>NC_092463.1:43023645-43329068 GCF_047495875.1 Pithys albifrons albifrons | reverse complement strand
TGTCACCATTAAGACAGAATCAAAAAACATCATCCTGTACACATAGGAAGTCACAATTTTAATATCCTGTAGGTAGGGCAAATATTCTCAGTACCCTTCAGAAATTTAAAGTCTTTATAAAATATATGTTAAAAATTTCAGTTGCATTCATTCAAGTAAAGAGAGGATCAATATCACCTGACATATTCACAACATTACTTGATAGCATGTCAGTGTCATTCAGGGTTATTGGGTTCCCAAGAACATATTCATACATGATCTACTGCCATCAACAGAGGCATTTTAATATCCTGTTACTGAAAGTGTCATGTTACTTTAGGAATGTCATAGCTATAGACTTACATTTGTCTCCTATTCTGGCAGGGCTTTGTTTCCTTATTAAGAGCTTTTTGCAATAATAAAAAATGTTAGGCCTTACAGATAGTACTTTGAAAACATAATTATTTATTCTCATTTGCAGTGTGTTTTTTTTCAAAGACAGATAAAAATTTAATGAAAGTGCCACGGGATTATTTAGAACTACTCAGAATTTATTTAGAATTTTAGTCAGAATTGCACCTTCAGGCAGGCATTCCAAAGGCAAAGATAGGCACATTTTTCTCTTCAAGCACACTAGCATTGAATTGTCATACAGTCTATTAGAATCACCTGCCAGTAAATACAATACAAAGATCATGTTACTGCATCTTGACTTCATCCTGCAAGGTTATCTATTAGTTCTGGTTCTGCATTCCCTCCATAGCTGACTACTGCTCTTCAGAACTATTTGTCATTATGTCTTGACATATCACAGCTGTCTCTGAGAGACGGCTCATCATTCTCTTGACCAATAGTGGTAACAGATAACTGCATGTAAAAGGATGGATCAAAGATAATTTTCAGTTAAAGAAAGGAAGGGACTGACAGTGGTTTGCTGACTAGTTGTAGAGTTGGTAGTTAAAAGAACTACCACAGAAATATGTATGTCACAATGAATAGAAATTATTTCAGCATCTTCATTTTAGCATCTTCCTTCAGCATAGAAAGGAAGACTTTATGTGCATGCATGCAAGGGAGTAAACTGCTAAGAATTACGCTTGTGAAGCAAAAAGGAAACACAGCTCTTGTAAAGCAAAAGAAGAATAATGTTGTTTGCTTCCATGCAAAGTTGATGGAGGCAGGAAAGAAGGATCTATCATTTAGAGTGATATTTATCTACTTCTTCTTTCAATACTAAACTAATCCTTATGTCCTTATTTCAGTACTAAGTTAATCATTATGTGGCTGATGCTGTTCTACCTGGGATACAAGTTTATAGTGACATAATCAGTGACCTACCTAGCCACTAGGCAGTTAAATGCCACCCTGACACCCGATCTCGGATGCTAAGCAGGGTCAGCCCCAGTTAGTACTTGGATGGGAGACCTCCTGGGATTATCATACTGGGGGCTTTAGGTTCCAGTCCTGAGGACTTCACTGTCACTGTCCAAGCTCACTTGGTCATGGCAGATGAACCTTAGGAGTTAAAGGGTGGGGCCAGTTCTGTGCACGCTTTCCCTCATCTAAAAAATCCACTACGCAGGCTCGAAGCACACACCCACGTGGGTAGAGCCCTTCCCAAATCTTCATTCGTGAAGCCGAGCCATGACCATGATCTAGCCACTTCTGCTTAGTAAAGATCATCTGCCCTTTTCTTTGCTACATGCATATTTACTAATGGAGGGCAATTAGGAAAAAAAAAGAGTAAAACTAAAGCAAATTTTCTCTGCAGTTTGAATTTTGCACAAGTTTCTCTTTGTCTTTGTCTGAAATTACAATGCAGTGTTCCTGTGCTCTTTAAGCCACTAAATAAGTTATATTATATACTAGAAATGGCTAAATTTTCTTCAGAACTAATAAAAGTTATTCATGCCATATGGTTTCCTAAGATTATTTTCTGGGGGTTTAGAGATACTATGTAACAAAGATTAGTAGCAATCTAATCCAGTAAGTGTGTTATAATGAAAGTCTTAAGATTGCTTATGAACAGTTTAGTTCAAAACATTTTTTACTCCTTGATTAACAATTATTCTCATAAACGCTACAGCAGTATTATTCATGTAAATAAATTATCATAAAACATGCCTAATATATGTCTAGAATTGCAATTCAGGCTGTTGGATTTCCAATCATCAGCTTTAAAAGTTTTTATATAAAATGTTTTGGGCTTGTTTGTTTGTTTGTTTCATTCTAATGACAGCTTAAATCAGAGTGGAGCAATAATATCTCTAAGTTATTTCCCAAACTGGAAATCTTAGGGTGTCACATAATTTTAAAAATAATAGTAATAACATTATTTTAAAAGTCACAAAAGAAAAAAAAGTTGCTAAGTTATGCCAAGCATCACTCTGCTCTGTAATTAGCCTTGGCTGACCAAAGTAAAAGTAACTGGTCACAAAGGGCAAATCACGGGGAGACCTGGTGTCATTAGTAATCAGAGGGGATGATTAGTGAGAGTGGCAGAGGAGACATAAATGCTGAGTGATTAAGCAGAGACACAGACACTGAAATGTGGACAATGTAGTAAACAAACAAACAAAAAAAAACAACAAACCAAGGAAAGCCCAAGCTATTTTGAGCTATAACATCTGCATGTGAAGACTATCTTGTGAGTAAAACCCTGCCAGATAACTAAGTAATCAGTGTATTGGAATTATTCCCCTTATTTCAAGGGTTTTATTCTCACATCCTCATTTTCCAAAATGTTTTCTTTTCACATGTTTCATTTACTTGTTTCCTTTCTTTTGATTTGTGAACCAGAGTGTAGTGTGAGATTGACAGATATAGTGTCTAAAGTCCATAGCAGTCTTTCCAATAGGCACGACATGAGCAGTAACTAAGCAAAATTTCTCCTTGCTACTGTCTGCCAGCCTGATACGCCTGTGTTGTGGACAAATCAAATGTCTCAGAAAGTTCCACTTGATTGGTCTAGCTAATTCTTTCAGCCACCACTAAGGAAGACAGAGTATTTAATGTAAATATGGTAATAACATTTTCTGGATTCAGTTAAAATAAAACCTAAATGCTGCACCACACCATCTTGATAAAAGATTTAGTCACCGATGAAGAAAACTTGCTCAAGGGAGTAGTCTTAGAAAGGAGGAAGAGAAGAACCCTCATGTTGGTATACAGAGGTAAAAAAAAAAATAATTGCATAGACAAATTTTGGTCCTCATGTTTCTACTGAGATGAGAGCTGTGGAGGCAAAGCACTGATGTGTACCCAGGAGGATAAGCCTATAACTACAGTAGACAATGACTGCATAAATGTTTCCCAGGAAACATCTCATTCCTCTTTTGAGTGACCTTTGGGTCTTTCTATCAGTATGGTCTGATTCCACAGGATCTCAGAGGTTAGAGGTAGAAGCTGACCTATGAGGCTCAAATTAGGATAATATAATACAAAAATATGTATTTTTGTACCAGATTTCAATTTACAGCAGCTATGTTGCCATTGTTTTAGAGATGGTCCAAATTATCAGCAGCATTTCAATGAAAACCTAGTCCTAAATGACAAAATATAGCATAAGTCTGGCTATTACCTCTTTCTGTTTAATGTAGACTATCACCAGTGAGGCTGATTTCCCTGCCTTGCTCTGTTTTTGCCAGAAGTCTTAATAAATATTGACAGCAATTACCCAGAAATAAGGCTTTCAACAGGCTCAATTTAATCCACAGAATAGAAAAAAATGTATAATGAATATGCTACGATCATTACAAAGAAAGCTGATTCTTTGAGAGCTGTCTCAGTTGAAAGCTAGGATGCTCTAGATACATTCCATACTGTGAGACAATAAATTTTTGCCAGAAATTCTTGCCTAAAATTTTTGCCCTTGCCTGTACCCAAATTGTAGACTTCACTTCTGGCTCATGAAAAGTACAATATGATCCGATATGTCCTCTACTGGGATATGATGACTGTTTGCACTTCCAGTGGATTCCTCCATTTCCAGGAAATTCACAATCAGCCATCTATCTTTCTAGACACTTTTTTACCACCAGGGACACAGATCTCACAGAATATGAGGAAATGTTCACAGGAAAGAAGGAAGGTACCTCAGTTCACCAGAAGCACTGTTTTCAAACAGGTTTTTGTATGGTTGCATATATAAATGATGCTGCAAACATTTTTTTTAAAAATAGCTACCATTGTAGATGCAAATGAGGTCACTGCCTGAGTAATAGGATATTACATATATGATGGGCAATTTTCACATGCAGTTTTATTGAATTCCTCCTAGCTATATCTTAGAGAATTTAAATTAGGTACATAATTGTGCACTCATTCTTTGAATTATCATATTTTTCTTTTATATAAAATATCAGTAATGTAGAAACAGTTTTGATTACCAATCCTTAAGAACATGTGATGGTTATGTGAAGCATGGAGAACTGTTTCAGGCTAAATATCACTAAGCAGAACACATGATAATATAAAGTAATAAACTCAGTTGACCTTCAATTTACTGATAATTCAATCTGACAGGAATTTTCTGGTATGGCTGGCAAGGTAGCTGATTTACTTTAGGGACAAAATCTGAACTCATCATTTAGGTCTGCATTGAGTTTACACTCTATATTATTAAACAAAGGGAGTAAGAAGGAGTAAGAACTCGCTTTTATAGTTAACTGAGATGACTGATATTGCCTAAAATCATGAATTATAGAAGTCATTAAAAAAAAACCCAGTGGGAGGCTTATTACTTGAATGCCCAAGCAACTCAAGTAACAAAAATGCATAGCAAAGATAAAATAGCAACTAAACAAAGAAACTGAAGGGAATGAGAAGTGTCAAAAGATAGAAGAAATTTTTCATAGAAAAGTTTGAAATAAAGAAATCCTCATATAGGAAAGCAGAGGAGTAAGGAATGACACCACTAAATCCTAACAAATATTCACAAAAGTGATTGTCAAACTTTTGGAAGTCCTATGTCTCTTAGTGCATAAATTGTTTTCCTTGCTTTTTCAATATTTGGATGACTAATTTTGCTGAGCATTTATCAAACGAATTAGATTTCATAGCAGATAGACAAATTTCACTGAAGAAAAAAAGCAATTCCTCATGTAGTGTACATCCAAACAAGAAAGAAAATCCAGTCAAAATTGTTCAGTGGAAACATTTGCAAGGAGGAATCATCTCTCTGATGATAATTCTTAGAATAGAATCATAGAATCATAGAATCGATTAGGTTGGAAAAGACCTCCAAGATCATCGAGTCCAACCCTTGGTCCAACTCTAGTCCATTTACTAGATCATGGCATTCAGCACCACGTCCAATATGCGTTTAAAAATCTCTAGGGATGATGAATCCACCACCTCTCTGGGCAGCCCATTCCAATGCCTGATTACTCCCTCTGGAAAGAATTTTTTTCTGATATCCAACTTAAATTTCCCCTGGCAGAGCTTAAGCCCATGCCCCCTTGTCCTATTGCTGAGTGCCTGGCAGAAGAGACCAGCCCCCACCTGGCTAGAACTTCCCTTCAGGTAGTTATAGACAGTGATGAGGTCACCTCTGAGCCTCCTCTTCTCCAGGCTAAACAACCCCAGCTCCCTCAGCCTCTCTCCATAGGGCTTGTGCTCCAGTCCCTTCACCAGCCTTGTTGCTCTTCTCTGAACTCACTCCAGCACCTCAACATCCTTTCTGAACAGAGGGGCCCAGAACTGAACACAGTACTCAAGGTGTGGCCTCACCAACGCAGAGTACAGGGGAAGGATCACTTCCCTGGTCCTGCTGGTCTCGCTATTTTTGATACAGGACAGGATCCCATTGGCCTTCTTGGCCACCTGGGCACACTGTTGGCTCATGTTGAGCTTCCTGTCAATTAGTACTCCAAGGTCCCTTTCTGCCTGGCTGCTCTCCAGCCACTCTGTGCCCAGCCTGTAGCGCTGCAGGGGGTTGTTGTGGCCAAAGTGCAGGACCCGGCACTTGGCCTTATTGAACTTCATCCCATTGGAATCAGCCCATCTCTCAAGTCTATTCAGATCCCTCTGCAGAGCCCTCCTGCCTTCCAGCAGATCGACACTCCCTCCCAGCTTGGTGTCATCAGCAAATTTGCTGATGATGGACTCAATCCCCTCATCTAAATCATCAATAAAGATGTTAAACAGGACTGGACCCAACACAGACCCCTGGGGAACAGCACTGGTGACTGGCTGCCAGCTGGATGCATCTCCATTCACCAGCACTCTCTGGGCCCGACCCTCCAGCCAGCTCTTATTCCAGGAGAGGGTACACTTGTCCAGGCCATGGGCTAACAGCTTTTCCAGGAGTATATTATGGGAGACAGTGTCAAAGGCCTTGCTGAAGTCCAGATAGACCACATCCACAGCCTTCTCTTCAGCCACCAGGTGGGTCACCTGATCGTAAAAAGAGATCAGGTTGGTCAGACAGGACCTGCCACTCCTAAACCCATGCTGGCTGGGTCTAATCCCTTGTCCACCCTGAAGGTGCTGTGTGATTGCACTCAGAATGAACTGCTCCATAACCCTGCCAGGCACGGAGGTCAGGCTGACAGGCCTGTAGTTGCCAGGGTCCTGCTTGCAGCCCTTTTTGTGGATTGGGGTGACATTGGCCAACCTCCAATCATCTGGGACCTCCCCAGAGAGCCAGGACTGTTGGAAGCTGATGGAGAGCGGTTTGGCAAGCTCTTCTGCCAGCTCCCTCATCACCCTGGGATGGATTCCGTCTGGTCCCATAGACTTGTTAGGATCCAGCTGGCTCAGTAAGTCACTAACTATATCCTTCTGGAATACAGGAGGGCTATTCAGCTCCCTCTCCCTGTGTACCAGCTCCAGAGGCCAGTTGTCTTGAGGGCCACCTGTCTTACTGGTGAAAACTGAGGCAAAGTAGGTGTTAAGTACCTCAGCCTTCTCCTCATCTTCCTTAACTATATTTCCCTCCAAGTCCAACAGAGAATGGAGGTTTTCCTTGCCTCTCCTTTTGTTAATGTATTTATAAAAGGACTCTTTGTTATCCCTAACTGAAATAGCCAAATTTACTGCAAATTCCACTTTTCTTTCCCTAATTTTTTTCCTGCATGACCTTGCTCTATCTGTAAATTCTTTGTAAGTAGCCAGCCCGTTTTTCCATAGTCTGTAAACTTTCTTTTTATCCCTGATTTCTTTCAGAATCTCCCTATTTAACCAAGCTGGCCGTCTTCCCCTCCGGCTGGCCTTTCGGCACACTGGGACAGCCTGTTGCTGTGCACTCAAAATTTCCTTCTTAAAACATGTCCATCCCTCCTGGACCCCCTTGCCTTTAAGGGTTGTTTCCCAGGGTATGCTCTGAATCAGTTTTTTGAATAGGCCAAAACCTGCTCTCCGGAAGTCCAAAGTAGAGGTTTTAATGGTGGCTCTCCTTACATCCCTGAGGACTGAAAATTCTATTATTTCATGGTCACTATGCCCCAGGCGGCCTCCAACCACTACATCATCTACCAGCCCCTCTCTGTTTGTAAATTTTAGTACTTTTTTAATCTATATTTTCTGAAAATTATTCTGTTCTTAAAATAACTTTCACTTGTAAAAAAGTGGATTTTATACCAGAATTTTAAACTATAATAAATAAGAGAGAGTATTTCTGCTGTATGATTATATCTATTTTTCAGGGTCTGATATTAATGCTCTTGATTTTTGTCAAGTCCCTCTGTAACTTCTCATTTCAGTGGTGGTTTTCCATTCTTACAATTAACAGCGAGGAAAAGAAAGTTCTGTGCGAGACTGAAACTGTGTCAATGCACATGGGTTTCATAAAACCTAAGCATTAACTACACAGATACGACATATCTATCTATAGCTCACATAGCTGTGTAATATTTTAATATATATTTCATTGTTCCATGCGCTTCCATTACTGCATAAACAAGAGTTAGGCATAAGCATATACCTGGATTTTCCCAGTGTTGTTTGCTCAGATCCCTGTCCAAACTGAACAAGCGCCCCAGTATGTATACTTTAGCACTAGCAGACACCTCACTAGCATGTGTTTTGAGACAGTCTCTTCCCACAGCCTCTTTCAATGATTTAAAAGTCAAGTAGCCAAGGGGATTTGTGTATTATGCTAAACCTTTAATATAAGCCAAATGCTGTGTCAGCACCAATTCTAGTTACTCTCTTTGGTGCTGTTAGATACACATGGTGACTGCATTCCCATCATGTTTATAGTTTCAGCATTGCCTAAGGGGGTTGTAAAAACTAGTCGTGCCTGTGTGATCCTTGTGGCATGGCTAAAAGAATATCCCTGAACTCAGGGCAATAATGGGCTATCATGATATTTTTTTTCTTATGATTACATTAAACACCACTTTGGTGTTTAAACATACCTTACAACACGTAAATGCTGAGTGAGAGAATGAATTTACTCAATGTGACATGCAAATTCAAACACAAATATAAGAATATGAGAGTTACTATCCTACACCTTGCTTCTCCCCTGACTTGATATTTGTGGAAATTGTCACACTTTAAGAACTGCATACCTTCTCTCAGAGACAGTAGCCTCTGAAAAGGAGGTGGATTAATTTCTCAACATTGAAGGTATTATTTTCATCGGGATAGAGAAGGAAGATTGAATGAAAGTTTAGGATGACTTGAAAATGCTAGGTGGTACAAGACAGGATTTTGCACTTCTTACGTTGTAGAGTAGAGCTCTTCTAAAACTGCCATACATACAATCTAGCATACTGTGAAGCATAGAAACAACACAATTTAGTGGCATTTAAACAATCCAGCTGTCACAAGAGATTGAGCATAATGTTAGCAAAATAGCTAATGCAACAGTCTGGTAAGTGGAGCAGTTATCTTTTGACTTTGGCTTTGTGGTTGTATCTAGCACTGATTATATCTCATAGTTAGTACATTGTCCTAGTTGTCAAATTGCTCTTGAAGTCACTTGCACATTTGTCTTTCCTTCCAGTGGAAACTCATAGCTCCCATGCAGTCAGTAAGGTGACCACCTTAACTGGTCTAGGGAATAAAAACATCCTCAAATCCCCTAGTTACATTTAGTTCAACCTTCCAACACCTCATTTCCCTGTCCCTGTTCCCCTGACTCAGATGTAAGAATAACAGTGCTGTTTTCCTTTATGCTGAAGTGGTAAAAATGGAGTCATTCTTAGGAATCACTTTTCTTCAATTAGCTATCTCTTTATAGTCCTGATGCAGTAAACAACATAAACACACCCTTGTTGTAATTATGTACTCAAACACATGCTACTTTTTTTTTAACAAAACACTGAAACATCACCTGTTCTGCAAAGCTAATGAATAAAATGCCATTGGCTTTTGGTGCCAGGCCATGGAAAGGGTCAGCTGCCCTCTGAGGCACCATGACACAGGGACCATAGCAGACTGATCCCTGGGGGACAGGAGCCTCACCAGCCAGGGCCCAACCCCACACTGTCTGTGCCTGATTGTGGTCAGCCTCAGCCAGGCACCCAGAGCATCAGGCAAGGTCAGAGTGGTGAGGCCAGGCCAAAGCCACACCAGGACCTCAGCCTGCACATTGAGTCAGGACCAGACTTGGTGAAGGACACATATCAGACACAACATCAGCATGGGGATGGGTTGTGCTCTGAAAACTAAAGAAACCCCTAAAATCTAGACAGGATTTTTAAAAAATATAAAGTAAAAGTTTTGGGTTTGTTTTTTTTTTTTGGTCTTTTTAGTTTTTTAAATTAAAACCTGGGAAATGTTTTGGCATCTCTTTCTGATTCATCTGTTTGAAAGACAGTAATTACAGAGATCTTTTTAAAAAAAAATAGTGCAATAAGTCAGGGAAATTGGAGAGGACCTTCTTTATGATTATGGTTTTTCAGTAAGGGAAATCAAGAATACATTTCAACACTTTTTATTAGTACAAAACTTTGCTATATGGGCATAATTACAGAATACCTTAAGCATTATATTGATAGCTAAGTGTTACCAAAGATAAATATTTTGATGTATTTATTTCACCCCAGTGTAGAACTTTAACAGTTCTCACACAGAGGAGATCTAAGGTAATTTCTGACATCAGTTTAACATTTGTGATTTAAAAAAGAAAAAAAATTGAAACAACTGAAACAGCTGTCAGTGGATCTTGAAAATTACAGTATTCTATCTTTAAAAATCCCATCTTTTTATTTCTTGACATTGTAGATGAAAGAGTTCTACTCCTGAACAGTCCTCTTTATATTCTGTGCAATATACATTGTAAAACTTGACCTAGTCACAGTGTATCTTAACCCAGAGTCTAAATGAACACTATGACATTCACTAAGCCACTTTGTAGATGAGGATTCTCAATCTTTATATTTAAATTCTTTTGTAAGAGTGTCATTGTCCTAAAAGGGAGCATTTCTGCTTCTGCCTACAGCTAGAGTTGTAAATTCTTATCTTGGTTTCTTATGCTTCTGAACCAACAGTCCTAAACAATGAATCCTCTGTACACAATCCAGAATCACTAGAAGTTTTTTTCCTAAGTACCCACTTAGGAAGTATCATGGTCTAAAAATAATTATATATATATAGGATTACTTGGCTTTATAAGCTATTTCCCTCCTCAGCCTTTTGCTTGACAATGCTAAAGTGGGTGACAATCAATTTTAGTTACCTTGGTGGAGTCTGAAAGTCAAATATATTTTACTTAAACACTGGTTTCAAAACTAACAAATCCTGCCCTAAAGCAGCCATCTGGGGGCATCTTTCTGATTCTTCCTGATCTGAGCTGATTTAAATTGATCAAGCTGAAACCTGCTTTGAACTCCCGACTTCATATATAAAGGAACAAGATGACCTTTATTTTAAATTTTTATTTCTAGTGTATGTCAGATTTTTGCACACATGTGATAAATTAATGTTACATCTAAATAGATGTCTACTCAACTTAAAATTTTCTATGATTCTATAGAATAAGTTAAAGGAAAGTCTGAGCTTCTTTTCTATTTTTCTACTGTTTATATCAGACATATGTAAGGTTTTCTACCCTTAGAGGAGATATTAAAGATCAGATAACCAGTTTTATGAAACATAAATTTTATTGCAACACCTTGCATTGCCCTCATATGCTGCTGTATTAATTACATCAATAAGCAGCATATCTCAGAATCAAGTCTTTTATATTTTCAGGAGTTTTACTTTGAAAGACACCACATTTGGTATATGTTTGTTCTGTTTCTTTCTTCCAGATAGACTGTATGCTGATATCCAAAGAATCAGCATTAAAAAAAGTCCATAAAAATGTGTCCTGGTTTATGTCTCATTTCTTGCAAGAAAAAACACTGAAAACCAGAGAATATGATGATAAATTAACAAGATAACATTTTAACCTATCAATTGATCAAAACCTCTCACATCTAAAACTTCAAGTATTTATCCAGATATTTACACTGTGTCTTGCATTTTGTCATGCAGTATATTTTTTTGCAATATAAAAATTTGAAATTGGTCTATACTACATATTTTTAACACACACACATCATCATAAAGTCTTAATTAGAGCCTCCTAATTTTTTTTACACCAAAAGGTATTAAATACAAATTCAGACCCCTCTGAGATTTATTTTTGCTATAGATTTCAATGTAGCCAAATCATACTGTCTATAAACATGTCAAATCATTGTCCCTTAAAACAAAATGAGAGATAAAAGGATTCTTTAAGAGCTTTTCCAAATCAAAGCATTATCCAGACAAGACAAATTGATGTATTTGCACTTAGAGACTAGGAGGTGCATGAAAGAATCATACGACAACATAATTATATCTTTGTCCATAGTACCTTTGCAAAGGCATTTCATTCCTGACTGCTATTGTTCCCTTTTTTTCTGCAAGATGGTTCGCAGGCAGCTGGGTACCCTAATGCTAGCTTACTGAATTTGCCTTCAAAGCAAAAACTAACATTCATACTGACCATTGCACAACAAAGAATAGTAGTAGAAAAGGTCACAAAATTAATTTTCTCAAATAACCTAAATATTTATTCAAATATGAAACAATACTGCTTTTGATTTGCTCCTCCGGTATTTTTAGTTGCTCTTTTCTTTCACCAAAAGGGCTAAATAATCACATCTCTAAACCATTCATGCTGACAGGTCTTTAATAAATGCATACAGATGAGGGAACAAATGGCAGATAAGAGATTTCAGAAAATATTTTTTGAAGAAATACTACTTATTTTATAGTCTTTGAAGAGCACCTGCCAGCAATCCACAATGCATGGCAAGCCTTACTAGTAGCAGTTTAAAGGTACCAAAATGGTCCTTCAAATATGACTGGAACAACTGCAAATTTATGAAGGTTAACCTTTAGCCAGTAGACTCAGTCCTGTTGCTAAAGCATAGTTGATCACAGAACTTTAGATCAACCAGGGTAAAAAGGGTTTGTTTATTTCTTAAAAAAAAATAAATTCTTGAAAGTCATTCATTCATAAAGAAAAATCTTATTTCTGCAGGGTTGTGTGTATCTGTTTCTCCTTATATTAAGTTACAAATCAGATTCCTGTCCCCCCAAGCTTTAGCATTCTTCTTACTCTATCAAAGAATTTGGGGGCAGGTGGGTGAGTGGTGGGGTGGGGCGGTGATTTGTTTGGGATTTTGTGTTTGTTTGTTTGTTTGTTTTAAATATAGAAGCACAACATTCCATGATAGTCAGCCTACTGGACAGAAAATCCTCTAGAAATTTGTATGTGAATTTATTATCACCACACTGAAGATACTGTGCATTAGCAGAGAAACTAAAGAAGGTAAAAAAAAATGAACTCTGCTTAGAATACATAAGAAGAAAAATACAAGCTGGAGTCAAAAGCAATCATTCAGTCTTCCTATCATCGCTTTGACCCTTCAGTCAAAAATTTTTACTTAGTCCTGCAAAATGGACTAAGTGATAACTGTTCTACATTGATGTCATCTATCAGATCCTTAAAAGGAGGCAAGGAAATTAAAAAAACTTCCATTTTAAAAGAAATCAGGAAACTGTTTATCCCTGTAACTAGTAATTCACTGGCTTCCAATATGACTTTATACACACACAGATAAACCCTGCAGGCAAAGAGCAGGCAGTAGTTGTCTGTGGTGATAGATTGTGATTTGGAAGCATATTGTTTGCCAGCCTTGAAGTCCCTAATAACAACAGCCTTTAATTCCTGGCTTATTACAAGAGGCAGTGTGTTGTATTGGTCTTTGGGTTCAGACCCTCTAGCACTGCTGCGAGATTTGCTGAGTGAGTTGGGGCTTTTATTCTGCTTACTAGGTGTCTCTCAAGTCATCAGCCAGATACTTCCTGGCACTGTTCCCTCAATATGGATAATGAATAATGACAGTTCATCTCAAATTGCCCAGCTCAAACATTTAAATGTCTGCCGCAATCTACCAATGAACCCATCTGAGTGCCATTGGGGATCAGTGGGAGAAACTTATTAATACACATAAGATTTGGCAACATGTCAGGCTTAATCTATCACAATACCTAAGATAATACAGTTGTGCCTTCCCCTCCTCTGTCCTATGGTGACAGAAACAAACACCAACAGTGTGATATAACCAGGGAGTGCAGTGCTGCCACCTGGCTTTGCAGCATCTTTCTCGGTATTCATCCACTTATGTAATTATCTGAAGTGTACTCATTTCTTTCAGCAAAGAAGGTTTAAGCTTTGCAAGATGTGAAATAAACTGTTTAAAAGTATATTTCAGAAGTATTTCCTTTTCTGTGCTAGAACCATGATAGAACAACATGACCTCATAACAAGCCTACAGCTCAATTTGCTAATGCAGATTTTTTCAGGCAGACAATCTTAAGTATTGCTGACATAAAGTACTTGAAGGACAAATAGAAATGTCCTAGTGAGTAACTCCAGCTGGCTATGTATTTTCTCCCCAAAGCTTCTAGATGCAATTGGGAATAAAGACCTTTTCATTTTGGAAGAGCATTACTGTGTCTTTAGTGCTGTCTATATATAGATAGATATGCTATACTATGAACTATTACAAGTAATTGAAGACACATGGTTTATTTCAAATTCAAAATAAAAAAAAAACAAAACCCAAATGCATAGCTTTCTCAGAAGAAGTTACTCTGTCCAAATGAAATTCAGTTATTTTCTCTTATGGTAGGGGTAATACAAAGTAGAGAGAAACCTTTTGATAACAGAAATGTCTCTGGAGACATATAATGGGAAAGAAGGCATGTTACAGCTCATTTACTTATAGCAGTTATGTGCTAAATTGTGGGTGAATTAAAACAGAATATAATTCTTTGGAAAAGGCAGCAGTGAAAGGATTTGGAAATCTATCCCAACAGAATTGCTCTTTGAGTTAATATTTTATGACTCAGTATTAAAATAATTATTCCTGTTATTGATCCTGCCTATATGGTATGGGCATCCAAGAAGCACCCGGTAATGTTCTTGGTTTTCTCCAGAAGACTAAAACTTGGGGTGGGTTTGTTTAACATGTTATTTACAGAAGGTTATGAAGAGGATTTCTTCAATCAACTTGAAATTCATTTTCTCCTATGTCAGCAACAGTGCAAGGCTGGAAAAAACATTATTAAAATTAGAAAACAAATGTTTGCCATTATAAGCCCCTTCTCTTGGTCATTCCTTCAACAAACTGTCATAATGTTTACATTCAGAAACAGAACAGCAAGTCCTATGCGGTGATAGTGTGGTTTTGAAGTAAAACCTGCAGCCCAGTTTGTCTTGTGTTGGTTCTCTGTGCAGAGAAATTCTGACACATGTTAAATAGATTCTTTTAAGAGGGAGCTAAACCAGATTCTCTGGTTTAAGAATGTACCACATTCTCCAGCCCTTCCCAGGGACAGCAGAGTTACAACCAAAGACGTCTTTTGTATAGCTTCAATCCTTTTGCATGGTGAAGATGACTATCTAGCAGAAAGGAATAGATCTAGGCTCAACTAAGATTCCAATACTGCCTGTAACGTTGTATAGGGGCTGCAACATCTCTTGTTTCCTATTGATTTCCTGCTACTGCACTAAATTACTAGCTGCTATAGGTCTCACTACCAAGAGTTACTTTTTTACAATTGCTAACAGAGCTAATGACTGCTGCCATCTCAGAAGATATCACCAGAGCACTCATTTTCAGCCACAGTTCCAGCTGCTCTTAAGAAAAGTTATCTTTCTCCTAAGGAAGAAGGTTAACTCTGTTAGGAGAGCAAAGATAAAGTAATTCCCGGCCTAGACTTGTATTTGAAACATCTGAAAGCTTATATCAAAATATGAGTAACTTCACTGCCTTACTGAACTTTAGAATCCATTTCTATCCTTTTCCTTTACATTTTTCTCCACTCATTTCTCTTAGTTATCTCCAGGTTGCCTTTTTCTCAGATAGCAGGACCCTTCTGCCTCTTTTTGCCTTGGGTAAAGCCATCTTTTTCTCTTACCCTAAGTGTGATTCTACAGAATGTTCATTATAGTTGAATTATTTTATTAACTGATATATTTACATACTGCCTTGAAGAATCAATGATTTGAAGGTTTTTGCCCCTACCCTAGTCCAAGAAACTACATTTCTGAACGTGCAATAATGTTACTCAGCTTCTTTTCTCATAAGCACCGAAAACTGAACATGCCCTGTAGAAGATGCTTGATACTGGAGACCAGTTCTTGGTAGATGAATGCCCTGGGTTTGGCCAAGAACAGGGTTAATTCTTTGAAGTAGCCATGAGGGGTTGGAGGCTGGAGCTGTGTGGGCATTACCAAGTCCCTAATGTTATTCTATATCATCTCACCTCATTGCCAGGTACAGGGGAAAGGGAATCTCTCTCCTTCTCCCTCTGTCCCTCTCTCCTTCTCTCCCTCTCTCTCTCACTTCTGAGAAGGGCATGTTTTTTTCCAGGGGGGTGGAGGAAAGCCATGTGCCATTATTTCATTGTTTCAGGCTTGGTGAGCATTTTGCATATAAATCACACTCTCTTTGGACACTTTTCTTATTAATATTCTTCCTGTTGTTCATTTTCTTATCCCGTTGCTGATTCCAGTAAACTGTCCTTATCTCAACCTGTGACCTTAACTTTTTTTGCTCTCATTTGGAGGTGGGAGCAGGAGCAAGTGGCTGCACAGTTTTGGTGTGAGCACTAAATTGGGGAATACCAATGACATAACAATAAGTGATTTTTAGTTCCATTGTAAATTGTTTTCTATGTGGTAATCTGGGTGAAAGTACTGGATCAGCATTCCTGTGTAATTAAATATTTCTTCATCAGCTAAACTTAGAGGACAATGATAGAATTACTTGAGCCACATTTTTAAAGAAGACAGGTTTTGTTCTCAATACTGTTAAGGACAATGAAAGGCAATATATGAGAAGTAATTGGTAGCTAAGTTTCCATTAGAATAGCAGTCAAGCAGAGAAGATTTTTGTCTCGGCACAATCAAAACATAAAGAAACAAATCAATAGAGATTACTGTCTGAGATTAAACTAATTAAGCTCTATGTAAAGAAAGGTGAAAATATCTGTAACTCCATGTATAAAGGGCAAAGACATGAGGAGAGGCAAAACTGGGATTTTCCTCAACAGATTAACTGACAAAAGACCAAAATCCAAATACATCAGCACTCATAGAGGAACTGACCAATTCAGCTCTAAGATGGGCACAATACACTAGGTTTAGGGTATAAACTATTAATGAATAAAGTAGCTCACAATCAGGAAAATAGGAATTAGGCAAGTATCCAACCTTACTAATGAGATGTGTCCCATACATATGTATATATGTACACATCTGCATGCACATATATCCTTCCAAATGGGAGTAATTATTTGGCTTTCAGAATAGGATCCCATGGATAAATTGCGTCTTCCTATGATAAATAAATCTTCATATTCTCAACTCTTGATTGTACTGTTTTGAAACCTTTCAAATAGATGGTGGCTAATTTTTTTCCCACATCTTGACAGAAACCTAGTAATTTCTATGGCTCCTTTAAAAATCTGATGATTTACTTCTTGTAAAATAGTTAGGTTGCCTTTTTCACTAAAGCTATTATAACTTATAGAGTTATCAACCAAATTTTTAATGTCCAATTTCTTCTCTATCTGCAGTTTCTTGCTGTAAAAACTGCGGTACCTCTTGTCCTTTCTGAGTACTGGGTCCAGCATGGATTCTGTATGTTCTTACAGCTATAAAGGGCTTCTGTGTTCACTCTGGGACTGCCCATGTCTTTTCCAGATCCATCAGTAACTCCCTATATAGCTCATAGCAGCTACAGTTCCAGAATCGCACCAGAATAGCTGCAGTCATTGGTGAAAGTTATGAGGCATGATTACTCATATGTTCATACCTGAAGAATAAACAAAGACGTGATTTTCAAAAACCTGAAAAAAACCAAAAACAGTCTCCCTCCCACCCAAAAAACCCCAACCAAAATAAAACAACACCCCCCTCCAAAAAAAACCCCAACCCACAAACCAAACCAAAGAAACCTTATGAGGTGCCAGCCTGTTTATGTATCATGTTATAGGGAGAACATGCTAATGCTGGTATTCACTGAATTCTCTATTTGTATACATCACTCATGCTGGCTGGCTGCCATTCTGACAAGACACTTTTTACTCTGTGGGAAGGAAGAACTATGTTTCATATCTAAACAATGAAAGTTCAAAAACATTTAATTCAATTCTCCACTGAAGCCAGAGAAAAGTTTGAATCATATGTGTCTTTAATCCATGGCCCTATTGCTCCTCCAGTTCTGTCTCTATCTTGCTCTTGTTTTCCTATAGCACTTTGAATCAGAATGGATTATGCACAAGGGACCTTCATGCATTGCAAGCTATTTGGGAATTTAAACAAAGTCCTCTAACTTAATTAGAATTCTCCTAAGGTGATAAATGTCAATTTTTGATGTTGCAAAGGAGGTTTATCACCATGCTAATAACTGACATATTTAACCATGTATTTCCTGAGCTGCAGCTGTGAACATATAATTTCCCTGATTTCACTAATATAAATAAGTGTTAACTCACGTTACAGGCCCTGCAGGAAAGGTTAAGAGAGGAATGGCAGCCTTGCTGAATTCGCAAACTCAGGATACACAGCTTATGACTGTGGATATTAAAGCTTGTTACAGCTTGTTCAAGAATTTAAACAAGGAAAATCTTTAACTGATAAAGCACCTAAGAAATTTTTAACAGTGCTACTCTGCTAGGAATGGAAATCTATAATGAGAAAGCAAGGAGCAGATGAATAATTCAGTAAAAAAATATGTCAGTAAATGAACAGACAGTTGAAAAACTACTGCTTTTTGGTTGTTATCATTAGAAAGGAATGAACACAGGTCATATCAGCCTTACACAAAATAATAAACAGTTTTACATAAATTAAAATAGAAGCCCTTTTGACATAGCATCAGAATGCAAATACAATACATTTCATAATGACAAAAATCTTTTTTGGTGACAGTGAGCCTGTCAAGTTTTGGGCTACAAAACTTGTTGAGACAAAATAGTAACTGGTCTAAAAATATATACAAATCAGATTAACACAGCATTATAGCTTAAAAATCTTTCATGGAACTTTTTCTTTTCCTTACCAACACAGAGCTGAAACCCAACCCCACACTACCTCCTCCCAGAACCTGTTAACAAAGGGATGGCTGATAGCTTTGCATTCCAACTTAATGGCTGGGAAGAGAACTGGGAGAGAGGATTTTTCCAGGGTTTTTGCCACACTACTCTCTTCTCGCTGCTGTGTGTGTGCCAGCCACCATTTTCTGGGCTGGTGGAAGTACTTGGAGGGAGCTCCCCTGGCTCCGCCCCCTGAGTCTACACAGCCTGTGCTGTGCTCCGGAGAGAGAAGTTGCCACTTTCTGGATTCACTGAAGACTCCTCAAGGGGACAACACCATCTGCAGAGGAGTTGCTGCCCCTTTCCTTCCCGCTCAATGCTTTTTCGGGCATGGGACAGTGGGAGGGGTTCTTTGAATTGCCCATGGGAAAAGATTCACCCCATCCTTCTGGTCACCATTCCCATGTGACCTTTCAGAATCAGTGCCTCTTCCTACCTTTCATCTTCACTTCTCCAGAGCCCATGAGTGACTTTCATGGCCACTGCCTCCTGAGGCGCAGCATCGCCTGCCACTGTATGTAAATACAACTACACCAAAGGAGCAGAGATAGGAAGATAGGACTTGATTTATTTGAAAGTTTTTGGGTACAGTGTTACTGTTTGCTCTGCTCTGGTTTTGGTTATATATATATATATATATATAAAAGAACTGTTATCCTTTTCTATACATTTTCTGATTAAAGTCTCTTAATTCCAAAGATTGTAGTGGTTTTTGGGAAGAGGCCCCCTTCCGAGTCCAAAATGACATCTTAGTTTTCTTTCAAACTGAGAAACATACCAATTGTTACATGGAGGATTTTGTTAGGATAGCTTTACTATATATAGGTAAATTAAACCACTCAGACTAATTGTTTGTGTGTGTATGTGAGTATGTGTGCAGATGTACACACACACACACACACATATATATATATATATATATATATATATATAGTGGAAAGAGGAAAGGGGAAGAGAATGGAATTAATGGACTACACATTATTTTGACCACTGTGTTATGTTTCTTTATCTTATTTTTCAAATATTCTGTAATCTGAAGAGGGGAGTTGATTTTTTTAGGAACTGTAGTCCTTTAGAATACAGAATAAATTTTCTTACAAAGAAGTTTCACAAAGACTTCTCTTATAGAAGAAATGAGATGCTAATATATCCTATGGTTCCTCTTTGTAGCTTTACTTCTGATTCTGCCTCCTCTGCCGTTTTTCAGATAGTTTGTCCTCTATCTTTGGGGAAGTAGCTTTCTAATATTTAGGAGTGAGATGAGCCTGCAGAAAGAGGATGTAATTCTAATTCTAGAAGTGAAAAGCATTCTGGCTATATTACTGCTGCCAAAATCCTTTAACAAATGTAAGTGTTATTTTTACTTTTCCAGAGAATATTTAATGAACATCAAATATTCATAAAGAATAGATAATATTTAAATGACATCTTTAAATGATTAAAAATGTGCAACTCTCTCATACTGATTACTACATTAAAACCTAAAATATATTTTCATTAGAACCAAAGTGTCTCCAAGGTGAAGGAAATAAGAAAATATCTTGGAACGTTCTGTGCTATTTGTAAGAAAGTTCATATAGAAGCCTCTGTCTTTAGGATGAAAATTTTGTGTTCAGGTCAGTAGTAGATAAAGTACTAGATAAAATCAATAAAGTGGTAAGGCAAAGGAAGCAAAGATCCACTCAGCCTGTTCATTTACCCCAGCCTCTGTTCCATTTGGATAGCCTTAATGTTAGCCTCTCCCTCTGTATTTAAACAACAGGTACTCTCATTCTTACTCCTGATTCTATTCCAACAGGCTGAACACCACTGAGAAACAAGACCGCAGGTAATGGTACAGCAGATCTGATGCAAACTGTGTGTTTATATATAATGTTTTAAGATGATGTTAAGATAATACAACTCTTTAAGGTATCTTTCAGTAAAAGAAAATGCTGTGGGTTTTTTAAAGAAAAGTATGTTGCAAACCACTCCATTTTTGCTTCTTCTCTTTTTTTCTGTCAAATTGGTGCTTTGAAAACCTCTGGAATGTTATTGCGTATGCTGAAAAGAACTGCCATATTTCCAAGGATACAGAGTGCTTAAAGGTACAAGTACAAAAATCATAAGTGAGGTGCAGTACAAAGAAATACAAACATACTTGTTTATAGAACATATATCTCAATATTTTAAATTAACTTCTGGAAGATGACATTGTCTCAATTTATATTTCTTCCCTTATTACCAGGATTACTATTATTTTAGTAAAAAAAGAAACTAACAAGAAATCCCAATTGGAATAAAACTCTCTACTAAAGTTATGGCTGAGAAATAAGAAGAAAATTAGATACTTAAAATAATACATTGTCAAACACAAACCAGGTTTACAAAATGTCAACTTCCTAAATATGCAATAAATATGTCCTCTAAGCCGAAGTTTCTAAAAAAGCTTCCAATCTTCATTTTTGTTTTTTCTATTTCTTTCTTATTAATCCAAAATAGAGAAAGCACTGAGCTTCATAACAGCTAATCCTGTTTTTGTCTTGCTTAACCAGGTCTATATGGTCGATGTGTTACTTAAATAATGATAGAAATCTTTCATGCTTGTAAACATTATTTTGAATGGAAGAGGGGAATTTTGGGTCTAATCCACTCATTTTATCTGCTTCACTTGAAAGAGAAATTCTAAATTAATTCAGATTAGGACATTTAGTTGACAGTTTTATTAATTGTTGAAACATGGGATAGTGTGGTTATCTTGAAAGTGTTTGCTTTCAATTTGCTCAGTAAACCAAAATTCATAAAGAAACTAGGAAGAAAAGATAGTCTCCAAAATGTTCTTCCAAAGAGTTGATTTTGCTATTACTGGAGATGCTGAGAAAAATCCTGATAGGACTGAGCCACAGAAGAGTATATAGTCAGTCTTTTTGTTTTGATCTATTGTTATCTCCAACAGTCAGGGATACAAAGGGGACAATACACAGCAAGGCCAGAGCTCTTGACAGACTCTTAATCTCAGGGTCGTGGGTTCGAGCCGCACGTTGGGCGCCAAGAAATGTCTTGGTTTGAGGGGAAAATAAAAACAAAATGTTTACCCACAAGCGGGGGAGGGGCCTCCTCCATGATAATCACACCACTCTTTATCAAATTTAAGAAAAAGAATTTTAATACAAGAAGGATAACTGATATATATATACATATATATATATATATATATATATATATATATATGTAAACAGACTAGTGCAACCCACTTCCCCAACACCACAAGAGAAAGAAAAAAAAAAAAACAAACAACAACAAAATCCAGCAGGTTTTCCTCTGGGAGGAAAAGTTATACTTAAGTGTCAATGTCACAACCCGGCTGGCTGCAGAGTGAGTTTCAGTCCCTTTCCAGCGAGACAGACGAGCAGTGGGCTTTCAGATGGACTCAGTCTCTTCCCCCTGTGTTCCCCGTCCAAGACGCAGAAAAGTACGAGCAACCAGAAGCAAATCCAAGGCAGGCAGCAGCAGCAGCGCAGCCAGAAAAGCAGTCAGGGGTAGACAGCAGCAGCAACGCGGCCAGAACCAGTCAGGGGCAGGCAGCAGCAGCAGCGTGGCCAGAAAAGCAGTCTGGGTACAGTGACAGCGAGACAGCCAAGAAAGCCCCAGCAGTAACCAGCAGGGCAGCCTGACTCCTCGGAGCCCCCACTCCTGCGTTCCGCGGAGCCAAGACTGGGAAGAATATCAAAAAAAAGAAAACCCAAAAGAGACAAACCTGCCCCCACCCAAGTGATCAACAGTTAACTACTTCTTTTGTTAACTGCTGGCCTGGGCAGTTAAGTGGCAGGGGAGAAAATTTACATAATAATCCCAAACTACAACATTATGGAGAATATTCTGTCTTTCTTCTAACATTGTGAAACAGATGAGTAAGAGTACTGAAAGTACCCTGGTAAGTACTTGTTTTCTACAAGTGTGAGACATTTTGAGAGTGGAAACAGAACAGGTGGGACAAATTCTCCAGAGTAGTCTCTTAGTATACACCTCACCAACAAGTTTTATTTTATGAAACACAGAAAAGTTATTTTACAACACTTCTTTCACCTGATTCTAGTAACTTGTTTGACATGATATAGAGATTGAATCACTTAGAGAGGCAACAGAGTTTTATTCCTCTCTTGGAGAATAGAAGTGTGAGAGAGAGAGAAAAGGTGAATAAGCAAAAAGAAAGAAAAGCTGATAGTTTCAAGAGACCAAAATAAGGATCTTTCTGTTTGGGCACACTGTACAAAATGAAATTGTTCTTTCCTTTTTCTACTTGCTTGTGGTCCTTGTTATGTATTTCCAATCCATTCCTAATAGATTAAAAACTTCAGGAACTAAGGACATTATGCAGAGCAAAAATGATGAGAGATTTATGTTAATAGTAGGAAGGTTATCTGTGGAATACCACATGTTACAATTTTGTTAGTCTATCTGAAATATCCTGCATTTGTAGAGCCACTTGGACATGTAGAAGTGAGAAATGGCCTTTTCCATGCCTGTGTATTAAGGATATATTCCTTGTTTTTAAAGAGGTTCTTCCATTCCACACCACAAGAAAATCTTGGCAAGAGGAAAACTGATCTATAGTTGTCACACTAAGTCAAATGTAGTCAAAGGGCCTGCTACTGTGAGGACTTTGGTCAGAACAGTCAATCAGACACATTATCATATATAAATAAAACAGAGGTTTCTGCTTCCTCGATAAAGTCTTTCCTTCATGTATGTGTATTTCCCTTCTGTAATTCTTTATTCAGATGCAAACATACTGCATCAGCCTTCTAACAAGCACAAGGTGCTAAATGATGAAGTTTAGTCAATACATCTGGTGAATGCTGAGATATCCATGCTTCTCCACTTCTGCAAGAGAAAGTTTCCGATTTCAGAGCCCAGCTATTGACAGCTTTAACTACTGTGTCTTAATTTTGAGATGCTCTAGGCGAATTATAGAATATTTTGACTTTTTAGCATGCGTTGTGAGTCTTGCCCTGTCCTGAGGCTTTTGTGAGACTTTCATTATGTGGACTTAGAATTTCAACCTCACAAAGACAATAAAATGGCCAATTTTGAGTGTTCCTTTAACATTCTTTAAGTGTCTTTGAATCAATAATTTACTTGGTAAATTGCCAGGAGGTTGGTAAATGCCCACAATACCAAGAATAGTAGGGTATTTTATAGTGAGAGATTTGCAATGCAAAGAGAGGAAAAAGGTAATGGCAAATGCATTCCTAGATAGGGAAACTAGTGAATGTTTATAGCCAAAACCAGAACACATATAATCAGGGAATAAGTATGTTGAATTTCCCTATCATCCTTCTACAAATAGCAGCTAATAAAAAACTACACTAATTAGACTGATCCATGCAGTGGGACAGAAACCTCTTCATGCTTGGAATAATCATCAAAAGTACTGTCCCCTTTGTGGTAGGAGAAGGATTCTTGTTCTCTCATTAACCTCCTATAGAGATAGCTGGAGAGCTGCCAGTTATAGAGAACATTTTCTCATCACCAGGTGTTAAGTCAGCATTCTCCAGACTACATGGATTAAAGCAAGAACCATAGGTGACCTGAACAGGTATTCAAAGCCTAAGCTGTGCAGCTCCCTCATCACATGGCTATTTTCCTCCTATATTCTTTGCAGTATATGATGAACTTCTAGCAGAATAAAACTACCCTGGTGACTCTCCAGGGACCGAAAGTCTCCTAAAAAAAAGATATGGGAGTATTGGCTGTTCATATGTGGTCCAGTCCACATGGGTACTAGAGCCAGCTGGTGCAGACAAGAAAATGGAACAAGTCTGCCAAAATAGCAATTCTTCTGCAGCTGAAGTGCTAAAAGGCATTTGTTGGGACACATGGAGTGCGAGGAAGCTTGCTTTTTGCCCTGCTTATTGAGCATGGCTAATCATGTTGAAAGTGTTACTTCATGCTTTCACAGATACTTTTACCTGAACAACCAGTCAGTTCTGACTACAAATAAGAGTTGAAAAGCAATACTTGCCTCTGTCAGTTTGCTCACTTTTTTGGAGAGTATCTGTGACAGGGGTATTATTTTAGCTTGTATGTTTTTGAAGAATGTATTTGATTACCCTTGTGTTATGGTGCTTACTAGTTCAAAAAAAATCCACATTCCACTGAAGTAATCTTACCTCTAAATTGTGCAATTTAGCTCCACCACTGGAAATGAGGCAAATTTGATACTGTTACACAGTGCCCAAATGGGTATGACAAAGGAGGCTTTTGCTATTTTACTTGTGTTACAAATGCTTTTGACCCATCTCCTTCATTGACACCACCTCAGAGAAAAATGGTACCTATAAATGACTGCATAACTTTTGAGTATAATGGAGACATGGAATGTATTTCTCTAATTCTTCTGGACATACCAAATAGTCCAATCAAATCACTTTGAGCAGCTCCCTCAGGCATAATGTGAAAGCCAGTGGTGTTACTCTGCATATATAGGTCTAGTCTGCTAATCTCCAGTCATCTGCTTTGGATTTCTGTTCATATTGGTATCACTGGCAAGCTGCTAAAGCCATCATCTCTTATGATGACAGAAAATGTATATGCATCTGATATGGCCCTTATAGATTGTGTTGATTTAATACAGATTCCAGAAGATCTCAACAGCTTCAGAAGCATGGTTGAGAGTTAAAACATTAATGTTTATCATCTAGCCTATTACTGTCAAACTCTGCCTCCAGCTATGAAAGTATCAGGACAACTCTGTAGCATTTACATCAGGCAGTTTTGTGAGGTCTTTGTGCGTAGAATACAAAGAAAGGTTGATGATGCTAGGGGTATCTGTGCTGAGATACAGGATCCTACAATATGAAACAACCAAGACCAAGAACACACACTGATACCTTCTCAAATAAAAATGTTATTAAAGAAACTTTCTAAAAATAAGGGATATACTTTAGGGTTTAGTTCAGACTCTAGCTATTCCTAGGTTGCAGGACTAGCTCCTCTACTCATTTTGAATGTCTTAACTCTTTAGCTCTTGTTGTTTTCATTGATTAATTTTTGTTAATGCTGCACAAACTCTGAAAATTCATGTCCTTTACACAGGCAGCTTACAACTTACAGAAAGTACTAAATATCATTACAAAATTATCATCACTTACTGAGTGGAAACCTGAATAGGAAGACTCTTCATTTACTTTCATGCATCAGTTTCTCTCCCTGATTCTCCTACTCTCAGTAAACTAAGATTCACTGAGAGAAGGACTTACAATCAGAGCTGCAGTAAAATTATTTGGCAAGACTCCTAACCTAGCTGTTAAATGTCTTTCTCTGCTTTTCACAAAGTACCTTTCAGTGTAAACAGATAGACCTTACATGTCAGATAGCTACTTGAGACAGACAGCTACTTATCAGAGAAAACTTTTCTAGAGATTTGATGAGTGATGAAATACAGGATCATACCCCTATGTTAATCTGGACATATGAATTTTAACTTGATATTTCACTAGAAAATATTTTAAAAACCCTCTGTCTTTGTCTCCATTATAAAAATAATTATTTTTCACAGGTCATACTTTTGATTTTGAGTGAAGTATACACTCTGTGTTCGTATCTGAGACATGTAACAAACAGCCTTGTATTTTGTGAGGTGCAAGGTCACAGGGATGTTTAGTTGATAAATGCTCTGGTTTGATGCTTTGAGTTCTAAACTCTCTTGCTTTATCTCTAATCCTCTTTTGAATCTGGGCTACTGGGGATGAAATGCTGCTATTTCTGTATTAGGAAGGTCAGACAAATGGATTAACATAAGAGAAAATATTGGTAAACTCTTGATTTTTCAATTTCACAATTCATCGTGTAACAGGGAAAATAATACAACTAATCTTTTAATCATCAAATGAGACTAAAAAGGCAAGTGGCTCAGATGAAATACTCAAAGTGGCTATCACATGCGCTCTTTTTTTTTTTTTTGTCCCTAGAAAGCATTTAGTGATTACATTTGGTGCAACTTCACATTCGGTGCAAGTCCTGCATACTTGAACAAGTGCATTAGTTAAGAAATCTTTACAGCCAAATTCCTGACAGTTTTACACCCTCTCCATTTTAAAGCACCTTGGTTCTTTAGTTTTTCGGATGGTTTCTGTGTACCGGCAATTACCCTGATTAAAAACCCATTTGAGAGTTTCTAAGGTGACAGCTTAACGTTTTAATGCTCCCTGTGATTTGTGAGAAGGAATGCACGCTGGTCTCAAAACACACAAGCAGTTATTTAATAATGTGGCCAGCCCAAGTATCAAAATGTAAGAATGCCAAAGAAGGAATTTGTGCTCTCCAAATATTTGTGTCAAAAAGAGAATGTTTAATGTCAGTAAAGAAAATTCAGTTGTCACCTTCACAGTAGCAGAATGATGAGTGGAAACATACTCAACAGAAATATTCTCAGTAGAAACTGTATTCTTTTTATCTCTGCCACATGAATGTTTTTAGAACACAGAATAACAAGAAACATCAGATTATATTTATGTAGTTCAAATTCTCGTAGGCCTAGGCCTACAGGAACCACTTCTGTACATTAGAAGAAACCAAAGGTTTCTTAGCATTTTATCATAGTCATTTAGAGGCTCTCTAGAAGGAAGAATTTTGATAAAGGCCATATTGTGAAAATATACCCTCCCATCTCTGTGATTTCTAAGTCCAGTCTGTCTTGCCTCTCAGTATGCCTCATTCTGGGGTGCTTGAATTCTCCTATAATATGGAAATCTCTAATGCCATTGTTTGACTCTTCATTTTCTGGTCACCTAAAAGTAGCATATGCTGCTAAAATGATAAAAGAAAAATATTTTTGATTTCTTGGCTACTGAGAACATGCTAAGAATATCCGTTTATATGGGATGCTGAAATCGAGCTAGGAAACCAGAAAGAAGTAGTTTATCTGAGGTGGGATGAAATGCATCTTGGTAGGTATTATTTTGTGATGCGTTTTCAAATGGATTACAATATTTAGAGAGCAGTGTGATACTAATTAAGAAATTACCTGCATAATAAAAAGAGATGCTACATTAAAGGGGGAAAAAAGGAAAAATTGCTGGAATTTCCAGGAGTACTGGAAAGCTTGGAAAGAAGACAACCCATTAACTAGATTTTATGCCTTACCTTTCTTTCACCTTTTTTTTTCCAGAACAGGAGTTTGAAATGGATCAAGATATGCACCCAAATAGAATATACTGGTCAACTTTGAGAAGACTCTTTTGCATTACATAGCCAACTTTAATTTGCAGTTATCAATCAACAAAATATAAATAAATATTTTTTCTATAGTTAGACTGGTATAGATTCTTTTTTTACTGTAATTCTTCTATCTCTGCTGATTAAGAGAAAGCAGAAGAAATGGCATCTTTAAATTTCACTGCCTATTTTGTCCTCAGAGACTTAATATTTACAGGGGTTTTGGGTTGCCCCATTGTTTCCTTTTCATTATTTTTCTCCTTTGATCTGCCTGCCAAGATAAACTCTTGTGACATAAGATTAAGGGCTTCTTTAATTGCAAAAGAGCAACCCAAAGCATCCTACATATAGGATGTTCCTTTTTCTACTTTTTTTTTAATAAGTACTATCCAAGAACTCTTATTATTTTTGACCAAACTCTACTTAAAAGAAATTTTAAAAGTCAAAAGCTGCTGACACAATCTCTTTTCTAGTCATGAGGAGGACTGCTCCAGCTCTTGGAGATGAGCTATGTAAATTCATTCTTTTCACATTCCAACAGGAAAAATAAATACATAGATGTAAGAGGGGAGTAGAAAGGAATGACAATTCACCAAACCAATGGCTAATAACAAACATGACAGCAGCATTTTAAAAGACTGATGTCTTTTCTAAATAACATTCTAAAAATAATTTGTCAGAAATCTCTACTTCAGGAAAGGAAACACTCCTTTTGCTTTGCGCAAAGGGGACACGTTACATTTCATATGTTTCTATCACGTAAGTCAGTCCTCAACATTATAAACTTCTGCCACTTGTACTACCTGAAGTCCTATGGGAATTAATTGCTAGCTAAAGTACGGAAGGCTTATTCTATGTACAATATAAGTTTGTGTTAGCATAAAATTCTGTCAAATCCAACTATACTGATACAGAAAATTACCACCTACAATGTAATATTCAACAAATAATATCCATAGAGGATTATGTTCAACAGAAATGAAAAGGGAACTATGGAAACTAGAAGTCTAGTTCGGGCAAATCTTATTTCTGACCTTGCAAAAGAATTTTGCATGGCAAAATGTAGAAGAAAAATTCATTCTTAGTTACTGGTAAGAGAAAAAGGGTATTACATTTTTTATTTTGCATACAGTTAGTCCCATATTTACCAAATCTCAGGTTCTCTGTCTCTCAAGTACTCAAACACATAGATGAAGCTGCTAAATAGACTCCGGTAAAAAATACAAGCACAAATGAAGTCAGGAATCACAGGGTAAAAGAAAGAAATGCATAATCCAGATATATGTTCAGTTAATCACATGACCTTTCAGAGCTGGGATCACTTCTTCAAGGATGCTATCAAGCCCCAACATATTTCTGTCCTTTCCAGATAATTTGCTAGAAAATAGTCAAGCACAATTTAAGTCAACATTCTTTGAACAAAACAACTCACAGTATTGCACTAAGAGCATAAAATTAAAGCAACAAGTGAAGGAATGCTCTGATTATTCTTTCAGAATTCAGCAGTTTACCATTTGAGGACTGTTGCAACTAGAGGTGAAGATTTTATATTTAGAAGTTCAAGATGGATTTTTCTTCCATTATTTTGTTTGCTTTCAAAATCCATGTACATTTTCACTACTCACAGACTTCCTTAAAAAGGCCAGAGTACAATCACTTTTCCACATTTGAGGAAAGAAAATTGCTCAAATTTTTCCTTTTTCTTTATTAGCAAAGAATATTTTTCTTATTTTTGCTTTTGGCCTTGCCACTTCAAATGATGCATTGATATAAAAAGTCATTTGTAGTTTTCCTTAGTGCTAATTCAAACTGGTTTTTGGAGAGTTAAATTTAATCACAGTCTATGCTATCCTGTTCCAGTGGAAAGCTTTTGTTTCAATACTTTGTGTTTTGATAGTATCTCCATATGTGCCAGGGTAATGATAATGGTCCCTGTAATAGTGTAATTTGGCATCAGATTGATATTCAATCATTGTAAGAAACTTAGATGGTCAGTATTAAAATCCAGTACATGTAGTGGGTAATATGAAAGATCATGACACATAGACATACATGTTGGAACCACTGTTTCATTTCAATAAGCTATCCACAGAAAACCAGAAAAAAGATACTAAACCCCAGAATTTTTCTCTCAGCTCCTACAATCTTCAAGAATGATGAAAACAGCATGCAAATGGATATAAATACTAGGGTAAACAGAAGATAGAATTAATCATACCTGACATTAGAAACTAAAGAAAAATTAAGCAACCCACATAGTTCATAGGATTTAGCATTACAGCATAATTCTACTTTGTGATTCTATGATCAAGTGATTCTGTCATGCTTTTTATAATTATTTATTGTCATTGTGCCCCAAAAAAGTATTGAATACTGATAAATTTGTAAACTTTGTTGATTGATATCTTAGCATAAATAATAACTTCCAAAGTAAAAAAAAATGGGTGTGATTATCCTGAAAATGTCTACTGTAGACAGTAGAGACAAAATGGGGCCTTGATATATGACCTTTTCTTAAGCATCCTGGAGTATTCATTTATTAAGAGGGAAATAGATGAGAAATAGTACCAAAATGGCCTCAATTGACCTTGGCAACAGGCACACTAATGGCTCTGAGAGTGGAGAGCAGGACAGGCTACTTAATCCTCAGTGTCAGAAAGCAATTAAATCTGCTAATTACAAAATTATGTGTGCAAATGCTCAAAGGCAAGCAAACCCAGTAATGATTAACCATTTTGCAAAGAAATTCTTCCCTCCCTCTCCAACTGTTCCTGGGTATTCCCACAGGAGCAACTTCAGCAAACTTAATGTAACACTAAATGACAATGATAGCCTTTGCTTTCTCCTTGAAGATGGTGCATTTATGATCCCCAAGTGTCAGACTGTGAGACTGGACACTGTGTTTAACACAGTCACAACCGTTATGGTAACAAAATTTAGATAAGTGAATTTATCATAGGAGCTACCACTGGGGAATGGAGAGGTAGAGTACACTTTTTAGACATCTTTCCCTAAGCTTTAAAACTCAGACTGCTGAACTGAGCATATGAAGAGCTTATTGTAAAAGTCCAGTGCACAAGAGAAAATATGGATTATTTATATGGAAGTTAATCTGGAAGTGTCAATAAATGGTCAATGCAACATCCCCAGAACAAACATAGCTGCATTCTTTCCAAGTAATGCTGTTTCCTAGCATATTTATTGTCCTCTAATACATCACAACATCACACTGCTGAAATAAGGAAGAGAATGGTCTGCCCTAGAAACATTTGATGAGCCTTTAATTCACTTTTCCTTAGCTGTGGAACACCCATGAAGTCAGAGAGATGGCGTAAAGAAAAAGCAGAAAGGAACACAACTGAAGAATAGCATGTGTGTCAGCCTGCCAGTTGGCTTGCAAATTCTTTTGAAGCCTATGTTTTTGTGTTAAAATGAAGTAAAATTAAAAATCCTTCTTTTTATCAAGTTTGTGTTTCTTAGGTTTTTTGTTTGTTGGGAGTTTTTGTTTGGGGGGGTTTTGTTGTTTTTGGAGGGGTTTTTTTTGCTTTTTTTTTTACTAGAAGCATAATAAGCTTTTCAATAATTAGAGGTCAAACCAGTTGAAATATTTTGCAAATAAAGAATGCTAAACTACTGGGGTTTGACTACTTAATTGAAATTCATCTCCTGTATTCCCTGTGTCTCATAGTTCAGCAAGTGTTGACAGATCAGAGTCTACAGGATTTGGTATATGGATGAGTTCGTCTGTGGCTTTACCATTTTTCTGTAATAAAGTTCAGAATTTTGCATCTTTCGTATATTCACTCTCATATATAGAACAACGCCTCCTTTTCAACCCTCACTGAACCATTTCTAGAATTTCTGACTCAGTTTCCCCATTTTTCAAAATGTAATTTACATTGTCTCTAGGTTTCACAGAAGATAAAAAAAAACAAACTAGTATTTCAAAAGTATCTAGATTCAAAATTCTTTGTGCAATGTTGGGCTATCTTGGTTTTGCACTAAAACAGAGTGCAGGACTAGCACAGTTCTCTGTAACATTCTTAAGAATTCTAAATACAGGGAACAAAAGTACTTTTCCAAAAAAATCCCAAGCCTCTAGCTTCTGCAACTTCAGCCTCACTTATGATGTTCCTGCAAAAAGTATTATTATGTTCAGTGGATTGAAAACTTCTAAAATTTGCTGGAAATATATTATAATTCTGTTCCCAGTTTACTGGAAAATGGGAGCACTGGAAGGATTGTCCAGAACTGAATTCAGTGAAGGTCTTTCATAGGTAGAGGGGATCCAAAGAGTGAGAGAAAGAAAACGATTTCCCTTCTCTGAATGCTTAGATGATAAAGAAATTCTCTATACTTGAAATGAGTTCCTAAAAGTATGCCCTGTGAGCCAATAGAACTCCACAGAAGTTTTTTGTTGCTACACAGTGAAGTGCTGTAACAATGTATATTGTCTTTCAGTTTAGTATGTGTTCTTTCCCTCAATGCGAAATATTATGAGACAGCAGTTGGCTCATATTAGCCAGGCTATCCTGCAGTTGCCTCCTGATTCTCATTTTATTGGCTGTGCTGAGAAGATGCCATTTAAAACTTTAATTGCTAGAGAGGGTTGTGAAATATTCAATGAGATTTACTGCTTTCCCTTTGTGATGCACCTTCACAGCAAAGTGACCCTTGTGGTTAGGAAGCATATTGTATAAATGACAATTTAATGAGGGCTTGGAGAGTTGGAAGTCTCCAAAGAACACTTAATTTTTAAATTTTCTTCTATGGAGTATTTTATGAAGAAATCCTGCCAGGAATTCCAATGAAGATAACCTGGATCTTTAGCCAGGGACATGATCAAAAAAGAATAAAATTCTTAATTAATACTTTAAACTACAGATCCATGAAGTCCAACCTTGCTGTTTAACTGAACTGATGAAGAAAGGCACTGAAAAGAAAAAATATCTCAATTTTTAATATGTAAACAGCCTGCATATTTTTTGAGTTGTTGACAAGATATCTAATCACAATATTCATGATTCGCAGTAAGAACAATCGTTCAGAACACAACAAGTATGTTGATAGGTTTTCTGTTTTTAAGAACTGCATAATGCATAATAGATGTATTACATAATTAAATACCATAGATTTTTTAAATTCAAATTCTGTTGCTAATCTACTGCAGTTCCTGCAAGAGAGTTAAACTTTTTCATTCATTTTATTGCTTGTTTACTTTGAAACATAAAAATGACCATTTATATGTTAATATTAAGTATTTCACTACTGATCAGTTTTAGGAAGAACTTGCTTTAGTATGCTCAGTTCCAATCCTATATTGATCCCACAGTTTTCTGAGATGTCAAAATCCTGTGCTCCATTTAAAAAAAGTTCAGTTGTGAGTTAAGCCCAGGAGGCAGCTAAGCTCCACCCAGCCACTTGCTCACTCCCTACAGTGGGAAGGGAAGAGAATCAGAATGTTAAAGTAAGAAAACTTGTGTGTTGAGATAAGGACAGAGTAAGAGGCAAAGGAAAAGCTGCACAAAAAAAGCAAAGCAAATTAAGGAATTCATTTGGTGCTCCCTATTGGCAAGCAGATGTTTAACCACTTCCAAGAAAACAGAACTTCATCAATGTGTAACTGTTACTTGGGAGGACAAAAGTGATAACTCCAAATGTCTCTTCCTTCCTCTTTCTTTTCTCCAGCTTTTATTACTGACAAAGACATCATATGATATGGAATAACCCTTTGATCCTCCGGGGTTCATCTGTCCCAGATGTGTCTCCCCCCAGATTCTTGTGCATCCTCAGCCTACTCTCTGGCAAGCTTTTATAAACTAAACCAATTGTATTTACTAGTATAGAAAAAAATATACTTTTGAAATGAGAGCTACATGAGGATTTTCAAAGTAAGGGAATGATATTATAGGAAGTGAATATATATGCAGACATATCCTGAATATTGTAAAGCTTGTAATAGCACTGTCATTCATGGCATTTGACCTTTAGGATCACAGAAACTACGTTGAAAGCTCTGTGAAAGAATGAAATGCAGAGCATAATTGTATGGTTAAATGACAAAGTTGTATCCAAAATGGAATATACTGTATATGAAAAACAGACAGTTGTTTCAAGCAGGTTTTTAGCCTTTGACACTGTTAGTAACCAAGACCTGAGAGAACAGGTGTTCCTTTCAGCTGCTGACGGATCTTCAGACTAAGTCTGGTCACTTCAATAGTCCTTTCACTTCGTTCTTGAGATGGTGGTTATTGAAGATTCAAGCAAGCATCACCAGAGGTGAGAACATAATTGGGTCCAGAATATTGGCATTCTGCCAGAAAAATGAAAGTGTGCAATGTCAGAAAAATGCCAAATAAAAATACTTTCTGTCTCTGCCTCTGTAAGACACTGAACAACAGACACAGAAGTAAAACCAGTGTGTATATAGGCATTTCTCTTTAAAAATTAAATCTTTTGCTGGAATGGATGTGTAAAATTTAAAGTGGTCAGCTCCAAGAGCAGAATAGTCTTCATTTCATAAGGGCATCTACGAGTGAAGTAAATAAATATCTTGTCAAAATGTCATTGCAAGGAATGACAAAAGACTTCATTCACCCCTACTCTCACTCAGAACTCACAAGCTCATGCACCAGGAAAAAAGGTGCTACTGCTCTTGCACATTCCTTAGTAAATCAGCAATTGTACATCCCCTCCTAAGAAACCTTCTCAAATGTTTTCTTTCTTTCATCTTTGTGGTTCCCTTGTTCCGGCATCTCTGTGATTTTATTGAGTGTCACAAAAATCTTCCTTTCTCCAAAGACCTGGGAAGATGCCACTGTTAGTGGCTCTTTGCAGCAGCCTACAGGCTGCCCAGTCACAACTGGAGGGATCCAGCTGCCCACAATGGTACCCTGCAGAGAGGGAACTGGGAGTCCATGCCCTAACTGGGAACATGGGTCAGACAGGAGCCAGCTATGCCCATACACTGCACTGGGCCAAGGATCCAGGTGGGAAAAAGCAATGAGTCTTGTTCAACACCACTCTTCCGCAGAAGCATTGTTTCCTCAGCACATCAGGAACTGCCTGTGACAGAAGCAGTACTACAGGCTCACAAGGTAGCTGAAAGCAACACAGATGGACATCCCACAATCTACTCATATCCAACAGGCACACAAACCGCAGTAACTGGTACCAGCTGTCCCACCTGTAGTAGCCAGCCTTTTCCAGCCCTCTCTCATCTCAGTCTCTACCTGCTATGGGTCTGGCTCCCATGGGATTGCATATCAGCTATTGGCATGCACACCTCTCAGTGTTGCTGGAAGCCCCCTGTGAGGCTCCTCCATGCTGCCTTGAGTCTATGGCCACTCAGGAACTTGTCAGGCAGGGTGGGGAGGAAAGGCAGGGGTGGCTTTCAGTGGGGAGACGGTAGGCCTGGAAGAAAAGAGCTGCAACGTGGATGCTGCTTGCAGTTTATGAGGCAGCTACATCTGGGTGGGAAACAGGGTGCATGAGAGGCAGGTGGTGTGGCAGCCTGTGGGAAATAATCCTGCACAACTGTGCCTTCTGGAACTGTCTGTTGAAACAGCTCTGAAGTATCCCAGTAGACAAACTGTATGTGAGCCAGTAGCACACCCTGACAGCAAAGAAAACCAAGTCCTGGGGAGTGATCCTTCTACTCCATAATTGAGAAGACCATGCCTGAAGTCTTGCGTCCAAGCCTGGTCTCCTTGAGCCACAGTGCAACATTTTGTGTCTCCATACATAACCAACAACTACATTCTTTATTTCTTCTTCAAAGACATTTTTTGATCACTGATATCCTATCCTAAGACTGACCTTAGTTATAGGAGGACAGTGGCAGACCTGACAAGATGGCAATACTTATCACACTGAGGACACAGCAGTGGCAGCTGCAGGTGCAGCCTGTTGTCTCCTGGACCTCTCAGCAGAGGTTGGTTTTGTATGTCTGTATTTGAAACGTGATGGTACAGGCATGTGGCCCATGAGGGCAGTCAGATGGTTAGTGTGGCACGCTGAAGGGTGCTTGCATTAAGTAGGCACAATAGATTATGGAATATATTCTCAGCTGGCAATGTTCCAAGTGCTATGCAGTGTAGATACAGCAAATTGGCTTTATAAGAAGCTAGCCATGAATGTAAAGTATGCACACTGTTCCAGATTAATTGGAGCAATAATTTATTCCCTGAAGCAGATCACAAGAACAGTATAGATGTAGCTTAAAGGATGCAAGACTGTTTCATTTAGTTGTGTGCCAGGCTGAGATTGATTATTTCTTAATTTGTGTCATGTCTTCTAAAATATCCGTAGACAGTCTTCTAAAAATGTCTTTAGATTTTTTTTGAAGAGTATACTTTGATCCAAACTCCAGACTGGATCTAAACATTTTGATAAAAATATATATTAGAGTCAATGTTAAAAAAGTCAGCCTCACTTGGATGTCTTCTTTCACAGTATATCAATAGTTGCTGTCAAAATGATGATCAAGTATATTAATAACCTCCCATTGAATTTCAGTGATATATTTAAGGCAATTGAAATTAAAATTAATTTTGGATTATGTACTCTCATTTTCAGAAATAAACCAAACTGGTGGAAAATTACCTGCTTTTGAAAAAAAAAAAACAAAACCAAAAAAACCTTCTTTTTTAATTATTATTTTTATATTTAATACAAAAACATTTTTAAAAAATCAAAAAGCTTCAGGCAAAAAAAAAAGATTTTCAATTTTCAACAGTGTCAGTCAAAACACTATTTTTCATTCCCAGAAAATTATAATATATCTTTTCTTTTAGATTTTCGGGTTTTATAGACTATTAAAAACACAGATATTATAACGAAAATTGAAAAGGCATATGTTTTTTCCATTATGAAGAAGAGAATAGAGGATCTTTGGCTGGATATTTGAACTGCCAATTGGAAACCATTATTGTAAACCATGATATCATTAAAGATCTTTAGCCTAATTTGAACTTCAAATGCTGTGTGTCAGATACAATGAAATCTTTATATATAATTATTTTTCAAAATCCAACCACTGAAATAAAGAGTCAGAATTAAGAGATACAAATGAAGCAAAGGTCCACCAGAATTAGTTCAGCAGACTAGTTTTGTAATTCTGGATAAAAAACCTGTATAGATTTATCCGAGAATGAAGAATAATTCTATTTCAGTGTTCTTTGGGATCTTGGATGCTCAAGGAAATCTACGGTTCTATTTTTCTTTAGCTTTGTAAGTGCATCAGAACATTACTCAATACACAGTCTCTATGTTCAAGTTAGAAACAATGCTCAAGGATTTATACATTATTAACAGTGTCAAAGGAAATAACTTTTTTCTAATGTCATGAAAGATAAGAGGATGTATAAATCAACCTGGTTACATATTACTAACTGCTGTCAGCAATATCTTGCTTTAGATGGAAAACATACTTCTAGCAACCAGAAACATATGAATGAAGCAAGAAGAAATTACTTGAAATTAAGGTATTTTGACTTAAAGACTTAGAAGACTATGTATTTTCAACAAAATGAATCAAATTCAGAACTATAAAATTTCAGGATAAAGAGTTTTGGTGAACCTGATAAATTTTAATTAAGTCATAGAATAAAAGTAAAGCATAAAATCTTGTCTATTATGTATACATGTAAAATGAGAACTAGTTGAAATTGTCAAAAAGTAGAAAGCAGGGAAAATAATGTGAAACAACTGAGTTAAATTTTTCCCAGGCAAACTATAGCAACAAATGCACCCTAGCACTCTGGTTTCCATATTTCTGCTATCCACATTATGGCATAGACCATATGATCTCAAAGTATTTGCCTTGATAACTTTTTAAGATTTTGTGTATTTGTGCACAGTGTTAACTTTAACAGATTTTTTTATATATTCTGTATTGGCTATTTTATGATGCAACTTTCTTGTCCCAGCCAGAAGCATCCTTCCAAAGGCTAAGAGGGATGATGCACCTATGGGGAAAAGCTGAGAGAATTGGATTTGTTTAGTCTGGGAAAGAGAAGGCTTCAGGGTAACCTAATTGTGAACTTCCAATACCTAAAGGGCACCTATGAGGAAGATGGAGAGGGACTTCTTACAAGAGCATATAGTGACAATGGCCTCAAACTGAAAAAGAGTAGGTTTAGATCAGATATTAGGAAGAAATCCTTTACCTTGAGAGTAGTGAAGCACTGGAACAGGTTGCTCAGAGAAGTTTTGGATGCCCCATCTCAGTCAGTGTTCAAGTGCAGCCTGGATGGAGCTCTGAGTCACCTGGTGTAGTGAAAGGTATCCCTGTTCATGGAAGAGGGGTTGGAACTAAATGATCTTTAAGGTCCCCTTCAACCCAGGCCATTATGTGATGCTATGGTTTATGAGTCTATGATTCTATGAGTTTGTTAATTTCAAAGTAAGAGCTAAATTATTTAGGTAAAATGCATTTGAAACACAATTTGTTGAAGTTCTTTCTGCCTGAAAATACAGAACTGAAAATTGACCTCATTCTTGTGGTTTGAATTGAGAAGTAAATATTACTGAAGAACTTGATTTTATTTTCAAGAATTTTAAAGGATCATTTCACCATTAAACACACAAAGCAGATTAAGATTTAAGATTAGATTTCTGGCCTCTGTTAGTCTACTGCAGACTGTAAAATTGTCCTTTGGTCTACATCAGACATACTATATCCAGTTGATTGAGAAGTAATATCGTGTCATGGCCTCTGAAACATGACTATATCAGCAGATAATAATAACTCTTGTAACATGTTGAGCTTTAGGATAGTCAGTCTGTGTACTTTAAAAACAAAGGTCTTTCTTTCTTAATGTAGAGCTTTTGAATTATATAGATAGTACCTTTTATGGCTTGTTTTGTTAAGATTATTTGTAAGTGCTACTTTAGAAATTAAAATAGTCATGCTTCCTGCATATAAAGACTTTTTTTTCTTTCATGCTCTGAATGAGAGTGCAGGCATCACAGATTTTCTGAGAGAGATAATAATACAGCCCACTATGACTTTCTGTTCAAAACTAGAAGAAATAAATTTTCAAGACAGATTTTGTTCCCTGTTTCAGTCTGTCCTTTAACCTTGGAATGCCTTGAGGTCTCTCAGTGTCTGTCAAATGCTGTAGGATGTCATACAGAAAAGCTAATACAAACTCTTACTGTAGCTCCTCTTGAGTTCTTCTATGGGTGTACATCATGTTTCACCTCTATGAAGGCTTAAGATATCTGTGAAAACTCTTGTGATTTAGAAACTACCACATGGATTTCTATTCCATTAAAAAAACTGCATCTGTGTAGAAATGTATGGAGATCATCTATATGTCCATATATGCATACATACATGGATACTTTCTGGCAAATCAATCCACTGAGACCTCATTGACTCTTAATTCCATCCTAGTTTCTTCCTATCTCTCTGGAGAAGGAATTAAAACATATGGTTATATATTCTCAGTTTTGTAAGAAGATTGAAATTCTATTTCCTTTTTACTGATGTATAAGTGTTTCTTGTATGACCAGTACTATGTAAAAAATATAGAGACCACATTTGAGAAATGTTTGTGATCTGGAAATACACAATGTCAGGAACCTACACAAGAAGAAGAAAAGAAAGAGAACAGAACTGGAATGGTTTTAGTCATTTCATATGTAAAGAATTGGATGGGAAGGCAATTTAACCAGTAAAGAGTCCATGTAGCAGACAAACAAATACTCCCGCAGCCTGACTCAGATATGATCAAAGAGGAGTAGTTTTAGTGTTTACAAAGTGCTTTCAAAGTGTGAAAGATGAGAGAAAGTCCAGGGAAACAAGGGAACTCTGTAGATGGCATTACATGAAAAAAATAGAAAACATTAAATGATATACATAGTGTCTTCCATTTTTAGTGAAGTACAAAGATATGAGAAGTCTGTTTCTGAGACTGTGCTTCTTCAGATATAATTCTCTCAAAATTATTTGAATCATCTATGTAGCTCAAGAGTTTGTGACCTATGTTTCCCTTTTACTTTCTCTCTTGTAATTTCCAAGCCAAACTTCCTTTTTTTTTCCTAATAAATTCTATTTCCAGGGAATTCTGTATATGCCATGATACTTTGGGTTATATTTTTGAGTTTACCACTCTTTGATTCTATCTGTGCTCAATCCTGCATATCCACCTAATTAACCCTCATGGGCTTTCTGCTATTACCATTTACTTAGTGGTAATAGACTACTTTATTTTTTATTTACATATTTTAACAAAACCTGCTGGAAGTCCATAACATGAAGAGACTAAATACCTTGGTTGCAAGTTGTTTTCAGTGATCTGTTTTGTGATTTGTATAGATTAGTAAAAAAGATTGATTTTAAGATTGAGGAGTTTCTTTTGTCTGTGAAAATCAGGAGATTCTTCCTGCTCTGATCTTGACTTTGAATAACAGAGACTACATTAAACATTCATTTCCTTCAGGTTCCTAGATTAATAAGGGATTAAACTTCTTTCAAATAAATTTCTCTGTCAAATGTGCAGAGTACTTAATGCAAAATCAGTACCTGTCTCTGCATGTTTCAACCATCTTTGACTCTGGACTCATAGGAAGATTGAGGATTTGGCAAAGTTCTATTTTTCTCAAGTATTTTACCTTGAAAAGTATTTTTACACATACTTCTGCTTTTGAACCGAGTATTTTATGATATACTTTTATAATGAACACTAGTAAGCATAGCATTGCTCTTGAACTCAAGAGAGAAGACTTCTCTTCTTTGACATTTTTGCCATTCCTGAAAATCTTGGAAATCCATTTCACAATCTTGTGCCTCTGTTTCCTCAAGGGAAAACAGGACACTTTTTCTGGAAAATAGTTTGAGTTCTACTGATTATGAGTACTTGTTGTTATTTGTGTTTTATTTAAATGAATTTATTACTTATATTGTACGAAATAAAATTTTACTCTTGACTAGGAAGGAGCTACTAATAAAGTGAAGGATGAAACTGCAACAGTACATAGCAACATTATGAATACTTGGTAGTTCTGTTCAAGCTGCAGAGAAAAATATTTCTAAACAAAGAACCATATAGTGTTCACAGATAATAAGAGAATATTAGTCTTCAATGGGTGGGCCAGATGTTCTGCATTACCTCGTGACACTTTTGTACTGCTGCTTCTTAGATCTTCCACATTACAATAGGGCTCATATCCAACTGTAAGTTTTGAGATCTGAATTCTCTATCATGGGAGAAATTCTTTCAGCTTTTCTGTTTTGCTTTTTGGCATGCAACAGTAGAAAGAATTAATACAGAATTAATAAAATTTATATCTCCTGAAGCATATAATTTAGCTAGGGGTCAGATGGCTCTTTTAGTACAGCTATCCATCTGGAATTTCTAGATGCACACATTCTTTCTGCTTTGAATTTTTTTGAAAGGAAGGAGAGGCAATTCATCATTCCTCAGAGATCTCTTCATGTCACACAGCTAAGCCAAGGCAGAGCTTTGACTAAGCTACCTGTCCTTCAAAAATCAAAGTACAGATGTAGCGTTCATGCACTCAATCAACACCACATTGTGATCTGGGCTGAAGGCCCTCATATGCAGATAGTACACGTGGTGTCCACCTATCTGTCTACTATGAAATTTTAGGACAGAAACATAGGCCTGTAATCTTCTAAACTCTGGCAAGGTCTTAAAAAATATTTTCAGAAAGGGGTACTTTTTCTGTTGCCTATAGAAGATTATTTGTCTTTACTAGGTAAATCAGGTTGCAAGAATGGGTTCCTGAGTCTTAAATGTATGAGGTCTGATTTTTATTTTTCTTCAACTGCTATGCAATTATATAATGGATAATTTGGTTTTACCAGTAATGGCAGCTAATTTGTGTAACAGGGAGGTTAACTACAGAAGTGAATTCTTCTTCATCATCTCATGAGTTTCATACTCAGTATGTGGCAGTGTCATTATTCTGAACCAACATGTTTGGCTACTTGTACAGACAACACACTCCTGTAGTCATGAGGTTAATTACCTCATTTACAGTTTTTAACATCACTGGAATTGCAGAGTAATTAAACTGTATTCAGTAGACTAACAATAAATTTTACAGGTAAAAGTTTAGTATAATGGAAATCTCATACAATTGGCTGTTCTAAAGGAAGTAACTACCATCTTAGAAGAGTAGTTTGGGTCGTGGAATGGAGTATTTTTCAAATCCAGCCCAGTCCCTTATTTTTGCTTAAAGACCTGAATCTTGGTCTACATATAACTTTCTCAAACCATATTTAGAGGTCCTTTTTCAAGATCTGGTTGGCTTTTTTTGTGTGTCTGTTGTACATAACATGGGAAGAATACTGCCCAGTCTCTTTCTAATAACTATTGCCTGGGGAGCCTTGTTCACTTCAAACCAAACAAGATTAGCATACAGAATGAAATACATTTTTTCCTTGACAGTATAAAGCAAAACTGACCTAGAAATGTGCCTGATTTAGAAGTTCTTCTTTAGCTCTTCTTAGATAAAGAGAAGCAATGTAATATAAAGAACTTTCCCTAAGGAAGCGGAAATACTTAAAAAAGAAGTGAAACATAAGGGGAACATTAGCATTCCTCATAAAGCCATCATCCCCTATCAGCAATTATTTTGGTTTTTTTTAATAACAGAAATAGCATTTTGTTAGAGAGATTCCCAAACCCCCAGACCCTCATATTATGCCATTGATCTGCAGCTTGTTAAATGAATTCCCAATACTCGACTATCATTGATCTGTGTATTTATTTGTTGTCTGTGTGTTTGTACATATTTGGCAGCTGTTAAATGAATTTGGCACTTCTACCCATAAGCACCAGAGGAAAGTTGAACTCTCAGTTAATCGGCATAGTGACACTTCTAACTGTGCTGCTTTTGTGGAGGAAACACATAGCTTGATTTAAAGACAAATAAAGCCCTGAGTGAGTTGGTGCCCATCCTCCTCTATATTAATTATTTAGATAGTATGTTGTCAGTGATTAGTGTCTTCAGCAGAAGAAGTAAAAGGAGAAAAGAAACTACCTGTGCAGAAGAAAGGAAGTTTTTTAACAGAGCTTGAGGAAGTAGTAGAGCAACCTGGACAATGGTATCACTAGTGATTATCGAAACACATGGTGTCAATTAAAGTGGCACGCCAGTCTTCATTAATTCCAATGCACTATCAATATGCTAACTTCCAAATACTTTATCCTGTGGAATGACCCTGATGGATCATAAAGCTTTTGTCTTCCTGACACTGTGTTTCTATGCAATGCCCTCCAGCTAAAGAGAGGCAGATTCTCACAGAGGATAAAGCATACATTAACAGAGAGAGAGATTTCATCATCACTGTGGGAATTGACTTTCCGAAGGTAGTTGCAACTGAGTTGTGTGGTTCTTAATTTACTGTTCATAAGAGCAAACTTCTACAGATTTGTAGCTCTTTTTTGGAACAACAATCTTTCAGGAGAATCAGGAAGAATTTCAATAGTTGTTTCACACTGAGAAAACAGATTGATTCATTTTATCTAATTCTGAAAGTACTTGAACAGGGTGGATATGGTAGCTTGATTTCAAATTGTAAAGCCTGTGTTCCTTCTAGTAGAATTAGATGATGGTATGGGAACTGAACACAGTGGAGAAAATAGAAAGGTAAAACCCAGGAATCTAAAAAAATAAAAGGTGGGAATATAATTTGATAATACAGAAAAGAAATCTAAATAATAAATAGAGTGGATGATATGCATAAATCAGGCTCTATTTTTTGGTATAATAATATCAAAGTCAGAACAAAACTGGTTATGTCAGTTTAATATATAGTCAGCCCACTCAAGGTCTACCTTCTCTGTGTAGGTTAAACATGTCCTGATAGTCCTTTCACTGGGATAATGCAGTGATAGAAAGAGCCTTGAAGGAGCCTTGAAGGAGGACTTTTTAAAAATTAAAACAATCCAGATAGTAAAGAAAGAAAGAAAGAATACCAATTGTTAATATAAGTTATTTTCTGTTTGCCAATACTTCAGTTGTACAGCTTCAAATATTATAAGAATTATCTGATAAAATCCAGTTTTTACATTTAGAAGTCATGCCAAAATAAACACTCTCTATCTTGACAGGCTCTCCCCCTCTTCCTCCACCATGTCTTATGCTGCTCTGCCATTCCTTTACTGCAAGTCATCTGTGAGAAATTTTTTTTTTTTTGTAATTTGTCTTTTATTTGTCAGAGACACGATGTGTTTGGGTTTTTTTGTATATTGATAAGAAATTGAGCGTTCTCTAAGTAAACATAAATAGAAATATAGCAAATACACTTTACACTGGTGTCTCAAGCACTATTTTCATTTTAGAATTTAAAACCAGAAAATAGTAACCACTGCAGTTTCTTTAGTGTGATTATGTTGCAATGAATACACTGAAATTTAATCTTCATTTTTGAGCCATCTTTAACAATCCCGTGAGGACAGTCAGAACCAGATTTTCAGCTGGTTAGCCTTTCCACATTCCTACAATTAGGTTTTATTTTCCTAATATAATTTAATATACGTTGAGATCACAGTCTGTTTTTAGCAAACCTGTTTGCAGTTTTGACTCAGGTGATATATTTCTTTCTTTTAATAGAAACAGAATGTACTGATTTTGCCCTTCTTACATAATATTTAGTGGGACAGAAAGAAGGCCAACCCTGTTAAACAACAGCTTTGTTGTTCAGATGTTCAGACACAGTAGTGAGACCTGTTAAAATCTCAGTTTGCAAATCCTGAACTCACCTCCCTTCCCACATGTATGACTCAGAGTAGTGAGTCAGTTTCATGCTCCAGTAAGTGCTAAATTATTTAGCATCACTGAAATAGCCCCAACTGGAGAAAGTGAGAAAAAGAAAATATTTGTCTCCTTAAATCCGAGCTGGATGTACAATGCTTTGGTTTCAAGGTCCTCTACTGTAGCCCTGGACTCTTGGTAACTAGTCTTTATGTCTTTTCCTGCTTTCTTTTGTATATGGATGAGTCTGGTTTTGTGCATTAGAATTACGGAGGTAAACAGATCTCAAATTTCCAACTTTTTTTCATGAAACAAAATTCTCCTGCTCCGGCCAGCCCTGGCTTTAGTAACCTGTTGGGAACTTACACCAGGAACAAACTTTTGTATAAATTATACCTTTATAAACCCTTTGTAAATCAGTGCTTCCCAAAATGTGACTAAGGTGTCACTTGAAGTGACTGAATATTTCCTTGTCATACACATCCTTAAAGAAACTAATCAGCCATCAGATTGTCCTGCCCAAAACTTTCCTGTAGCAATTTCGTACAGGAGTGGTAAGGGGTCTGTGAGAGACAGAAATATTAATGATTAATGACTCAAAACAACGGGCCATTTGCAGAGGTGTCAGAGTGTTTACCTGAGGCCAGTTTTGCTCACACCCGACTGCATAAAGGAGAAGAGGACAGTTTTTGCATGTATGGTGGCAAGAAATGTCTGATCCAAATAAGGCAGAGGGGATGAATACCCAGCACCTGAGACTACAAGACCAACCTCCCCAGGCAAGGTGCTTGGGCATTCCCATGTACACCTAAGTGTATACCAACCAATTAAACTCTATGTTTCATGGGCTTCTCCTATTTGTGATGGATCAAAACTGTGACCATCGCTTCAACTGATGGACATTGAAATTGCAACAGTCAAATTCCTTCACTCTGTCCATGGGTGGTGAAATCTTTCTACTCTTATGCTTCTCTTTCTTTTCTTTCTTTTCTTTTCTTTTCTTTTCTTTTCTTTTCTTTTCTTTTCTTTTCTTTTCTTTTCTTTTCTTTTCTTTTCTTTCTTTCTTTCTTTCTTTCTTTCTTTCTTTCTTTCTTTCTTTCTTTCTTTCTTTCTTTCTTTCTTTCTTTCTTTCTTTCTTTCTTTCTTTCTTTCTTTCTTTCTTTCTTTCTTTCTTTCTTTCTTTCTTTCTTTCTTTCTTTCTTTCTTTCTTTCTTTCTTTCTTTCTTTCTTTCTTTCTTTCTTTCTTTCTTTCTGTTATTAAGCACCACCAACAGGAAGTTCTATAAAGATTGGTGGGATATGTTAGGTAGGGTATGGGGCTTCACATGTTCTCTGAACCAGTTTACTGCTCACCCTAGTGCATGCCAAATACATGCCATATTCTACCAGTGTATCTTTGAATCACTGAGAAGGGTAATTCTTTAGACACACCTTACCTTCAGAGATAAGTGCTTGCTTGTTTAAAGCATTTGATTGTTATATGGCTCTGGTGTCTCCTTTTACTGGATCTTATATAAGACGGACAATTTCATGTCTCATGCTCTGCACAGATAACAACTTGTTCTTCACTGGACATCAGTTTCCCTTGAAAGGAACAACTTTGCTTATTCATTGTCCAGACTGACTTTGAATTGAGATCTAGATTTGGCCCTGTAACCCCATTAGAATCTCTCTAAGACAGTCAGCTCACATTGCTGCATTAAGATTGATGAATATGTCCATTCCAAGATATTTCTGATGAATACCTTCGTATTACTTTCAATGATACCCTTTGCCTCTGTGGACCACGGAAAATGAGCCACCACTAAAATCTTGTCTAAAAAACCCCACCATTCCCTCAGTTCAAAACTGTAAATGCTCCCAACAGCAGGGCTGTAGTTTCCCTAAAATCCTAATTACAGTGAATTAAATTACTAAAATGCTACTAATTACTTTTTAATTTCAAGAGAGATGTTTACAAAGCACAGTATAATGAGTAATACAGTATTTCAAATGATTACTAATGTTGCCATTTTGTCTGACTTAATCTCAATTAGTATAAATCACAATGTCATCACTGCTAATTGCTATTCCTTTTGAGCAAAATGCTAATTTCTCCTTACAATCTTACAATTGCTGTTTGTTTTTCCCTTAAATTATTCCATTTAAGAGGCCCTGATAAAAAGAGTGTTCAGAATATTAATTTTCTAGAGCTCAAGAAGAGGAAGACATGAACTGAGGCTTTTAGAGTTTATTTTTCAGCAGTTTTATCTTTTAAGTTAATTTTTTCATATAATAAAAAAAGCTTTCATCTCTCAAATGAATCATCAAGCAAGATATAAATTCCTATCAAACTGCACTTCCAAGGGATTTTGCTTGTTTTACTGTCATAAATTGACTTTATTATTCATCCCTGAAAGGAAGGTTTGATTTTTTTCATGAATAAAATACTGTACACTTAACTGTAGCTGTGTTCTTACAGGGTTCTCATTGTACCTGTGAAAGCTATCAACAGAGAATGTGAAAATTATTTGTCCAAGGTGAGAGAATATAAAAAGGGAGCAGCAGAGCTGAAATCACCATGGAGCTCGTTATCCTACTTGTGGGCTAAATAGTATTCTGTGTTCCTGCCCTCTAAAAGTCTCACAGACTTCAATGTCAAATGTTCAGGTGCTTTGAGCAGGCTGTGCATCACAATGCCAATGCATTTCTATTCTGGTGTTGTATAAATGAACAAGGATAGGACATGGGACTTTGGTCCTGCTATCTTCACCATTGTTTAGTGAGATCAGCTCCCAGCCTTGAGCCATCAGAAATTATTAAAGCTCCATTTGTGTGCTGTGTCAGTTCACTTAAGCCAATAGTCTGTCTTCAAAATCACTGGTGGGATCAGACTCAATGGCATTTTCTCATCTTTCTTCCTTCATATCATTATGGGAATATTTTGAAGAGCAAGACCTATTAAATTGAATGGAGCTGGAAAGAGGCACTGGAGAGTGCCAGAGTGTGATATTGCCTACTCTGACATCTTCATGCTTTTGAAGCAAAATTAATACTACAAGATCTAGTCCACTTTGCTGCACAGTACTAGAAATACATACAAAAGATAACAACGAGAAAAATTCATCTCTCTGTTCTGAGAGTTGATAGAGCTGAACAGATCTAATTAGTTTGTATGCATTTCAACAGCCTCTCATTTAGGGATCTATGAAAGGAGCTCTCTGGACTGTGCCCTTTAACTTCTGATGTAAACTCAAGCAGTCCTCTGAAAAGCTGGGTATTGTACAGAGCCCAGCATTTCACTTTTATTAAGTTCTTCTTCTTTCCCTACCACAGTCATGGTGTTTCTACTGCTTGGAACGGACACTTAAAGGTAAGAAATTGTCATACTTTTTAAGGCACAGTACAGATGATAAGTCCTTTAACTCTGTCTCCTAGGAATGAGCAAAAGATTCATTTCTCGTTTCCTCTTATGTTTTAGGTAGAAACATACGAGTGAAAGGGCAAGTAGTACATTTTCCCAACAGAAACTAAGCTACCTTCCATTAATTCAGCAGCTGCATTTTAAGTATCACCTAATGTCTTGCTTCTAGTCTGTGCTTGCATAGGTATTGTTAATACTGAAGTTCTGTCTTTAGAGGAAGGACAGGTCTGGAAAACAGATTGTCCTTAAAGCATTTTTAAGAATACATTTCCCAGTTAGCCCAAAGATGAAATGAAAGAGATGAAAAGCACATCAGTTATCTCTCTGTTTACCAACTGCTGAATAAAGTCTTAAATCACCAGTTTTTGTAGGATTTCCAAGGTAATTGATGAGAATTTTGATATGGTTTCTAGATAGGAGTGCATTTGTTTGACTTATTATTCTGGATACAACTTTGCTAGCTGCTGTCAAAAAAAGAAACTATACAGAAATCCCACTTTGTAAAAAAACCTTGATCTTTAGAGTCAAAACCCAGTATAGGTTGCTGATAGGGGAAAACAGAATTCCAGATTAAGTCTACAGAAGTCAGCATACCTGTGAAAATCAAAATGGGGAAAATTTAAGAAGGTAGTCCCCAGTATTTTAAGTACTTCAGAGAAATTCCAATCCCCAATACAGAATTTACACATTTCCTTCATACTCTCAATAGCAGTTACTACATAGCATTCACAGGTATAGTGTCAGCAGTTCTTTGTAGCTGTGTAAACTCATAATGAAACTCCATAAAAATTGAATAGAATATTGTCACTTTCTTTAGTTTCCATAGGCGGGAAGCAATGGGAGTTGTAGTTGACCTGCCCAGCAATATTCTGTGCATTAAGCAACTTTTTTTTCCCTCATGTAGATTGTTCTTTATAAACATTGTGAGTCACTGTAAAGGTAGAAAGCTTTATTTTTTTCTTTCCCAGCCCTCATTACAATGCAGTCAAATTGCCCTTCAAGATTTTTTTCCCATTCTGATAGCTGTATTTTTATTTTTACACTAGCATAGGCAATACCAGAGGACTATGACACTGTTTTTGTAAAGAATGGGATTTTAAAAAATTGCTGTGTCTAATCATTTTGCATTTTTCAAGTTTGCACAATAAATAGACTAATCAATTTTCTAATAAAACATGCCTGAGAAAGAACTGCATTACAGAATAAATAACACAGGTTTATTAGCTCTGTATTCTACTTACTAATCACCTATCTGTAGCAAGTATCTGAAGGACAGAAAGAAGTGACTAGCCACTCTCTTGAGCCTCTTTGACCCCATTTTGATAGATTTTTGGTCTGTCATGTATTTTCAATTTTTTTTTTTGTGTGTGTGTGTGTAAGTGCACATCAAGAGATTAGAGAGAAAACTGCATATAATTTTTATTTTATTTTGCAAAAATTCTTTCCTCTTATCTTGTTTTAAGCTTTAAAACAAGTATGTAAACCTGGTATTCCAATGACAAGCCTGGCTGTGTAATTTTTAACAAAATAATAATTTTTGGTCTTTTGATTTCCTATTCTATGTGTCACCAAGTGTCATAAACGCCTCAATATTTATGTTGAATCTTTATTTTCATTTAAATAAGGAACTGGAATTGCTGAATTATGGTGTGGTAAATATCATATACTCTTCAGTCCCTGCAGTAAAAACTCCAGTCACATTTTTGTACAGATGAAGTTTTTGCATTGACCTACTCAGTAGGACAAAGTCATTTAACTCTCACTAGATTTTCATGTAAAATGAGATATCTCAACACTGAACCTCAGATGAAAAATATACAGCTGAAATGGTCTCAAAGTAAATGGTATTCAGCACAGGGGCTCTGTTGTTGTTGAATACTAAACCAAAAAAAGTAATTTGTGAAGGTCAAATCAGGATTAAGATCCATATTCTCATAAACTCTGAGATTGTTTTGAATCTGGGTATAGCGCTCATCTTGAGCTCTAACATAAGATGTTAACTTATCAGACTCTGCTTTTAGAAATGCCTGGAGACATTGAAAGATTAATGGCTTTACAAGATATTGAAACATCTTCAAAAGTTAAAAAAAGGAGCAAGTAACTAGTTTATGTCTGCAAAAGGAATCTGTTTCCCTGGAACAACCTAGGTAAACCTTTGTGAAACCAGGATCACAATGAATGAACCAAATGCAATTATCCCAAAGTCTTTAATTGGAATGTTTTCTATCTATGTAGGAACAAATAGCAAATCCACACAATTTAGAAAGCAGGCAGAATCTTAAGAACATGCTATTGTTTTCTGTTATCAGGGTATTACTTTCTGTGAACTGTGCTCCCATCTCAATAATCCTGAGGGCCTCAATATTGTACCTGTGAGAATTTCAGTATAGACAGTATCTTCAGTTAAAAAAGACAGCAAAACTGTCAAATACAGTCATTAAATGATTGCCTATGATAATAGGGATCAGAAGTAGCAAGCAAAGAATCCTGTCTTCTGTTCCTAAGAAACAGGTACTCCTCCTACCATTTTGAGGATTCCCTGAAAGCTGGCCTGATCTTGTGTCCTGATTTCAGCTGGGATCAAGTTAATTTTCTTCCTAGTAGCTGTTACAGTGCTTTGATTTTGATTTAATGTAAGAATAATATTGATAACACACTAATGTTTTTAGTTGTCACTAAATACGCTTATCCTAAGTCAAGGACTTTTCAGCTAGCTTCTCATGCCCTGCCAGTGAGAAGGCTGGAGGGGCAGAAGCAGCTGGGAGATTACACAACCAGGACATCTGCCAATTACTGCTCAGGGCCTGGCTCAGTCAGTGGGTGGTGAGAAGTTTTATGGTGTACACATATACATACAGATATAGGTATATATGTATGTATGTATTTTTCCCTTTTGTTTTGTTTCTCTTTCTCTTTGTTGATTCCCTTTACTATAATATTATGTTCTATTTTATCTCAATTATTAGAATATTTTTAACTTAAACCATGGGGTTTACCTTTTTTTCTGATTTACCTCTACATCAGGGAAGGAGTTGAAAGTGGAAAGGATGATCAAATGGCTTGATGGTATTTAATTGCTGGCTGGGGTTAAACCATGACAGTACTTTTAGGCAAGCAACATTGGGCACAATGGGTTGCGATAATGACAAATCTGGTTAGAATGTATTAGAACATATTTGTTATAACAATTTATTATATTAGTGTGGTAGTTTCACAAGGTTGATTTGTTTGCTCTCAGATTTGGTGTGTTGTGTCATACGGAACCTTATTTGCAACATATGCTCCTTGTGCTGTTTGTCACCTGTGGAAAGAGGGCTAAGGTTATCATGTTTTATTTTGCAGCACTGGCTTACGTATGATATAACTGCTGATTCTGAAACTACTCTGGTATTTGTACTCAGCACTGCTGTCATCTCCATACTTCAGGAGTAATCTATCAGAAACTATTAAAAATCACATGTTTAACCTTTTCTCCTTATAGGTCCAACATATGGAGGAGACATCTTACCATATCTTCCCCTTTTCCACCAGTCTAATTATGGTAACACTTGAGAACTTTAAAAATTTTGAATATCCTTGGGATGTTGAAACCAACATGGTCCTATTGCATGTTGCTGACTGGGTTCCAGATCTTGTCTAAGGTTAAACAACTATTTAAGAATGCCACACAGAGATCTGCAGTAGATTGGAGAGCTATGATTGGGAGTGGTAGTGATAGTACAGGCAAATGCCTAAGACTGGATGCCTTCAATTTTTTGGAACTTCACCACTGAACAAGTGCATAATCTGAAAAAACTAGTAAAATATTTGGAAAAAAATATGCAGTTGCCCTGACAATTCCAGAGAGACATAAATGCCTGCAATGTGCTGGGGCTTGACACATGCCCACTGAGCCCTATTCACTATGCTTAAGGAGAAAAGAATATCTGGATCTGACAACAAGGTGACAAACACTGCAGCTACTCCAGCTCCTGTTACAGACACTGAGGTTACTCCAGCCCTAGTGACAGGCACTGCACTGAACAAGTGAATGAACCCATGCCAGTATCAGTTGCCCCAATACATAAGAAAAAATAGCCAGGAAAGTCAACTTGTTTAGTAAAGGAGGATGAAGCAGGACCATCACTTGAAAAGGAGGATGAGGCAGAACAGGGGATAACAACTTGATCTCTATCTCTGAGTGTGTTGTAAAAAGATTTCAGCCCTCATCCAGGTGAGTACCTTAGTAATATTTTATTTCCATTATTAAACTGTTCTTATCAAAACTCACAGGTTTTCTCTGCTTTCTGATTATCCTCTCCTTCCCACCAGGGTGGGTATGTGTATGTCTATCAATGAGCGAGTGGCTGTGTGGTACTTAGCTCCCATTTGAAGTTAAACTGCAATGCCTTGCAAAGTTCCGCGACTAGTAAGAGATCAAGAAAGTCCCATTAGAACTCTACATTTTGCTGGATTTATGGTAATGAACACTAAGAAGGAAAATACACTTTCATTATTATAGAGTTACATAAATTAAAGACTTGCAGAATTTCTACTTAAAAGCTACATCTGAGAGGTTATAGAGTCCAACTACTCATGTAAAGCACTAGATAAGGTTTAGCAATGACTTTGTTCAGCAGGGTCTTGAAAATCTCAAGGATGGAAATTCTACAACCTCACTGGGTAATTTCTCACAGTGCAATCCAGGTTTCTGATGATCTTTTTCTCCCAGTGTCCATTTTAATAATGCTATATGCAATTGGTGGCTTTTGCACCTTTTTATACTGCCTTTAGAGAGAAAAGTAGGACTTCATTGCCTTTTGAACTAACCACTCGGATGACTCCATATCCCTCTTGAAGTGGAGAGCCAAAACTAGACACAATATGTCCAGTGTAGCATCTCCAGTGTTGAGTAGAAAAAGTTAATACTTTCCCCTGGTCTGCCTGTTATGCTGTCCCTATGTATTATGGGCATATATTCCCTAGTAGCTCCAAACAGTCCCTTAAAGTCCCCATATCACATATAGTTCCCCCCCCCCCCCTTTTAGTATGTGATTTCCTTTACTAATAGTTAGACTGCTGTGCTGATTGATATTTAACCCTATGTCCACCATCAGCCCCAGGTTCTTTTACAGCTGGGCTGTTACTCAGCCATTTGGTTCTCAGTCCACAGAGGGTAACTCTGAATATAGAATGTTGCACTTTTCCTCTTTGAACTTCAAGAAATTTCTATTGGCACAATCCACATTTTACGAGGAATTATAGATGGATTCTCTGCTTTTTATGCCAATTACTTCCCCTGTGAGGTGGTAGCACATTACTATTGGAATTCCTCAGGGGTCAGTATGGGAACTGGTAGTGGTTATCATCTTTTTTAGTCATCTTAGTGATGAGAAGGATGTACCTTCAACATGTCCATAAATTTTGGGCAGCTTTTAATACACTGGAGTGTGCAGTAGCTATTTGGAGACCTCAACAGTCTGGAGTCATGGACTGACAGACGCCATAAAAGGCACATGCAGAATCCTGTACATGATTTGTAAGCAACAGGCTATATGAGAAGTTATAAAGTGCAGAAATGGGCAGGGCGTTGCTTATGAAGAACAAGTGGAGTGTGAGTTAGGAATGACTTAGACAAAAGAGGCCAGCCACATACCAAGCAGTGAAAGCATGACTGTAGTTTGAGGGAAAGGATTATTCCATTATTTCCTTCTATTCAGCATGTGTGAGACCACACTTGGATTACTATGTCCACTTTTTCTCTGTCATGTGCACATAGATTTTCCGCATTACATGAGACTAACTGTTCCAGTGTGTTGAAGCAGTGGGAAAATTAACAAGGCAGAACATCCAGATCAGCCTGCTAAACACTTTTATAGTCACTTTAACCCTTTCTCTCTGGTGCTGGTTTCCCAAAACAGCAGAAGGATCCCTCCAGACAGAGCCAAAGGCATGTTTTTGACATCGAATAACATGTTGTTGAGATGAATCTAGTACTGTTACTGGAACTTTCTCCTCAGTGAATATTGGGAGACATTAGTGTCCTGTCTCATCGCGTAGTGCAGTTCAAAAGTAGAGGGAGACTCAGACATTACCTTTTAAATCTTTATTTTAGTTTAGTCCCTTAATGGGTTCTAGTGTTGATATCTGAAAAGGCACAAATGTTTTGCGTTCTGCTTTCTAGCCTAGATAATAGCTGAGCCTTTGTCCTGGGTTGAGCTGGCAAAACGCCAACTGTCCAGGACAGAGTGAAAAGGGTTCTTCCCTCACCCCAACCAGACAAGGGAAAAAGAAGAGGGAGAGAGGGAAAAAAAAACCCTCAAAGTAGGTTTATGCTGAAACTAACTACATGTATTCATATAGAAAAGAGAAAATTAAGAGGAAACTACAATATAACACACACACAAGTTATGTATAACAAGAAATAATTTCCCACTTCCCAGTAAACACAAAGTCTACCATTTTAACTACAAATCATTCTAGAGAAGTCAATTCTTCAGAGACAGACTTAATCAGAGAGAAAACCTAAGAACAAACATTTTACTTCCCTAAGATAACATGATGGTAAGCTGGCGCTCCAGGCTTGGGCCTCCCCATCCCTCCTGGGACAGCAGAGTGTCTTGCTGGCACCACAGCTGTGAAGCAACTGCCTTAGCCACACCCACACACCAGCTCTTACCCCTTTTGAGATGATGCAATATGGTATGGAATACAATATTATTGGCTAGAAGAAGTCAGGTGTTAGCTAGCTCAGTTCAGCTCAAGTCAGCTGACAATTTCAGGCCTAATCTGAACTTTAAAGCCTAATTTAGGCCCACCTGGCTAAACCCATAACAGCCTTGAAGAATATTTTGTGATCCATTCTGACAAAACAAGACAGATGACCGTATAAGTGCCCAGCCTTTTTTAAAATATAACCATATCAGAAGAATTAAAGGATATCTGGATTTTTGGATTTGAAGCATGGTTCTTTTACTCAAGTCTCTTATCCTCATTACCTACTACCACTAGGTGACTCCAACACTGTTGCCATAAATTATGCCTGTCCAAATACCTGTGAGACAACTTGCTCACTGAGTAATGGGAAACTCCCTTAGCTACTATGGATCCTTAGAATAGGATCTGAGAATTGTTTAGGTTGAAAAAGACTTTTAAGATAATGAAGTCCAACCTTCAACTTAGCACTTCCAAATTCACCATTAAACCATGTCCTGAAGTGCCACATCAACAAATCTTTTAAAATCTCTAGGGATAGTGACTCAGCCACTTCCCTGGGCAAGCTGTACCAGTGCTTCTCTTTCAGGGAACAAATTTTTCCAAATATCTAATCTCAACCTCCCATGGTGCAATTTGAAGACATTTCCCCTTGTCCTTTTGCTTGTTACTTGGAAAAAGCAACTGACCTCCACCTTGCTACAACCTCTTCCAAGTATTTGTAGAGAGTGATAACATCTCCCCGATCCCTTTTTCTCCAGCCTCAGCTCCCTCAGCTGGTCCCAAAAAGACTTGTGCTCCAGACCTTTCACCAGCTCTGTTGCTCTTCTCTGGACCTGCTCCAGCACCCCAATGTCTTTCTTGAATTGAGGGGCCCAGAACTGCACAGGAGGACAATCACTGCCCTGGTCCTGCTGGCCACACTATTTGTGATACAGGCTAGGAAGCCATTGGACTTCTTGGCCATCTGAGCACACTGCTGGCTCATGTGCAGCCTGCTGTTGGCCAAAACCCATAAACACCCTTAAAAACATGAATTTTTTTTACTTTCAAAAATATTTCTTAACAACATAGTTAGGTAGACCGCAGATGTTCTAAAGAGTGAAAAAAACTATGTTCCACTCTTGCATGTAGCATTAATATTTCTAAAGGTCTGTGTAAGAATTGAATGGAATAAAGTCTTTGTTACCTGAAGGTATATACTACATTGTAAGAGATACACTTTATCTGGAGCAGGAGTTTTTTGACGTATTTCTCTGTGCTAGTTTTTTATGGCTGTCACAAAAATGTCAACCATTGACCCAGTGGTTATATTATCTGAGATTCAATTGCAGCAGATCAATGTTGGCTTTTTAACAGTAACCTTTGTAACATGCTGGACAGCACTGGAAATATATCTTACTCCCCTAATACCAATTGACAGCAGTGGTACTACTAACACACACAAATGGAAAAAGAAAAAAAACATTAAAGAATCAACTTCCAGATGGTTAAGAAACTTTGAGCACTAGACTCTGTCCCTAAAGAACTAAAGTAAGAAAAGTAGAGCTTGAACAATTCTCAAATATTTTCCCAAATATTTTACTTTCCATACATATATTCAAACACTCACATAAAGATCCTGATTTTTAAATGGAGAATAACTCTGTTAATTCAGATAGACCTTGGTGTTATACTGAAATTTGTTCTTCTAGCAGTTTCTTCAGAAGAAGTCTGATTACTCCAAGTAACACAATCAAGTATTTTCATGCCTTTAGTGGCAGGTTTATTTCTTTCTTAATCTAGCTGGAACAATTAATTACAACACCAAGACTTATGTTCAGTTTCTGTTGCAGATTTATAACTGGTGACAGATAAATTAATTCTTTTCTTTCAAGTAGGAATAGTAACAGGTTTTTACATCAGTCAGTTATGTCAACCTCTGATTTTGAACTCAGACTGTATGGTCAGTACTGGAAACAAAACCCTTATTTCAAGTCTCAGGCATTTAAAGTACTATTGTGATGCAGAAAATAAATTGAAAATTCTCCCAGTTTTAAAGAAAAGTTCACATAGGTTTAAAACAGTAATACCAGAGCATATTTTTTCCTGATTTTGGTTTTTTCACAAAGCTGATATGTGTCTATTAATTTTGTTGTTTATTTTTATATGTGAAATTTTTCTGCAGTACATATATAGGGTGGGAAAGTGTACTGTTCTTTCATGTCTAGCTGCACTCACCCTTCAATAGCTAAGGAAGACAGGAAAAAGGAAAATTAAAAGAAAGAAAAGTATTTGTCATGAGAACTTCCCAAGCATTTTTGACTTTTTAATTTTGGAATTAAAAAGTGTGAGTGTTAAAGTGTCTTATTTAATTTGTGTGTATATATTTATATATACCATATGACAACATTCAAGGCAAGGCTACAGTTGTTCAATACTCAGAGACTTCTTTCCTATTAACTATTACTCTTTGTGATTAATACTGACATAATGTTGTTGCAGAAATAGCAATGCAACTCTGCAGTCCTTTTTTACAGTAATGTTTAGATCCCTCAGAATGAGATGATTAAAAGCTTTCCAAACATTTTGCAATCAAGGATCACTCTTTCTTTCTAGGGTCGTTAAAATAAAAGCCACCAAAGCTCTGCTGTTCTATTTGTCTTAAATGACTCAAAAATAATTAAAAAAAATAGCAGCTTAATATATCTCTCAAGCTGTGTAGCTATACCTAAGCACCCCTATGATACCTGAGATATAGTAAGAATAATGCAAAATGACGATTAGGTTAACATTGATGGGCAAGTATCATGAGGAATGAAAGCAATAGCATTTATAGATAGTATGTCAGTTCTCGTGCACAGGCAAACAAGTGTCCATATCTTTCCCACTGGTCCTTCTGTCACCATCATCAGAATGAGATGCTACCCTCTGACTCTAAACCTCTCCACAAATTGGGACAGAGTGGTCAGTAAGTGCTTGTATGGATTTGTCCATACACAAAGTTTAACAGAGCTGCAGGGTGACTGCTCCTCACAGGTATTTACTGCAACTGCGGGTGATGCATTTGTGCAGGCTTAGGTTAAAGCTGTTTATTTACCTAGAGCAGCTATGTCAGTGTTTCACTTGAAAATATGTCTATCTCTCACTGAAATGTGCAATAGATAAGAAAACTAAAAGTGAACAATCCAGTGAAAACCAGGATTTTCAGGAAAAGTACTTTATGCAAATTTAGTGGTAGACTGAGGCAAATTGGTGTATATTGTCCTTAGTCTGTCATTCAGTAAGCCTTCATTTCTGCAGGTTTGACAGGCTTTTGTTCTTATGCCCATGCAGTATCTAGCCTTTCTGGATGTAGTCATAAGTATAGCTTTAAAATTGTCTTATTTGCCAAAGGAGGATCCAAGGACTGCAAATCAAGGATAAATTTGTATTTTTACATTTCATCTCAGGGATAAAGATATCACAGAGAGTTTTGAAAGACCTTCTTTGGGGTCTGTTCAACTCTGTGACCACAGTCTGGATTCCAGGATGCTTTCAGGTCCCCAGCCACAGAAGGTGCAACTGAAAGGTCATGCAAGCCTGGACTGGTGTCCTTGGAGAGTGGGAAACTTGAGCCTCTTCCCTTCAGGCTCCAGAGAACTCCAACTCTTCTTTCCACGCAGCAGCTTGGGATAGGAAAATATGACAGAGCTAAATGACTATGCCTGAGTCTCTGAATCTAAGGGATAGAATCTCCTAGTCTTAAATGATGCAGGGCCCTCTTTCTCGGGAGACAAAATTAACCTCTTATCTCCTTCAAGCACTGTAGAGAAGAGAAAACATTTAATCTGGTGGCAAATTGACACAATAACAGTGACGTGTTTGTGAATACAGTCTTGAGAGAAGTAAATACTATACAACTAAAGTATACACCAAGACGGTTCTCTCACTAGATTTAGACAGCTGAAATTCCACAAACAGACTTTACTGGTATAAAAGCTTGGAATTGAGCCCAACATCTCTCTTCTCATAAATACATAATACGAGTTAGGAATTTAACAATAAAGAGCAGGATAATCAGCACTCACATTCTAAAATTAATCTGTCATTTATGTCTACCCAGATATCTTCTTTTTTTGACTGTACAAGTGAATGGGATGGTTATATCTCTAAATGCCTAGTCTGAGACATATGGCCTCAGTCAAAGTGACATTTATTTCAAGCATCATGCATCACTGACACTGTTCACAGAATGCAGTGGTACTCTGTTAGTGAAAAAGAGGAGCAGAACAAGTCCCCCTGTATTAGCTCATTCCCTAAACTGAATTCATCTTGAAAAAAAAAGAGAAGAGCTGTGTCCTGAAGATTTCTGTAATCTTTAACAAACACACTAAAGACAAGTAAATAATATCAAAGTAGTCATACTTAAGGCTTTTGTTTGCTTCTAGGTTCTAGCTATCTGTAAGTATGTTAATCTAATTAACAGTTGGAGGAGGAGCAAAAGCCAAACCAAACAGCCAAACACTAGCAGGAAATGAGCAGAGCACCTCCCTTCCCTCCCTTTTCAAGCCTTCTCAATCCCCTGCTAATGAGCAAGCCACACCTCTGAGTCACCTGATTACAGTTGGAGAAGCAGCAGCCAAACCCTAGCAGGAAAGTGATTTGATAAATTATTTGATTTCTCCTCTTCCCTCCTCCTGTCCCTTCCCCCATTCCTGCCACCCCCAGGAAAGTATACATTAGGGAGAAGAATCATCTTAAATTGTTCATTTCTGGGTAAAATTTACATTTGTGATACATGTAGATAGAGTACTCTCTTGTGCTTCAAGAAGCCAAACTTGCCATGGAAAAATTTGTTTGCTGCCAGAGAGCTCTTACATTAACTTGGTCAAATTATTAAGTTTTTCTGTAGAGAACATTGAGACAGAGACATCTTGGTTACTTGAAATTTAAGATCATCTTACTAGGTGTTTGTTTCAAAATTTCATAGGATCAAATGGATTTCAGTGACTGCTGTGTTGCAAATGGGCACCAGCAGTACATCTACTTACTTTTCACTAGTAAGTCTGTCTAAACTACTTCTTAGTTGTTAGCCTGCAGAATGTTTCTTTGCTTAATCATTAATTAATTAATTAGGTGGAGAAAGATCCCAGTTAAAAGTATTGCCATAAAAGAAAGGCACTGTAACACATAGTAGGAGTTTCTACGTCAGTTTTGTAGAAAAATGCTAGACTACAAAGAATGTGTAAGAGGACAAGAGACACATCTAAGACTAATATGCACTGTTCTGACAAGATATATTTAGAACAGATTTCTCTGGTGCCTGTGAAACTACTTTCATTTTCACCATAGAAGGAGAATTATGCTTTCTCCAGGTTCAGTGGAAAAGGGTGATTATCATAAGTCCAAGAGTAATTACTCATCTTTGTGCTCTGAGACAGCCTTCTTCCCAAAGTCACTTTGTTTTAAAACAAAGACACAGACAAAGTTACGTGTGTGTGTGTGTGTGTGTGTGTGTGTTTATGTTTTAAATCAGGTCTTCTTTCTCCAAAGTACACACAGTGTCAACTTCCTTTGGCCATTGGTAGGAAATCTTGGAGATTTTGAAAAGCAGAGAAAAGAAAGGGAAATGTACGCATACTTAATTTTATTCACAGTACTTAATCAAGAACTTTATTAACTGGGGTACACATTTTTTGTAGTTCCCTTAGGCACAGTGGTATATTTCTGAGGCTACTAATAAGGACCAGACTGTATCTTCTTTATTAGATAAATTATTTTCTCCTGCTTGGTTAAAACTCTGAATTCTTTATTATAGGAACACACAGAGAATTAAAACTTACTATGCCAAATGGCAGGGTTCTATTTTTTTCCTTCAAAACAACCATTGGGAGATCCAAACTTCATTCACGGCCTCACACATACTAACTGTGAATTCAGTGATAGGCAATTTCACTCAAAAACTCATTACTTGTAAATGAGCATCAAGATATTTGTGTTTAAATTTCAAGGTATGTTTCTGCTATTAAATGACATATTTTTATGCCTGATTTAATGGAAATTAACCAGTAAGACACATTTAGGATAATAGGAGCACTGCAATTATAAAGGCTGTGCAGAAGTGTGGGGATTTTCGACTAAGCAGGACATTTCTTCCTCAGAATATATTTCCAATTACAACACATTGTTGTCAAGACATGATATGTTTTCAAGCTTTGTTCCAGTTAATTTTTGCCAGTGAAACTTTGCAGCTAGGAGAATTGCCAAGTTTGCTAGTAAAGGAGCAGTATTTTTACCAACTTTTTCTACAGGTTTTGGTGGAAGTTTGATCTTATAACCTGCAAGTACAGACTACTAGTTTGAGATGTCTACTTTTATGAGGAAGAAATGTGACCTTGTGATTTTAAGAAGGGGTAAGGTTTAGTGTCCAGGATTTCATACCATTTATTTAGTAGAACTGCATGCACAAAAATGAGAACATATTTGAAAGATTCATTTAATAGTTCTTTTCCTAGTAGATTTAATTAAAATGTTGATGCATTTTTAACGTGTAAAAATACCCCAAACCCAACAACGAAAACAGCCAGTGGTATTGCACAGGTTGGTTGTCAGCTACTGTTAACCTCTATAGGTGATTTGACATTGATACATTGTACTTAAACACATGAAACTGTGAAGAAAATGCTAAGAAAGCTAATAAAAGCAATGACATTTAGCTCAGAAACACAGTGGAACAGATTTAGACACAATTCAGACTCTTCAGTTTTAAACACAATTCAGTCCCTTTTAGTTGCATTTTACAAATGAAGAAAAACCCTGCTCATTTATTTGTTCCTGGATGTGTTTTGTTCTTGTTTTCAGTAAATAGACTTTCTTTAATCTTAGAAAGTTGCAAGTAGCAAATTTGGTCATTTTGCTTTCCTTTGCTTTGATATGAGACTTTTTATATCAGACTTTTCCAGCAGAAGACAGGCTCCAACCACTTTTTAAAATGCAAGGCTAAAGACTAAGATTTGAGGACATTTTTGTCAAGCAGTAAAATGAAGTCCAGATCTCCCAGAAACTGCAAAAATTCAGGTAAACTTTTGTACATATTTTCAGCTCAAATAGATTAGTCAAATGTACTAAAAATTCCAAAGTAGTAATTTCTTTTTAGGATTACTGAAATTCTTTAATGCTCATTTGACAATAAAATTTTTCAACAATTCTTCCCTTGCAAAAAGAACTTCAATAATTATTTAAATTATCAACATACAAGCTATTTCATATTGGATAAGGAAAATGTCAGAAAGTTGACCTAAAAATAATTCTCCTTTATTTTTTGGATTTTTTCCCCCCATAAATATTTCCATTATCTATATTTTTCTTTGGATTCAACATAACGTGAGAATTTTCCTCAGCTTTTCGGTTTGTCTCTCGCATCAAGTGCCATTTGGCTGGACACTACAGTATTCTCCTCCTCCTGTGTTTGGAAAAACCCTGTAAGAACACAGCCAAAGATGATGCTTCAAGGATGAATACAGTCCTGTTTCAACCAGAGGTACTTTGAACCTATCTGAGACAAAGCTCACAGCACTTGGATTTCAGTTTCATCTGCCCTTGGATTCTTTTCTCAAAGTTTTCTTCAGACAATCACAAAAATTTGTCAGTGTTGCACCGTGTTTCAGTACAGAAGAGTCGGATAAGCATTTCTGTAATACAAACTATGTAAATTGTAACATGTGATAAAATACATACCTGAAACAACACACACACACACACACACACACACACACACACACACACACACACACAAGTGCTCTTAATTCTTTTAATACTAAGAAACACATGCTGAATATTTTCCAAGCTGTTCAGCTTTTACTTCTCCCTCTTCACTGGTGCTTCATCTTGCATTTCTAGCATGTCGATACACTTTTGGATACTTCTGTATTTATTACAGTCACGTTTCTTATGCTAGCCTAAAAGTCAGGTTGTTAGCTTTGCTGCTTTCAGCAATTCTCAAAAATGTAAAATTTTATTCACTTTGGAATGGGAAAAAATGGCTTAAGACAACAAATATTAATATTAATAATAATAATAATAATGTTAAAATATAATCTTCAAAATGGATAAACAACCTCTTACAAGGAAAGTCGATATGGAACAATTTCCTCCTTTTTAAGAAGAGATGATCTTAAGCTTTCCTCTTATGTATCCTGACAGTCTTTTTGCTATTTGTTTGGGAGGTTAATTTTTTTTTTTTGAATGGCAAACTGAGGTAGGCATCAGTCAATAACATGATCTTTAATGTAAAAGTTTTACCAGTTGATAAACTGTATTTTTGAGATAAATACATAAATATGTTCTTTCAAAAGAGGTCAGAAGACTTCAGGCAAGCCCTGAAGGTGAATTTCCTTCATTGCATAATTTTATTGTACTAGAGCACTAATAACCAGTAATAAATTTCCTAAAAAATTCCCCATGGATTTTAGGGGAATTGTGTAAAAACAGAAAGAAGCTAAATTTGTGTCTCACCTCCAAAGCTCTTAAACTGATTTTAATCAGGAATGTCATGACTTGTTCTTACCTCTTCTCAGGACCATACATGAATCTAAAGTTCAACACCAATAAACACTAGGAGCTCCTGAAACAGAACCTTTTCTATCTTTACATATGCCAAAAAGGAAAACACCAGATGTAATTAAGATAAGAAATCATGGCCAGGAAGAGACAAAAAGGAGCACATATAACTCTAATCCATAGTTTCTCAAGGGCACATGGGGACTATTAACTTCATCTGCAGAAATCTATAGATTTTGAATCTGAGCTGTAAAATATAATACTAGCTCAATTTTTCACTTTGTGTTCCTCTCCACTTATGTTTGCAATATACTGGTTTTATTTTCTTGGATTGTAGTGCATAATAATAATACATATATTTCATTACAATCCTTTCCTCTTTCAGTGAAGATTCCAAAAACGAGGGAATGTAATTTAGATGTCCTAATATAACCATTTCTGTTCGTCTAAAAGTTAAGTCCTAAAAGCCAATATAGAACTTCAGAGAAGAAAACTACTTGAGTGAACAGTTTTGCCTTTGAGTGACTCTTTTCGTTTCTGTCATATGTTAGATGTTGTTCCAAGCCCCTCTCCCAGCAGGATACAAGGCTAAGAAGGATTACTTAATCATGAAAACCCCACTGGCTCAGCTTATGACACAGAATCCCCTAAACTCACTGAGAAAACAGATGCTTCTGAGGTGCTTCAGGCCCAGTTTTTGTCTCTCTTCGTATTTTAGTTGGCAAAAATGCTGTCAATGTTGAGTCCCACAACCAAAGGCACAGCAGAAATATGAAATTTTGCCAGAAACTGGTTTACCCAGAAGTCAGAATTTTTAGCTAGGTTAATTTCACAATGAAATATAAATTCCACAGATTTAGTTTCTCACATGGGAGACCCTGTGCCACTGAGTTTTTCACAGTGAAGCAGAAGAATGATGGGCTCTTTGCATAAAAAATAACGCTGTCCTATGATGTGAGTGATTTTTGTTTCTCCGTTTGTAAAACCAGAGATAATCATATTTGCTAATCAAATAGGAGTCTATTGACCACTTGTTTTCAAATTGATACTTTTCAAAAGAGCAATGAAAAGTATCATTATTTTAAAAACTGCTGATTTCACAGACATTCATTTCCTTTTTATTACAGTTTCTGATAACTTCAACTTCTGTCTCTGTTCCTGGAGAAAATGCCAAATCTGCAAAAGAATTAGCATTGTTTTTAAAGTCTCATTCTCTATGTTATTAGTGGGAAAATACATTACCATTGGTAATTTGCAATACTTTCTGATACAGTTCCTATGATTCCTTATGTCAGGCCAAAAATTGCCCCTATTTTATATTAAACAACATTATTGGAATTTTCTAGCTGCATTAAGATTTGAATCACTCAGCATTAACATTGGGACTTTAAGGTACTAGGACATGTACAGATCAGGGGCAAACAAAGTCTGTTGTAGTACATTTAAGTAATGATTAGAAGGAAGTAAAAAGCACATCTCATACAGTGGGTGCAAGTTAGAAGCACAGTTCATATAATTTACCCATGAAGTTTGGGATCAAGCCATAAATCACACTTGAACTGTAGTTCCATTATTACATCTGTTCTCATGTTTCACATCACACCTGTCAATAAGTTTTGTGAACTTTTCCTCAGAAGAGAAACCAGTGCATTTGTCAGAGCAAGAGCTCTGACAGTTTTCTTGTCCTGTACTTTGTGTCTAGTCAGACATTTGAACCTAACAAGCATACTATTGGTAATCAATCTATGATGACAGACTTACTAAGTGCTATTGACACCACATGTTTACTTTTTCTGCCTGGATTACAGTCCTCACCTCTTGCATATATGTAAATGAATGTTATGTGAAATGTAATTGAACAGTCATAGCTGAAATTGAATAGCATAGCTGTAGTCTGTGTTCTAGCCATGAAAGCATCTCCATTATGGTAGTCATTTTCCGGGCTACAGTGAACCCAGAGCACTTGATGTTTTGTCTTTTCTTAAGGTAAAGTCTTGTATTTCTGCCCTGGGTGAAAATGGCTGGTCTTGTACTACCACTTACTACACTTTTATCTCTGAATACATGCACTTTTGTTGTGAGAGAATCAAGCCATCTCTCCCAAGAGTCAATAACTTTCAAAAACTGTCAGACCTCAAAAATTAATGGATTTAGCTATGTAACTAATGTATCTATCTGTGGGGGTGAGTGTAAGTGCATCCCTTAAGGAAAGCTGTTTGGAGTTCTACCTTAAAGAGAACAGAGCTACCTGGAGTATGTGTGGTGGCTTGTGACCAATGAGAGGCTGTGGTGTATGCAAGGTGAGTTGGTTAACCAATTATGTGAGGGCATGTTGGATGTGAGTGCGATCTGGCTGCGACATCTGTCACCCCATTGATCACCAGGGTTGATTCGGCTGATCTGGTTGGCTAGACGGGTGTCCCCTTCCTCCCTCAATGCTCCATGTGCATCCCTCCCGAAGCTGCGTGCTCGGTCGAAGAGGACCACCTCCCCGATAGAGACAGTACTGTTCATCGGTCAAGGGTATACAGTAGCTGTGCTCCCCTGCTAGAACCTCCAAACAGCTTTCCTTAAGGAATGCACTTACACTCACCCCCACATCTATCTTTGTGGGTTTTTCCACAATGTTACAACCATAGAACCTGCCTTTTGCAGAAACAGACATTCACTACTTGTTTTTTAACATGTAGGGACCCAAACACAGCGACCTGTCTGGAACACTGTGGTACATGTGTCCTGAAGAAAGGTATTTCATATTAGCAGTGTTTCTTTATATCTTGTGAAATTATATTGGAGAGGGATAGGGTGCAGTGTATGCCTCTGAAGAACTTCAGTGGTGAGAAGGTGGCAAGGGAACTGGGTGTTTTGCAAAGTAGCAAAGAATCTGTAGGGTATACCAAGTCTTCCATTAGTACTGTAGAGCCAAGTGAGATATATGACTATAACATGGGCTTGTAGGTCTGATGCCCTGATCCAGTGTTAGGATAAAGAGATCTGGATAATTATTATTTCATGGTTCACCAGAATAGGTGAATTTAACTTTTGGCTGTCAATAGTTACTGCCATTTATCACCTAATAACAGCTAGTAGCATTCGTTTGGATTTGTTGAATCAAATATTAAATTAAAAGACAGAAAGTGAAATGTATGACTAGGTATCTAGACACATAATAGAAAAAGGCATTTTTTTTAGTGGAGACATCAACTGATTGCATTGTAAGATGAATGCAGAGGCTTCTTTCCTGTTCAATGCTGGTTTCAGATTTCTTTTATCTTCCTGCAGTAATTGTTGTCCAATCACTGTAACCTCTAATACTACTGTAATTAGTGAATGGACATGAAGAAAATGTTCAGTAGTTATAAGGTAGGTGTTGGCTATGTTTCCCTGCTATATTTGTGAATTTTTTAAAAGCACCACACAAGGCCCATGCCTCACTTAGATTCCCTTTAGCATCTCCAAACAAGATTTGATTGCTTAAGTTTTGTTTTGGTGCTCCATGTATGGCTGAATTTCATCCTAGTACAGGACTGTTGCTTACAAAACAATCTCCTCTGCTTTGTCCAATTTGGCTGTAAATGACTGAATCAATACGACCTTCAGAAAAATCTCCTATATAACTATTCTGTAGCCTTGACTGCCAATATGAAGCACTTCCCGTTTACCAGAACTCTTTACTGAAAGCAATTTACTAATTGAACAGGTGGCTATTTATTTCAGTGCTGGGGAATCTTAGGTAGTTCCTGATGCAAGATAACATAAAAAGTAACTTCTGGAACATTACTAAGAAATTTAATATACTGGTACAGTCATGCTCAGGCTGCCAGGTCCTGCCAGAACCTATACTGTGCAAAATTCCATTTTTCTCCTTGGCTGCTATGCCACCCTGCAACTTTATATCTGTTTTATTATTCTTAGCCTCTAATTTAGTTACGGCAGAAAGCTTTCCAAAGCTCTGAACTCTCAAAGACCTCAGGCCCAGCCTACAAACATACACATTTGATTATTTTTAATGAATGGCCTCACTGCAAGTATAGAGAGTCAGGGCATGTTTTACATTACATTTCAATAAAATTAGTGGGATAAAAATAGATTAATATCTTCATGCTACTAGTTATAAATTTCAAGCTGCAGTCCTTGAGACATAAGTCTATCTTTAGCTAGCCTTGGATTAGAAAAGAATTTTTCACTATACTATACTATAGTGTGCAGTACTTGAACACTATGAGGATGGTGAGAGACTGGAACAGGTTGCTCAGAGAAGCTGATATGTCCTATCCCTGGATGTGTTCAAGACCAGATCGGATAGAGCTCTGAGCTCTCTGAGCTCTTTAAGGTCCCTTCCAATCCAAACTATTCTATGATCCTGTGTCTCTGATACATCTGTTACTGATAACTGCTGAAAAAGGAGACAGAAAAACTGGAGTGTGATCATGAAACCAGAATTGCAGCTCTTATGCTGCTACTGACTTCAGTGGCAAAGGATATTTTGGGTTTTACTGTCCATATCTAAATGACTGTTTGGGCCATGAAGAAAGGCAAAAGTAGTTTCAGAGATACCTACTGCCCTGCAGGACTTAGATGGATAGGCTTTTTAGGACACTGTGAAAAAAAATTTTTCTGTGCTTTCCTAAAGAACCCTCAGATGTTTAATTTCATATTCTGGTTTCTTCTTTCATTTTGTTTTTTGCATCATTAAATGTAATTTCTAAAGGCAGTTCAGTAGATCAGATATCAGAAGAGCCTTAATAATTCAATTAACTTTTGAATATTTTTAAGTTCTTTCCTCTTCTTTTCCTTCCTAATATACTCACCAAAAGCCACTAACATCTATACAGAGACACAACTTTTTTGCTATTCATTTTTGATGTGATTTTCCCAACAAGCTGACTGATTCCACCGTGCTCTCCTTTCCCTCTTTTTTCCCTTTTCCCAAACATTTCTAGTCATTCCTTTATCAAGTCATGTTGGTAGCTTGGAAGATGAGAAGAAACAAAATGGAGAGGTAAGGATTCTGTGTCCCAGTCCCTCTTCTGATATTGAGCAGCCAGGTGACCTTGGACTAGACACTTAACATCCATGACTTATTGCTTCAACTGCCAAAGTAGACAAGGCTGACCTGCCTTTGAGGGGGTTGTGAGCTCCAATTTTTAACATCTTGTTACAAAACAGAACCACTCAAAACTGCAAAATAGAGGCTTTCATTGTTGTAACTAAAAAATTGAGACTTCAGCTTAGTAGAAATTAAAAATCAGCACTTCTTGTAACCCTGGGGATGATGATGTAGATCCACTTGAGAAAGCACATGAAGGCACTTAGGGATGGGCAGACTAACAAATCAGAGAATAAATGAATGAATAGAAACAGCCGTCACAAGTTTTCCTAGCTGTCCTCACCTCTGCTGCATTGATTAATAGGGAACAATGAAGTAAACAGTGCTGGAGGACAAACCCAGTAGCAAAGAATTGTAACTGACAATTTGCTGCTAAAATACATTGTCCCTTGTAAAACCTATTGATTAATGAAGTCTCTACAAACATAAAAAATACACACACAACATTGGGAAGGAAATTTGAGTAAATACTCTCATTTAGAAAACTCTGCATCATGCAGCATTTAATCTGTCTGCTATTCAATAACAGCAGGAAACACAAGTAACTTTTCTCCTTTGTTATTACTCACCTGAAGCTATTAGTCATGAGACTACAAACAAAAGGCCAAAAGGAGAGAGGAGAAGTGATGAGCCTATTTCTCCCTTGAGGTATCTATTGAGGAGGATAATCAACCCAAGAAGGAGGGCAAAGCAGCCTCCCAGCCCCGATGGAAAGGGGATCGCAGCGTGCGTGTGCACTGAACATGGAAGAGGTGCACTCTTCTCACGGCAGAGATATAGGGTGCCATCAGCAGGATCCTAGTCACCCTCCCTTCACAGACAAAGTTTTTAGTACAACACTGCCATCTATTGCCTAAAATTCCAGATTTGAAGGAGGCTGGTTATTACAAAGTGGTCTGTCTTGTGAGACGGCCCCAGATCTGAAACCACATGGAGTACCCCACTAGCCAAACGCTACAGAAGTTACAACCCAGACATATCTTTTGACCTTCCAGCCCAAGCAAATTATCATAACAGGTTTCCTGGTCAAGGCTGTGTAATGAAAGAGAAGCTGAGCAGGCTGGATATTTGCAGATAAAGTGAAAAAAAGGAGAGGTGCTCTAACTGTTCTGTTCTGACTAAACCCTTCTGAATTAACCTTCATTAACCTCTTGAATACCACACTGCACTAAAGATTTATCCTGAAGATGTACAATGGAACCAGAAGAGATGATTTCAAATGGTTATCGTGTTAGAGCAATATTAAATAGTCCAAAGGTCAAAGGAGGAAGAGGACTTCTTGTACAAGTTACAAATCTGATTAATAGAATTTTAAATCACATTAAAGCAATGCTTTATCTGAGTATAAATTCAGGCAAGTGCTTTTCCCTCTTTTAAAACAGCCTGTTCTCAAAGTTCATTCACTGCTTTCTGTTCAGGATGGAATGCATATTTCTTAATTCATTATTGCACACCATTATGCAGCTAGATAAACATTGATACATAGAAATAAAACTCAGAGTTTAGACCACAATTTTTGGATCTATAATTATCACTGCTCCCAGAAAGAGAAAAATATTCTGGGGCTTGCCAAGAAACACAGATTCAGATGCAGTTTGATGAATCCTTTAAATTTCAGTTTTGAAAAAAGAATAAATTGTGTACTTCATACTCCTGGGGAAACAATTGAATTAGGCCCATATGAAAGACACAGTAAACTGAATTAAACTTTTGTATTGACAAGGCATAGACCAGAATAAAATGTGTAACATTAATGATATTAAATCTTTTATCCACAGGAAGACCACTTCCAAAAACTGTGAAAAATTTAATTGAAGTCTCCCCTTTTTTCTCCTTTCTCAAACTTCAAGCAGTGCTGTCCTATCTATGTAATTAAAAGTACTACATTAGATTTTGCCACTTTGTATGGTTTTACCTTTTGAAATGTTTTTTGTTTGTTTTTTGTTTGTTTGTTTGTTTTTAATCTCTCTTCTGAACTGCACTAATTATCCACATTAGCTCAGTCCTACAAGAAAACATGAACTCTGGGGAAAAAGTCCTAGAGTTAGACAACTGATAGGGAGGATATTCTAGGCCACCAATTTAATCTCTGTGGGAATTCTGGAGATACACTAGAGAAGTCTCAGTAGGTTAATTTTCAAAAATGTCACCCAAATAATTGTGTGGTGGAGTAGCTCACAAAGGCAGCCAGCTCCACATCTTGTGTTTCTTTGGTTTTAATTTTGTTACAATTCTCTTCTCAATTTATGTTTCATGCCTACATTTTTTATGTCTTTTCATTTTATTATTTATAAGAAGGAGAGGGAGTGTAAAGGACCAATAAAAGGGAAAAAAATCACAATGAAAAAGTAAGAGGAATGGAAACACACATTTGGTAAGGGCATTCAATAATTTTAAGAAACTCAGGGTATATTGATGAAATATTGAAACAACAGCAATTCTGAAGACTGATTCAATGCAAAATTAGATGGGCCCAATTCATAATATCATCTTTGACTTGTAAAACTGGATTGTCACCTGATTGAAAGATCTAATATTGATTCTTTCATCTCTGAAAAAAAATCAAACTCAGGTTTATTTTTATCAAACAGGTACCAGAAAAAATAATCAGAGCACTGATGTTCAGGTTTTCAGTATTAAATATTGCATTTTCAATTTGAAGTTGATATTTTATCTTCAGACTTGTTTCTAGTCCAAAAGACCTTTTTTTTTCCTTTTTTCTTTTTTTACCCCTAGTGCTTTGGAAGTTCAAAACCAACTATACTTAAATATATCAGTTTCTGTGTAATTCAGGAAAATGAGCTTAGCATTTTGATCAGAGGTATAATTTCCTAATTTTTAACAACTAAAGGGAATAATTTAGTTACAGAGATTCAGCTGTTTGCAACACTTCATGTCAACTTTTGCAAGTTCAGAAGTTATCCAAAAGCTGCCCACATCTTTGGGCAGTCATTTATCATTAGGTGCAATAAGCACTGAAATGATGATGGATTCTCCTTCCCTCTAACATTGTGATGCTAGATAATGTTTGTTTCCCAGAAGGGGAAAACTGAGCTTTGCAGCCCAAGTGACAATAACATCCCTTGGCTCCAAGTGCTACTTGGACACTAGGGAGGGTGTTTACCTCACTTATATGCAGGTTCTGTCAAACACCACAATAGTGTCCTTAAAAGCCTGTAGTCCTAGTCTGTAGCAAAAGTGTGCCAGTCAGTCTGTAAACAAAATACTATGAGAAAAAAGAACACTAAAGTGGTTAGACATGAATCAACATGACCATGAGAATTTCTGTCTCATGAGAAAAAAAATTAGATGGGGCATATTCATAGCCTCTGTTCCTAATATCTCTATGACAATTTTGGCAGCTGCTCATGTAACATTGTTCATTGTTCATTTCTTCCAAGTCTGTTCAATCTCACACTCTGGCAGCTTTGATCTGTAGCCTCCTAGATTAATACAGCACAAACAATTCCAACCATCACAGCTCACATCAAAAGCTTTTAGAATAAGCAGAATTGAATCAAACTGTTCCACTGAGAGCTACATACACAGAGGCACCTGGGTGGTATTTGAAAATCTTCCAAAAATCACAACAGATGACTAGAAAACACAATAAATTTAATTTTTAGAGAAGTTTAGCCCCATTTTGATTCTTCTTAAATAGTCTACTGTCAATTAGTGGAAAACTGTAAATTTTTTGTTGTAAATTCAAATTGAAAAGAAGGGTTTGTGGATTGCTGTTTTAAAATACATGTGGAACAAAGTTCTATTTGATTAAAAATACATGTTCTATGAAATACAAAAGCCCATTTTGCAAAGTTAAGAAATTCAAAGTTCATCTGTAGCAAGTAGTGAGCAAAGATCTGCACATAGAGGATAAATATTTGCACAGACATATATAGTAAAGTTTATACATTTTCAAACACTCTGATAATTCAAGTTCTTGGTAGCAGTCAATATTGTAATTGTTATGCTAAGACAGAAAATAAATGGCATGGCTATGAGCGCATGCCCAGAAATGACAATGTTTGTCCAGGTCTGAACAATTATATGTATCCCTTCAGAAGCACTAGACTTCAAAGAGGAGCATCAGACCTCCTCTGTCTACCTGATCGACATGCAGCAGATAGGCTTTTTTTCTGTCTCATTCTATTTCTGTCTTTCTCAGATATATGGCAAAAGGTCCACAGCCATCAATACATTAGGTCACCTCCTGTCACTCAGCAGCAGGAGCTGTGTCAAACAGGAGAAGCCTTGAGAGTTTTATTCTGTGCTTTCCAGAATCAATGACTCGGTCACATTTCCTTTATGTAAAATCTGGGGTTTAATGGAGAATTTTGCCTCCACTTCTATAACAAAACTCTGATTTCTTCAGTGTTTGTTATGCTGTCTACAATATTACTCTTCTGAGCATGGTTTACAACAGAACTGAGAATCGTAGGGTCTCATTCAATACTGCCGTGCAGCACAGCACCCATTATTTTGTCGGGCTTTTCCTTTCTTCTCCAGTGAAGGCAATCTTAAATCACAAGGTATATGACTATGGAGCATTTTTAGATTTAAACTTCATATTATGTTACTTTTCAAAAAATAATCTTTAGGCACGAAAACATCTTCAAATGGTAATAGAACACCTCACATCAGTGACTGACAAACTGTGTAAGAAAGCTAGAAATATACCTCCACAGCCTTTCTTCCAACTTATTGTAGGGGAAGTTTGGCCTGAGCCCCGAATGCACAACTGTTATGGGTTTGGCCAGATGGGCCTAAATTTAGGTTTTAAAAGTTCAGCTAGGCCTGGAAATTGTCAGCTGACTTGAGCTGAACTGAGCTAGCTAACAGCTGACTTCTTCTGGCCAATAATATTGTATTCCATACCATATTGCATCATCTCAAAAGGGGTAAGAGCCAGTGTGTGGGTGTGGCTTAGTTCAGTTACTTCACAGCTGTGGTCCCAGCAAGACACTCTGCTGTCCCAGGAGGGATGGGGAGGCCCAAGCCCAGAGCACCGGCTTAACATCATGTTATCTGAGGGAAGTAAAATGTTTGTTCTTAGCTTTTCTCTCTGCTTAAGTCTGTCTCTGAAGAACCAACTTCTCTAGAATGATTTGCAGTTAAAATGGTAGAATTTGTGTTTACTGGGAAGTGGGAAGTTATTTCTTGTTATACAAAACTTGTGTAAGTGTGTGTTACATTGTAGTATCCTCTTAATTTTCTCTTCTCTGTATAAATATCTGTAGTTAGTTCCAGCATAAACCTGGTTTTGAGGGTTTTGTTTTTCCCTTTCCCTCTTCTCTTGCCTTAGCTGGTTGGGGGGAGGAAGAACCCTCTTCACTCTGTCCTGGACAGTTGGCATTTTGCCAGCTCAACCCAGGACAACAACCCACGATCCAGGGGCTGACAGGCTAGCCAAGATCACTGCAACCTTGAGCCAGCCACGAGGCAGGTAAACAATCTCAAAGCCCAGGAAAAGCATAGCCTCGGTGGTGCCAGCCCTGTTCTGCCTGCCTCATGCACACTGCCCTGTCCACCAATCAGAGCAGCCTGCCGCCTCGTGGACAGAGCCTCTTGCCCTATCCCAAGTTGGTATTGTCCACATGTTCACCCCAAGAAGTTATATTAACCCACTAATTCCCTAATAAAGTTGAACATTCCTGTTGTTATTTATTTATTTATTTATTTATTTGGCACACGGCTCTATCTCTATGAGAATACACATGTGCGACTAGAAGCCCGAACCCAGGGTCGTGTCGGGGCTGGCAGGCGAGGGCACGCCAAAGCCTCTCACAACGCTCCTTTCCCCAACACCTTATCATGAAAACTCTGCCATCCTTCCTTTTGCTATTCAGTTTAGAAAGTTTTTATTCTTGAAGAGATGCCAGCTCACACTTCAGCTCCTAGCTGATGGTAGGGCTAGGAGCTGGATGGTTGTTGAAATCACCAAATGGAAAGGCAGCGTCTATTTCTGACTATGAGATTAGCTCAGTTGGTTAGAGCCTGCTGCAAATAACACTAAGGTTGTGGGTTCAATTCCTGCATGGGCCATTCACTTAAGAGTTGGACTTTTGATGGTCCTTGTGGGGTCCATTCCAACTCAGAATATTCTATGACTACAGAAATGCAACTGCTGTGTGAGCTTTTAGGATGAAGACTGCTTTATAACCTCAGCCTACCTTTCTATGAGTTAAAGGCTTTAAGGGGACCTGGGAACAGTGAGAAGGAAAACTAGAAGGCCTTTACTTTGACCCCTTTGCCCAGCTGTGATTCTGAGCTCTGAAGGATGTGTCAAGCAAACAGGCCAGGCATTTCTCTCCAGTCTAGTTGTGCTACATAGGGGCTTTTTGACTTCTGCTATATATTTACCAAGAAATTAAATTATTTTTGTTTTGTTCCTCTCAGTAATGGGTTTGAACTTGGATATCGTCATACTATAATGTTTTGGATTTCTCCTCAATTAGTGCTGAAACTATTAGTTTTCTTTTGAGCTACATTGCCTCAGTATAGCAACTAATGGCACTGGTACCATTTATGCATGTTGGATTTATAATCTATAGTTAGCTGGTTTGATCATTTTTCTGTGTGCTGAAATGGAGCATAATTGGGATATTTTTCATAACAAATGGAGTGTGCCTGTACAGAAGGAGGTTGGCCTACATCAAGCTTTGCCTCACTATTTTTAATAGCTCCAGCAGAGAACTGGTTTCACTTCTCTGTTGGGGTCCTTGCAGACTAATCTTTTTGTTTGTTTAATGACACAGAAGTTGGTCTCTGTCATATTGTTGTGAGTGATAAAGTATAAGCTCTTGTTATTTTTACAGTGCTTGTTGGAAACAAGGGAAACAAATTCCAGAAAGAAGCATTGCTATCAGTATTTGAATTGTCTATACTAACAAGATACTAGTGGCCCATACCAGTGAGTTACTTGTAAGAATATCTGGGTTTATTATATTTTAACACAAAATCAGAACAAAATTCCTAGTAGACACTCCAGCCTGGCAGTTCTTCATTACTATTATAATAAATAATAGAATACAGCAACATAATAAAATATAACATGATAATAAAATAATATTATACAGCTCTGCAATCTATTAATGCCTGATTTAAAATGGACATCTCCAGCAAAAAGAGAATTAATCCATCATAGTCAATGAATAAATTCAGCATTGCAAGACTACTGTTTTAGTTACCTGTAATGCCTGAGTTTTCTCTTTTCCTGTTATGTCGTATAGGTCACAGGCATACTCCAGCAGAAGACAAAAATTTAGAACTATTCAGTAAAATTTATGCATACTCTTTGAACATCTGCTTATGGTTATGTGATTCCTTGAAACACAGCTAAGGAAGAGTCAGATACACAGGGAGAACATCAGGCACTGTCTTTATTCCTTTATACCTTTGTTCTCAAATAACCTACTGGGTAGAGATGAGAGACACAGCAATGCAGTAACAATTAAATCTGCTTTCCAGCATATTTCTATGGTAGGCATATGGTAAAGAACACAGATGTCAATTCTACATACACCACATGTTTATGATGGACTATCAGCTGAGGCACATGTCTTCATGAAAAATGAGTATTATAACACAAAATGAGACTGTAGCACTTTGTAATCCTGTCCTTGTCTCCATGTATTCCCATGGTATATACGTAGAAGTGTTCATGCACATGTCCTTGTGTGCATGTGTTACAGTGTGTTTAGAATCTTCAAGCAGTGAGGTTATGCCTTTCATTCAAATTACTTTCTTTAAATGTGGTAAGCATCAGGCAAAATAGCAAATTCCACTTTTCTCTCTTAACTCTGCAGTTCTGAAAGTCTGCTACATAAACTGAGAACGCATCAAGGAGGTCAAAAGTGTGAAAAAATTAGAGTATCAAAAGTGTGCAAAAACTTACGGTGAACTCCTGTTTCATCTGAATGACTTTTGCATGAATTTCAGGTCACTGCTTTCTTTTCCAAAATACCCTTGTGTGTGATGCTACAGTATAGGCTCCATGGCACATCTCCAAGCATTTGGACTACAGAGAATAAATATTCTTCCATAGAATAATCAAAGTGTATTTTACTAATTTGCACAACAGAACCCTTTGCTGAATACTGAAAAATTAAAAAGAAATCTTAATTAATTTATTTGGATTTATATTAACACTAGTTTTAAAGCAAAGATCTAATGGTCAAAACAATGTTGTTCTCTATTAGAAATGTGTGCACTAATGTGATAAAAACACAATATATCCTCTTCCACAAATGGTATGAATTAAATCAAAGTCTAATTCATGCCACTTTTATCTATTGGCTTGTATATGAACACTAGCCAGTATCATAATTAGCTTTTTTACTGCAATATGCATAGACTCAATCCAAAATCAGGGCTTCACTCCATCTGTGTAATGCTCTCACAGGGAAGAGACTACGCTATTGCATAAAGCCATTGGAAGTAACAGTCCAGTTTGAGTCTGAGAAGATATGGAGAAAAGTACAGCTTTGTCCTAGTTATGGTGGCTGGACCAGTTTATCGTTAAGAGGGTGTAACCAAGGCGGTGTATTCTACACCCTTTATATCATTTCTCATGAACTGTTAATAATGGACCACTTGCAGCAGCTGCCCAGGTCACATCTGACAGCTCAGGCTACAAGTTGGGTATTAGAGAACTCTGTGAGATAGGAAGGACCTCTGTCTTCACACCAATAACTCAGCCATGATAACAGCCCTCGGGGAGGCATTTAGCACCTTCACACTCAGCCTGAGGGGTCATGTGTGCTAATGGGCCATCAAGGATCCCAGGAACATCCCATGACTCACAGAGTAAATCACCCATTGTGAAACTCCTTTAACTGGGGGAGGTACTGGGCATTCCAATCTGAACCTAAGCATATATTATCTTGGGGTTTGGGGACTTCTGGTATCATTTGTTGGATCCAGAAGAGGACCAGAACCTCTACATGGCTGTGACCACCACTCTTGACCAGACTGTGACCATCATCCTCACCAATAGGTTTTCCTTTCCTTTTACTTTGTATTCAGGGGGACCATGTAGCACTCAGCACAGGGGCTAAAGACCACCATTCTGTTCTTGCTACAGAGTGCTGGGCTATATATCTGGGTTTGGTGGGTTAAAACTAATATATTCTTTGTATCATTGTATTTATTGTAATTTTTTATTAAATTGTAACTTTGACTTGTAATCTCTTTTGTATTGAGTTCATTTCTCTCGCCAGTTTACCTTTAAACCAGCAAAAGCTTTCATCGAAGAAAAAGATGAGACAAAAATAGTCAGCTGGAGGAAGAGATGAATGAAGGAGAAATATCATTAAATTATTAAATCATGAAAGTATGGGAGAAGTTAAAAGACAAAAATCTATCTTTCACATAAAGAAAAAACCTACAGGGATCCTAATGAAATTATGAACTAGGAAGTCAAAAACAAATAAAAAGTAACACTGTTCCTAACAAGAGGTACTAACATCTGTTGTGTTTTTCTTTCTAAGACCATAAGGAAAGTGAAAGCAGGAATATTTTCATAAAGAGATCTTGGAACTCCACTGAAGGTAAGTCAAATGTCAAAATACACATCTAGATACAGACTCTGGCACTAGAAATCTTTGGGAGAAGATTCCCCCCTCCACTGCACCTCAGCTGAAGTACTTTGTCCAGTTCTTGGGACCCCAAAGTAAGAAAGATGTGGACCTGTTGGAGTGAAGAAGACAGGCTGAGAGAGTTGGGGTTGTTCAGCCTGAAGAAGAGAAGTCTCCAGGGACACCTTAGAGCAACATTCAATAGTCAATAAATTTAAAACTTCTCTAAGGAGTGTCTGTGTATCTTCCCTTCTCATTCCTTTTGTTGTAGCCAATCTAAAAGTAAAAATAACAGTTGTAGATGTTCACATATTCAGTTTTAGTTGCAGAGAAGAAGGGAAATAGAGGTACAAGGAAGGAGAGTGACTTCTCCCTGTGTGTCAGTGGCAGAACTAAACAAACATTTCCACTTTCTAGTCTATTACCTCCCTTTACCTTCTTCATTGGCTATACCCTAGTGGCATCTAGTGTATGGCTGAAGAGATGGCTTACAGTTTGTCCTGAAGATCAATGGATTGGTAGCTGACAGTCAGGATGACTCCCTGAGGACTCAGTGGTGGAACATTCTTTAAAACCAGGGTGCTTTAGCACAGTCATTGATTGCAGCTGACATTACTGCAAAGTCCTGCTGGTCTTCAGATTTGAAGTCACAAGAGTCTTTGTAGGTCAAAACCAACAATTTGTATTGCACTTGAAAAACATCATCCATGTTTCAGCTCCATGCCTTCTGCATCAACTCTGCTTCTTATCTAATTTATGCTTTATTTCCACACACAATGTATTGCAGTAATCCAATTCCCAAGTAATTCAGGCATGGATGGTAGCAGCAGTGTACTAACATCTGCAAGTACACAAGAAGGTAATTTTGGCATAGGAAGGTATAAGTGCAGCTAAGAATTTTGCAGCCCTTCATCTTCAGTCCTGTGTCAGATAAAGAAAATATTGTTCACAACACTGATGAGCTGGAGAATTGCTAAAAGCAAAGAAATACACTACTACATTCATAATTTTCCCCCTAACGATGCAATGAATACAGGATTAAGAGACACAACCCTTTAAACGGGTTAAAAATTGCTTATTACCAATGCTACTGAAACTTGATTTTTGATTTTTTTTCTCCTTTACCCAAAATAATTCAAGTTGTAACTAATTGCACTGAGAAAAAAACGTAAGAAAGGTCTAACTTCCCAGAGATATAGCAGAGTGGGATTATATCTTTGCAATGATGCTGCTGTCTAATAAATAAGTTTCAGGAACACTCATTAGTTAACATTAGAAATGCTTTCAAAAATTAATCTAGCTCCAAATTTGCTTGTTCTGCTTGATATATTTTATAATACTTATATATGCACAGCATGCATATTTTTTAGTGGAAGAAGTTAATAGAAAACATCTTAAAAAGGGGTTATTTTGCAAAAAAAAGTCCATAATTTTGCATTAAGAATGAGATCCATTCTTACTCTACAGCAGTTTACATTTCACTGACTTAAACAGTGCTTCTCCTTATTTTCATCAGTATGAGGCAGTTTTGAAATGGGCCTTAAACTTGCATTAATTTATGTAAATTCATACCTAATTAAGATGTAGACTAACAGAACATGACACCGCACCCACCATGTATTTCACAGACAGGTTTTTGCTTTTCTATATTTATTACAAGCCCTGCAATTTTATGTGGGATTTTCCCCCTTGAAATCCCAGTTTACAGAGCTATATTATTCTACAAGAAATTCAGTTTTCAGAAAATAAGCTTCAAGTTCTCATGGCTGCTAAGAGACATTTGGAAAGGTTAATCTGAAAGGATCAAACACCAGAAGGCAAATAATATAAAGATTCTATGGGATATTACTTTTAAAATCTCATGATTTTTAAACCAGTTTTATGGGATTAAAAGTGCAGCAGGGGAGATTGAGGTTAAACATTAAGAAACCCTTCTACTGTAAGGATAGTTAAGTAGTAGGACAGTTTGTCTAGAGAGCTTGTCTATTCTACCAGTGAAGGTTTTTAAGAGCAAAGTGGACTCATTGCTACTCAGAAATGTTTAAGCTCTCATTGATTCTGCCTTAAGAGGTGGAGTAGTAATATGAGGTTGTGTAGCAAGTTCATCTCTTGCCCCATTTTTAATAGTAATGATTTATGAAGGATTTACCATTTTAAATATTGGGTTAACAATGATAAATGCAAAATCACTTCATCTAAACCACCAGCACTCACTGCTTGGAATGCTTTTTTATAAATATTGCTGATAAAAATCTTTAAAAAGATTGACATTAGCAGAAAATTTTTTTAAAAGCTGGAGTTTTTCCCCAAAGTCCTTTTTGCAGGTTCTAAGGGATCTCTGCTCAGGATGTGCCTTTAAAGACTCTTAAAACTATATTTTATCAGTTCCAAGTAATCCCAAAGAACAGTTTTTGTTTATATTTTTCTATTCTCATCTGATTTTCTTATGTTGTTCTTATAATAGTATGGCTGTATTTGAAGCATGTTCATTTTTAAAAAATTTACTCCATTGTGGTTTTGTGAGTTCTGTTGCACAGTTGGCCAGCTGACATTTTACGTGGCAGCTTTCTTAAATGAAAATAAAATAAGATTACCTCATTAGCAATAGAAAAAATAGGTCACTAAATGCTTTGGCAATGACTTTTGAGGTAATTTGTTCTGTGTGGACTCTCAGCTGTTAGCACAGAATGTATGCAGTGCACAGCATGTATAATATATGCCTTTGGTATAAGAAATCATCATAAAGAAGTGCATAACTATAACACAGAGGAAAGTTGAAGTAACCTTTTCCCAAGCAAATCAAGTGTTTGTTTGCCATTAAGCTTTGTCATGCTTCATGTTATTAGCCTCAATAATATTACTCTGAAGGCTTTCTTTAGAAAAGAATAACATACACAACTCAACATCCTCCTTCGAATATTGCCAATATTTTTCTTTCAGTCTTCAAAATAAACCTTTGCCCCTGGAGCTTATTTATTGTTGATTTCATTGGTAGGAGATTTTATGTGTTTATTGTCATTATTTCTTAATTGGCAGGACATTATTTGCACTTGGTCTGCCGTATCTGAGGGAGCACAGATCTTTTTGCATCTCAAGAGCTGAGGGATCCCTAACATTTTGAGTGCTCTATAGGCAGAAGAAACCATCTACCATAACCCAAGAAATGGTGAGAAGTCCTCGAGAGCGTCTCCTGAGGCCTCCGCCTGACTCCTAGCACTGTCAGTCCGTTCTGTTCTTTCTATGCCTGCTAATAAAATTGCCCCAGAAAACCCCACGCATTTCTAATGCAGGGCTGTGCCGCTGGTGTTTAGGGTTAGGCACAAGTTTATGGTAGAAACAAACAAAAAAGGCAAGCCTTACAACAAATACAACATGGTGTGTTTCAGCCTTAAATAACAGAGAAGTTGTTGGTGTCAGCTTTTAAATAAAAGGGATGTTGTATTCAATTTATTGAACTTGTCCTACTCCTACCTGAAGAGTCCCAAACCAGGAAGAAATCCAGGAAAAGAATCCCAACATAATGTGGTCATACTGTTAATTCAGTTGCAATTTTTCAGTTCTTGGTACTCCTTTACTACGGAGTGGACTCATGTATAGGGACTCTTTGACTAAATAGTCCTAAAATATGTTCTTTGTTTTAGTTTTACTAATTTTTGTGTCCCAACCTGCGTCTCCCAACCATTTCCAATCTAGTGTTTACAGGTATCCATCCCTCCAGTTCTACTATATGGAAACAAAACAAGCAGTATATACCTTTGTACCAACTCTATAGTTCAGTACTTACTATTAAAGATATAAGACAAGATGGCCCATCTCCAAAACATCAAGTGACCCCTTTCAGGGCCATCTCTCTGATGTAATGATATTGTGGGAATAACAATGGCTATTGCTCATAGACTTTGCTCATCTTTGTAGCATTATGTGACACCATGACCCTAACTTACCAGCATGAGTTCTTGTGATGATGTGATTGGTCAGCTTCAGCCTGACGAGCATGCAATAGTGTTTTTTTAAAGAGATCTTAATGTCATGTACTATTGCTAGTCTGATTCCAAGTCATCTCTCTACAAAAATGGTGAACTATCTATAATCTGTGTTTTATACTACTGTTGATTTGCAAATGCAGAGTCATGTTGGAATGAAAGCTTGAGTACATTACTTGTTTCAGTTCTACAATTGTCTGTAGATGATAGAATGGCATTAATATCTTCTTTGATAATATAATTAATAGATAAATAATGGTAGCTGAATGCATATAGTGATTTATTTGACAAGCCAGTTAATCATCCAGGTATAACAGCAGAGAATTAGGAGCATGGACGTCAGCGAAGAGTCAGAGGTCAAAAAGGCATTTAGCAACTACAGGAGAAGAAGGTAAAGAATACAAAAGGTGAAAGGAAAAGAACATAATGACATATTTGAACAATGGGAAAAAGTTTCTCATGCTTTTATTCTAAATTCTGATTTAATTTTGAGAGCTTAGATATTTCCAAGGAGTGTGAGGACTCCACAGCATAACAGCCCTCATCCTTCATTTTTGTTTAGAGGAACACCTTGTGTTTACTCCTTTCTCACAGTACAACAATATAGTTTGTAGAATACTGGGAATAATACCTATAAATTGTATAGCCCTAAATACCAATGTGGGGCGGTCCAGTGGTGTAATGGTGAGCACGCCGGACTCTGATCACAAGGTCAGAGAGAGACCACACCGGGCAATTCAATGTCTCCCTGACATCCGATCCCGTCAGATCTCGGATGCTCAGCAGGGTCAGCCCCGGTTAGTACTGGGTGCTGTAGACAGTCCTGAGGATTTCACTGTCACTGTCCAAGCTCGCTCGGCCGTGGCAGATGGACCTTGGGACTGTTCTGCGCACACTGTGCCTCACCTAAAAAAAAAAAAATCCACTGTGCAGGCTCGAAGGACACACCCACGTGGGGAGAGCCCTTCCCAAATCTTCATTCGCAAAGTTTGGCCATACATACAAATACCAATGTTTTGAGTATGACTGTAGAAACCCAAGTACTACTGTGCAAAAACAGTTAAAGTTGGTATCTTTCACACATTTTATACCAAACACTGTATTGTGTTGGAAGCAAATAAATTGTAGAGAGAATTATTCTGAATAGAAAAACAGCTGTTAGAACTTTTAGAATTGAATTTGAAATACAATGACAAGAGAGTGGAATCTGTATCACCAAGCAATGCGTTTGTAGAAGACCATTCATAGATTGTATGATTTCTGACACTAATACATTCACTTAGTGTGTTCATTTTTTCTCATTGTTCCAGAGAAGCTCTTATGGAGTATTTATTTACTTCATAATTTGAATAGAGTAGTTTCAGTCAGAATGGACCTACAGAGATTATCTACTCCAACTGGTTGACCAGTTCAGGGCTGACCAAAAGTTAAGGAATTTCTTTAGAACACCTTCCAAATGCCTCTTAATTTCTAATGGGCTTGGGGCACTAGTTGCCTCTCCAGGAAGCCTGTTCCAGTGTTTGACAACTCTCCTGGTAAAAAATTGCCATGGTAAAAAAATGTCAAAATTTTCCATGGTACATCTTTGAACCACTCATACACATCCTATGACTGGATAGCAGGGAGATATGTCACAAAAATTAAGCCTGTGGGAGGTTTTGACCCTACAGACCCACACAGTATATAGCCAGAAGCAAAATGGTGCTGAAAGAACCCAGGAGTAGAAAATAAAAATAGAAACTTAGGTCACCCAGGGGCCAACTTACCCCTGTTAAGCAATAAGCACACATTGTAGAGTTTTGTTGTGTACAATAGAGGACAACCTGGGGATCAGCTTTCAGAGAATAAAGCAGCTCTTAATAGAGTAAGTGTAAAGTCAGATGAACACAATTTATCTACAAAATCTGTCCTGACTTTCCTTTGCCCGAAAGTTGAGGGTTTCTTGATTAATGCAAAGGAAGAAACTAACTGAATGCTTTGCTTGTACAGAGACCCAAAAGCATTGAATAAAGATGTGAAAAAAAGGAAACATATTTCAATGACCAAACAAGGGAAAAAATTTGGGCCATATGACTGATACCAACCAGCTATGTAAAATAGACACATGAGCCTCTGCCCTTATACCATCAGTGTATATGTTCAGAATATCTAACACTCCTTTAGGATCCTACTGAAGACTGTTCTTTTGATTGTTTTGGGATGTGAGCTGTTTCTGTAGACCATTTTTTTATGTTATTAAGATTAAAAAGATTTAGTGATATTTTTATTTGGGAGAAAGCCAAAATCTAGAGGATATTGGTATGTATTGGAGGAGAGGAAGAGCTGTGGATGAAAGATTAAAAAAGAACAAAGAACCCCAAACCAGAGGAAAGTGTAAGAAAAAAATATATCCTGTAATTAATACAGAGAGCTGCACAGAAAAATCCAGATAATTTTGACATCATCATCAATGCCATCCTTACAAACAAACAAGAACAACAAACAGAGGTGAGACATTTATACTTAACTGAAAATAGCCATGTGGAAAGATGCCAGTTTGCACTGTGACTTACAAAACAACAGGTCAGGTTGAAAACCTTCAGGAAATAATTGAAACTATTAGCACAGGTTGGCTGATCATTTCCCAAATGAAAGTTTCAGCCCTATATGATATGTTAATTTGATCATGATACATTACTTATTGGAATAAACTAATGAAAAAGAACCTTGTAAGTCATTGAGGGACTAAAAACCCAAAAAGAAAAAAAAAAAGGTGCACACATTTTTTATGATTAATATTACTACAAATGGTTTGGTGTATTACAAATGTCAAAAATACAGCAGAAAGGTACACTGGTCTCACATGAAAAATGCCTCCTGAAGCAAAGCAGGCATAAATGTGTTTGTGTCAACTACAAAACTTGGTATTTATTCTACATGATCATCTTACTTCCTCAAGGGCTTCCAATGAGTTAATGTTACATACTGGCATTTGTTTAAAACTGGGGGGTTTTGCTAGACACTCTGTACCTTTAGAAGCACGTATAATCCAGAAAGTTTTCACCAATGGACTGGAAGTAAAATAAATGGGAAAAAAAAAAAAAAGAAAAAAAAAAAGAGAGAGAGAAGTCAGATTCTATTAGGTACCTACAAAATAGAAACAGTGAAACCTGGTTTATGAGTCATAGAACTGGAAAGTTTGTAATCTTAGAAACTTATAATTGACATCTCCAGATACTTGGAATTAGAAAATTCAGGAAGGAAAAGACAAAATAATCTTGCATTTAGTATGGAAGCAACTAAGACATGCACATTAGATACAAAGATCTAGTTCAGTAAGCATCAGGCTACTACAAGCTGCAAGGCAGAATTGCTGTATTTTTTAGCTTGATATTTTGGATTTTCCTAGCTATTTACTACTCGTTGCTTTCAGAGAACAGACAAATGGGGATAATGAGGAGAGACTAGATGTAAGGAAGGATCTTCCTTGATATAAGGAACAGATTTTTTACATTGAGTGTGGTGAAGCACTGAGGTTGCCCAGAGAGGTGGAGGTGGTCCCCGTCCCTTGGGAACATTCAAGGTTAGGTTGGATGGGAGTCTGAGCAATCTGATCTACTTGAAGGTATCCCTGTTTATTGTGGGAGACTTGGACTTGGTGATCTCTTAAGGTCTCTTCCTGTCCAACCCCTTATTTGATTCTGAGGGTGGCTACACAGTTTTTCATTATATATTCTTTCTTCTGTCATGATATGGAATTTCTTATTAGGTGGACACCAAAGATAACATAAAGCACTGATTTTGTACGGTGGTTCCCCATTGTCTTTAGAGATTCTTTCTCTGGAGAGACCCACAATAAAATGACAAAAGAGACAGGTTATCCAGTCTTTGGAAGGCAGAGAAGAAATGGATGCAAAGTTGACTGTTTTGCTGGGAATTCCTTACTGAGGCAAGGTCCACAAAAACACAATGTCATCCCAAGCTCAAAACATACAAATATATGAACATAGTCTTCACATATATGAAGAATGTCTTTTACTGATTCTTGAAACAACAATACAAATATTTCAGGGGAACTGCACAAATCTAAGTAGCAGCTAAAGAATAACTGGATGTTACTACCTTGTTTATTCAATAATTTTACATAACTACTTGTTATATAATCCATTTATATTAAAGATTAAGTTTTGACTGAGAACAGAGAATGTAGTCAGACTTCACCACAAAAGTAAACCTGTGAGTATTCACATTAAAAGAAGAATTCATCAAGAGACACCCCCTTTTCAGCCCTTACAGGTACTGCATCGCCAGTATCTTCCTGGCAGCCTGGTTAAATTGCAGGCTTGGGTCTTCCTGACCACACGTGGTTCAGACTGTTGGCATGTGCACTGTTGGCATGTGCACTGAAGGGCAACACTTGGTCTCTGCAGGCAGGCTGACATTGACTGTCAGTCACATGCTGTTGTTACCACGTTAGACTGCGACACTGAAGCTACTCTGACTGCAGCAGCCCATGCAAACTAGTGCAAATTGTGTTGCAATTCAGAGTTTTGTTACCAGCCCTTGTAATCAGCAGAACCTGGAGCTTGTCCCCGGCCTGTCCACGTTGGGCAGAGGCAGAAGAGCATCCATTTTTGTTACTGTGACAGCTCTGAACAGTTGCTTGAAGTTTCTGAAATATACATTGGTTTTAACTCTATTTGTGATTATACTTGTTTCCAGCAGACAGCAACTTAATGTAATGCCAGCAAGAATAAAGTGAGGATTTTGACAAGGTGCCATCAGAAAGATTTTCCCAGCACACAGGAAGACTGTTAGAGCTTTTTCAGTATAATTCCTAATATGACAGGGACTTAAGCTGAACCCTTGGTCATTCATTTTAAATTTAAACCTTTCTGGGTCACTATGCAAAAACTATTCAAGTTAAATTTTAACGCAGAAATCAAAGACAGAATCAAGGCAACTTAATTTGAACACCTAAGTTGTAAAACTATGCATCACTTCTGAGAGGTGGATAACACTGCACTGACCTCTGATGAGCACTGCAGATAAGGCCATGCTAAAGGAGTCATAGCAATGACCAGTCATTGGGATTTTCTTTACAAAAGGCTGTACATATTATAAATGTTCAAACTACTTTTCCAATTATTTGTAGATGAATTTGTCATGTTGAAAACATAAAGTGATGTTGTAACCATTGTTTTAATAAAGTAGTGGCACTTCACAAACTGTTTTAGGATGTCAGACTGAATAGACTTACAGCACTTTGGTGGTGGTTAGGAACATAAATCCAGTTTTCTAATCACAATATTATAGTTCTGTGAAGTTTAGCTGGAAGATACCTAGGTAACATTACTATAGGGGTTATGTGAAATACACATGCATTCATCTTTTGCATCAGGGCACAAACTGTGGGAATTACTCGGACCAGGTTTAAATTTTGCACAGCAGTTCCCAACTGATGATAACACCAGTTTCAGGGATACTTGTCGTCTGCTTGATGCAGTGAAATTCTTTCTTTCTTACTGTCATCCACAGGAGACAATCATCTAACAGTCATAGGCTTTCTCAAGCTACAGGCTTGTGGAAGAGTTTGTGGAAAGCTGTCCAGCAGAAAAGGACCTGGGGTGCTCGTTGACAGCCATCTGAACATCAGCCAGCAGAGTGTCCAGGTGGCCAAGAAGACCAATGGCATCTTGTCCTGTATCAGAAATAGTAGGGCCAACAAGACTAGGGAAGGAGGGGTTTATCCTGTACTTGGCATTAATGAGGCCACTCCATAAGTCCTGTGCTCAGCTTTGAGTACCTCACTATAACAAAGACATTGAGGGGCTGGAATGAGTCCAGAGAAGGGAAACAGAGTTGGTGAAGGGTCTGGGGCACAAGTCCTGTGAACAGTGGCTGAGGGAGTTGGAGGTGTTTAGCCTAGAGAAAAGGAGGCTCAGGGAAGATGGGATGACACTTTACAACTACCTGAAAGGAGGTTGTAATGAGGTGGATATAGATCTCTCCTCCCAGGCGACTAACTAGCAACATGACAAAGGGAAATGACCTCAAGCAGAAGGTTCAGTCTGAACATCAGGAAGAATTTTTTTCTCTGAAAGTGTGGTTAGGCATGGAATGGGCTGCCCAGGGAGGTATTGGAGTCACAATATCCTTGGAAGCATTCAAGAAATTACTGGACATGACATTTAGTGATATGTTTTATTTGACATGGTAGTGTTCTGAGGCCCAGTGCTGGACATACAGCACCATTAGGATCTATAAGTTTACAGCATCCTTGCCTCTGAAATAAATGTCCTTTTCACTGCTTTGCCATTCTTTGGGGGATTACCTGCATATATTTTGCTGTACAGTAATCTTTTCTATGAAGGTCGTTGTATCCTCCAGGTACTGATTTTCTCTTTTGTAATCTTTCTCACAAAAAGAAGAAAAATAAGCAGAAGGAGACACAGTTCTTAGTCAAAAATGGACCTTGGAGCTTCCAACAGCAAATCAATTGCCCAGAAACAGGATTTTTATAGGATTATGAAACATGATTTTTGTGTAATCTCATTTATGCCCAACTATACTTTCACCCAAGTCAAATACCTTGACTTGAGATTTGTTGTATGCAATCAGTCAGTGGTGACACTGCTCTAATGGGTAAAAGATTTCATTGCAGGTTCTTCAAATGTCTTTTTACTCTAAAAAATACAAAATATAGTTTGGAATTTCAAAAATTACAGATGCATTAATCCTTTTTTTTAAGAAAATTTTCTAGCATCTGCTTTTTGTAAATATATAGGAGGCTCTGAATGTATCATATTCATCAAAATAAACATATAGTTCAGAAATGCCCAGCATTATGATGAATGAATGAATGAATGAATGAATGGCAGGTTTTCAAACCCAATAACCATGTACAGCATACTCTCAGGGAAGGTGGACAAAAGTCCATGAGAAGAAGCTTTTTATATCAGGTGCCCAGATGTGCCTTACCACCATATTTTTAAATGGAGTTGACAGATATATTTAATATGCCTTAATTATTTGTCTAAATAATATATGAACCTACACATGCTTCCTTCAGATCCAGTGTGGTTTACTACCTGTCATTGAAATATTTGGTTCATTAAAGCAATGACATCCAAAATGTGTAAGAATGAAATCTTTTGTATTTACTGCAAAAATGACATCTGAACTAACTCAAGAAGTTACTAATCTACTCAAATTATCTTTTTGCTGTGGATCCAACTTTGGCAATGCCAGGGTCATTTTGACTGCCAGCCACTTGAAACATTGAGTCTGTACATAGTGATATCAGTGATGTATTTCTGGACCTATATCCAAACTGCATCACTGAATCTCAATTATAGCATCTGAGAGGTATTTATATTTTGTGACCCCTTGCTCAAGTAAATAGATGAATTGAAGCCAGTGGTAAAGAATATTTCCTATTCTTTTCCAGGCTGGATTATTGCCTGGGAATTACAGACTAGGACTCTGTGATGCAGACTGTTCAGATTTAGTTCATTGAGGGACAAAACAAAACAAAGGTAAATATATGTAGAGCATAAATATTACTTACTATGAATTTTTTTTTGCTAGAATGCCCTTAAATTTGGTGTGGATTTCAACATTATTTTTGATTTTTTTAAGGTCTTTACTGTAGCAACTTCATATTAATTCACACAGTTCCTTCTCTCTCATTTTTTACCATTAGGCCATTCATATGTAAATCTGTCACTTATTTATCAGCATGTTAGAAGACATAATTTCCATTTCCTAGGAAATTCCTACAGTCCTTATTTTTTCTAGTTCAGTGTCAAGAGCAAAAGCCAACATTTCAAAAAACATTTTTAGCAAAATTGAAATGGTTTAATCATATGATTTTATTACTTTGTTGAAATATTTTCAAAGAAATAAGAACAGCATGTAATTTACCATAATGCACTCTATATATTATAAAATTAAGATAAATATTTAAATAGAATTAAAAATTGTAAAGGAATAACTTCTAAACCATGAAGTTAATACTAAGTTCTGCACATTACTGCAGAATTAATTTGAAATAATTAGTACAAAACTAGAACAAAATATGAAAAAATTATCTTGTACTTATTTACAAACATGTCAACATGTATTTCTATTTTTTTAAAATTTAATAAGATGGCATTTTAAAAGAAAACTAGCTTTCTGATTTTAAATCAGTTCTTATGTAATTTGACTTAATTATACTCCCCAAAAGGCAAGAAATCTTTCAAAACTGGCAAATATTTGACTGTTGCTTAAGAGATTTCTCCTGTTGACCCATGACTGTCATGAGCCAAACACAAGGATGAGTATAGCCCCAGTACTAATTAATGAGTCTTTGGTCTCCTCACCAGATGATGCCCCAGGGTTTGTTGCATACTGTGAACATATTCTCTTACAGCAGCTCATAAGACTAGGCTGTCCTTACCAGGCAGAAGGTCCCTGACACTAATACGCAATATGGGACACCTATTCAGCCCTCTCACCTTTCACTGGTGTAACTAAGCATGCATGTATAAAAACGGTATAGCCAGATAACAAACTAGAAGAAATCAACTGTTTTTTCACTCACAGATAAGTATTTGGTCCTTACAGCAGAGACTATAACTGAAGGTAAACAGCAGTTCTACCAACTATTCATTTTGTCATGCAACACATCACAAAAATAACAAAGATCTTTTTTGCTATAAATAATACGGATTACTTTTTCAGAATTTCATCACTGCAGCAATGGTGTCAAAAGTATGTAAGGCAAAACACTCTGCAATATTAGCATTTCATAAATCACATTGACACCCTTCACAGCTTTTTCTTTGGAGTTCAGTCATTGAAGCCAAAATGGGTGAAGTGGCATTAACTAACTCAAGTGTTTTACTGCCAGCTCTCATTTCGGATGAACTTATTCAGGGACAACCTGAATGTCTCTCTTTGAAATAACACTGTACAGTAGCCAACCTTTATCTCTAGCTCTTACAAACACTAGAGGGAACTAAATAATTTGTACTTGATTTTGAAAAAGTTATTTTGGATCTATATTTGGAGTTATATTTGGAACTTCTAATTAGCAACTAATCACAGATTTTTGGAACAAAAGGGCTCATATCTACCAAAACGATTTCAAATAGTCACATTAGAATGGAAAAGAAACAGGATTTTCATGTTCATACCTTCCTCACATCTTCATTGCATGACAGGATGACCAAGCCACAATGCCTTTGTGCACTTGTATTCCTAATAGTGTATTGTAACACGTCTCCCTGGCAACCCAGGCTACTGAAAGCACATCAAATTTGTCCTCTGCTCACTAAAATTTCTTACTATAAAATACTGAATTGAGTTCAAGGTCACAGCTTTCTCTAAAAACAATCAATTTTCTAGACCTGGCATATCTGAAGTTTGAGCAGAAATGACAACTGGGACCCTGAACCCTTTGCAATGGCAGGAAAGTTAATGTGGGCAGATGAAACTACCTTAGAAATTAGTATAAAGCTGCCATTGAGCTGTTCCAGGAACAAATGCCCACCACAAATCTTGCTTTTCCAAGCCCAAGTGCAAACTTTAATTCTTGGACTTGTCTCCTCTATCTTCTCTAACAGATATTAAAGAAAAGTAATGCATCATTCAAGATCAGACCTTCTAGGCTACTTTTCTACAAAAGAAGGGCAAGGGCACACAAGACACAATGTATTACCCAATCCTCCTAATTTATTAACACAAGTGGTATCAAAGGCCATTTTTAGGGTGGCTGATCCACATGAACTTTTCCATTTCCTCAGGCCTCTTAGGGGTACCATTGGGTTGAACAGAATGAGGTAGAAGGCTCGAGACAAAGTGAAAATGTGAAAAAATGCTTCAGAGAGAAAAATAATGAATCAATGAACAATCAGAAGGGTAGATGGTCAACACAACTCCTGCATGCTCTATAACTGCATGCAGCAGCTGTTTACTCTGTGCTTAAAAGGCACAGTTCTTCTGACAACATAAATTCCATTAAAGAATTCTAGTTATTTAAAAGGTAATTATATTGTAGTATTTTTTCTAGTTTTATTACAATATTTTTTTCCTAAGGAATTCTAAAATGTTGTTACTATTTCTCATAAAGAATTTTTACTCCAAATAATCAATATCAATTTTACTATATCATATTATTGCTTAGATTTATTTTCTTGTTTTGTGTGGGATTTAGGTACTAATATTATTTAAAGGAAATGAGATAGAGTGTTCTGCTTTGAAATTTCACAATAAAAATAATTAGCTTTTCATTTAAATTCCAGATAAAACAGATGAATTTACACTGCACTATTTATATTTAATATATTTTATCTGTTATTCTGAATTAGAGTTGAAATAAATAAAAGACAACAGGGCCTTTCTTTTTGTGCACATGCACATAAAAAAAGATTCCTCTCACATAAGTGAGCATCTAGCAGAAGTGAGAATTAGGCCACTCACAAATTTGAGGAGATACAAAGTTCATTTCATATGCTATCACACGTTAATCAAACCGAGCTAAATAATTCAAACAATAAAGCTTTGATCAAAGCCATTTTCTTTGTGAGAACCCTTATGCTAACCCTTTGTGATAGCACCTCCATCCCATATAATTAAGAAACTGTTGGGTTTTTTTACTCGGCCTAAATGTGTTTCGTTAGTTATGTTCCATAGTTCCCACTTACATTTGTTTGTCTCAGAGAGTTTCTACCAGACTCTGAACAAAAAAAACTCTTGGCACAGAGTCTCCTATGGAGTATTTTGCAGGCTTCTCTGCTCTGTGCCCTGCAGGGTTATATTTTACATAACAGAAATGGGATGGTAAAGAAAGAAGCATTTTTCAAAAAGAAATTTGGCCTTTTACTTTCCATGTATTTGAGGGCAAGTAATTTTTTCACAGAAGCAGATCTCCTTTAAAACAAGAATTAAAGGAAACCTAGTCTCCTATCCTCTGCAACTAGCTGATCTGATCCATGTTTATTGCTGAGACAATTGTAAGTAATCACACTGAAAGAAGCAGACATTTATTCTTCTCTTTTGGAAGTGTGAAAAGTATTTTGGTTTTTTCAAAAGTTCTGTACTAGATAAAAATTAACTTACTTCCATAGTGTAAATGGGTATACAGATACGTCAAAACACAATGTTGCAATTCAACACACTTTACACCTTAATTTTATAAATAATCTGGAAAGCATCTCAAAAATCAACAAATTATAATGATGTCAATATTATTTGCCATTTATATGGTGTCATTTATACAACGCATACACCCGAATTTGCAAAGCACTTTCAAATGATACAACCAGAAATTACGCTTTGAAGTATAAGAAAACAGCTATTTCGGGTATGGTATATGGAGAAAATTAAATGGTAAGCACAGTACTAGATTTCAAGTTAAGGAGTACAAAATAATAGTTTTACACTGCGTAAAGCAATGGGGTCTAAAATCTCAGGTGAAGCATCTAAGGTATTCTAACAATCACAATAAACAGCAATAATGTTATAACATTCTGTCATGGTTTAACCTCAAATGGCAACTAAGTTCCATGCAGTTGCTCACTCACTCCCCCAAGCCCAGTGGAATGGTGGAAAATAGGAAAAAGGTGAAACCCATGGGCTAAGGTAACAGTCTCATAACTGAAATTAATTAAAATTTAGTAATAATAAAAAGAAAAAAGAAAGAGAGGAATAAAACCTAAGGAAGACAACTGATGCCCAATACAATTGCTTCCCAACTGCTGACTGATGTCCAGTCCACCCAAGACTAGCAATTGGTACCTTCTGGCCAATTGCCCCCAGTCTATATAAGGAGAATTGTAGTTCCAAACAAAACCATGACATATCCTCTTTTAGAATTGTAAGACAAGTGAAAAAATGTATAACAATTTTCCCTTAATGAAATTATATGCTATATTTTACAAGAATTCCCTTTTAATCGCATATCACCATATAGCAAAAGCACTACAAAATGGAAGCAGGATAATGCTCTTGAAAAACTCCTGACTGTAAGCTAAAATGCTAATGAGGCACCAAAGTGCTCAGAAACATGATCTTCCATTTCCAATGTAAGCACTAACAGGCTTGATCCTTCTTTGAAGAGAACTCAAGTATATAATGCATATCTTCCTGGTTTCTTTGTCATGGAAGAGAAGGATTTGTTATCACAAGGCCTTCAGTAATTAAGGAGGAATTACATCAGAATCCTGTCAGTCTGTTCATATTCTGAATTTTGCAGGAACAGGAGTACCTCATCCAATATTTTTTTAGTATAGTATAAATATATCCACTCACTTCACTGAGTCTTAAGTAGGTGGGAGTAGGCTATACTTAACTCAAGTGTAAAATTGCCTTATGACGGTATATTGCCTTCACAGAATAGACTTCCAAACCATGAATGAACATCAAATTCCAAATTTCCATGGATTTATCACATAAATTCCCATATATTCTAGAAAGTATCATAAGGGAATCATAACTTTACATACATTACTCTTGGTAGATTTGCAGCCAAGCTTTGCTCTGGGATCTTTGGGTGTTTTTTCCAAGGGAGACAATAGAATAGAGGCTACACTTGCAGCTCTTGGTAAATAAACTTTAACAAAGAAGGTCTTCAAACAGTCCAAATCACCAATAGTTTACCCTATTCTCACTAGGATTTATGGACCAAAAGGTATTATCTTTCCCTCCTAAGTCATTATAAAGTCAATGGATAGTATATAGAAAGTTACCAAAGCAAAACTCCAGTACTTGAGCAGTCAATCAAAAAACAAGCAGAAAAACTCACTGTTTAGAGCTATGTCTTAAAATAATCTGTGTAATTTTCAGATGGGATTCTACTGTCCTGATATTCCAGTCTATACCTTGGCTTAGGTATTTCTTAATAATTTATTAATTATTAGGGGATCATTAAAAAAATGCTTTTAATACAGAACTTGACCTCCTATTTAAAATACTACTCTATACAGTTCCCTTAAAATTAACAGCCAAATAATTAAGTGCTACCTATCTAGGTTATCTAACTAGCTAATTGCTAATGTGACAGTATCTCAGGAAAAAGAATGGTAGCAATCTTCAGTAAGTTTCTCTTCTACTTACTGTCTACACTGTGGTTCTACAACATAATCAGTGTTCTTTTCAACCCTAACCTCATTGTATCTAGTGTTATCACTTCATCTGTGTTCTGTAATGTTCTAACCATACTATTGATTAGCAATAAATAATGGTTGCAATAGCACACCTCATGGAACCACTATAAGTCCTGATTCACAGTACACTCTTTACTAGACCTCTATGATTCCATTTTCTGTGGCTTGTGTGGGTCATTGCATAATTTCCAGTATCATCAGTGTATTTCATGGATCATACTTTGAATTTACACACACATTGCAGCTAATGAAGATAGTCCAGCAAAACAAAAACAATGAGAAAATAGAGTCTGAAAAAAATGTCACTGAGCAACTGAAATAAATCTTTATTCACCCATCCACTAGAGAGGACCCAGGACATTAAAAAATAACTCCAGTATAATACTGCTCTAAATCTGTGCTTTTCCCTTTCTTATTCTCTTATTTTGCTTTTTAATTGAATTGGTGCTTTCTAAAATATTACTTTTTTCCTAGTTTGGACTTCAGCAGTGGCAAAACTAGCAAGGTATGTGGTAATGGCAGTTGACTGTGAACACTTAAAAGTCTCCAAGTGGGTCTGATGGTTTACTCCATCTGTTACAACCTAAAGTTCTATAAGTTAGCAAAAGAACAAAACTCAAATATGAAACCCATTTCCTGTTCCAACAAGGGCAGGACTGTTTTGGTAGAGCTGTATATTCTCAATGTTTCTAAATACAGAAGCCTTATACTTGGGCTGTGGTTTAGGAATGGTATTCCCCAGTTCAGTGCCCCTCCCAAGACTCTCCCAAACCATGTGCCACTCACTCACTCCTCACTGCCTCTCCCCCTTCCCGCTCTGGCAGAATGGAGTTGAGATCAACAGCTGGCATAAGAACCATTTAATGGAAACAGCAATGAGATAAAAACCACAAACAGTAACAACAACAATATCAATAACAAAAGTATACAAAGAGAGGGTGATTCACATGCAAAAATGCTCACCACGATCCTGAGACAAAGAACAATAGCAGACCATGCTGCCACATTTTTTCAGCTGGAAGCCCTGCCCTTCCTCTCAGAAGCCAGAGTGAATCCCTTTTTCCCCACCACTGGCAGTGATGTGAGGTGGTATTGAACAAGATCTGGGTCCTGGCCCAGATTAGGACAGGGTCCAGTGCATCAATTACCCAGGGTAATTGTTTTTCCTTCAAAGGCTACCACAACACCCATAGACACAAAGGGATATTTACTGTATGGAAAATGAGCCCTTTTCTAAAATGCTTGCAGTGAAGCTAGAAACCTCAGTGTAAATAATGTTTCTGGTTTAATAATTGAATTGATCTAATTTTAGTTTATGTCAAATTAGCTATTGAATCAAAACTTTTTATTTCTAATTTAATAAAGATTTCTTTTGCTGTTTTTGCTATATCCACACATTCACCAAAACACTAATCCTTGTGAATTCTACATCTGCTCAAAACCACATACCTTCTGAATATTCACTTTTTGTAGGTTTTGGTGAACCTCATAATGAATGACGTGTAGGGACACAAGACCTGGGAGAAATCACTTATAAATTCATAATGCCTTTAAGATGCATGAAATATTTTGCTGGTGAAAAGCAATATGAACGGCAAAGTGTTTAAGATACAATCTGACACAATGAAGAACAACAGAGTAAACTTCTCACATTTATTTAGAACAATGTTTGTGATTCATCCTACCTGTCTAGGCACGATGAAGACACTGCTAACTAGCCACACATCTGTGCTTATGTGACTTACATGACTAACATACTTCTACTGATATGTTTTGTGCTGGATTTCTTGTATATTGTGACAAAAATTTTGTCCAGTTGTCCCAAGGCCTACAAAACATTCTCTATACATCTTAGGCAGTGCTTGCTGCTCACCAGAACTGATGGCTGAAGATTCCAGGCCCTTAAACTGCAATGTGAATGGCACAAAGAAGGTATAAGTGTTATTTCCATCAAGCATCCTTCCCCATAGTGATTTGTAAGATGATTTCTTATTTTCTTGTCTTCAAGTACAATTATCATTTACAGTCTTTTCAATTATAAATTTGAAAGTAATCATATAGCAAACTATACCTAGAAAATGAAATAAAACATAAGGAACTTAGACTCTGTTTTCACAGCAAATATGCTTTACCAACTATTCTCTAATAGGCAGGAAAAACCACAGTTCTTATTGTGCAAATGTATCTGTATGAATAAAACAAATGATATCTCAGATATATGAGCTAGTTGGTTATTCTTTAACACTTCTCATCATAGCCTAAGGATTAAAATCTGACGGAATAAAATTACCAGATTTTCCTTTTACTCTTGAAAAAGGAGACATAAAAGAAACAAGAATGAACTTCAGATAATTAAATTGTAAAATGCAATGATAAGGCCATAAATCTTTGTTTCGATCTAAACCATGTATAGATCTTTTTTCATGACACTTCTTTCTACACAAGTTGAATTAAGCCTCACCGAAGAAAGGAAAATACAAAACAAAATGAAAAATACAGTAAAGTAGGGTCATTGTTAGCCCTGGAGCAGAGACATACTGCTCTTTTAATGTGTTAGCAACTGCTATTGTTCCCACAATCTGGAACACCTGTGGGTTAATCCAGATATTGAGCAGTGGAATTGACTTTAAAAAGGTAACAAGAGCCTTTTGCTTGGTAGATGGATTTTTTTAAATTAGGCCTATGCTGCCTGTAGCCAGAGTGGCCACCATCTGACAGTTTTACAGATAGACATCAGAAAACAGGCTGGTGATTTGACCATGCCACAGATTTAGTATGATGCATCTGTCATTCACTGGCTTCCAATATGTGGATTACAGCTAAGACTCTGCCTAAATTATGATTGGAAATAAAATGTTCTTTCACATTAGTTGCAATTTTCCTTAGATTGACAGAGGGAAATATGAGGAAAACAGTTTGGTCTTGATTTAGTGGAATAAGTCCAGGTTGATGGAAGGATGTTTTTTAATAAGCCTTCATGTTGTACATAGAGAAGTGAATTGTTCTCTGGTAACAGATGAAAAATTCCAGGCAACAGTGGTCTGGTACTGGCTTTGCTTTCCATTAAGGACATGACTGAGGAGAATAGTGTTTATCTCAGTAGAGATGTACGTATATTGGAACAAAATAACCCCATCTGCCTACATTTACAAGAAAATAAATGCATTTCCCGCATTTATTCAATAAGAATTTTATATTTTTATTTTGTGAATGTCCAAATTTTTATTAGACCTCTTATGGACAACCTGGCAAATTGAAGGTTGCATAAACTTCACATCAAAACAGAAAATTGTTATATTTTTGTAATAATTTTTATTATATTCATTTATTTACTGAGAAACAAACTACTGCCATGTTACACTGTCCTTTTACTTAATCTCCTGATAAAAGTAATTTTGGTGAAAAGTACTGTTCATAGGTTAAATGAACTCAGATGAAGTTGCTACTCTATTGCAAAATCTACATCTTTCTTCAGTTAAAACTCACTTATGTTTCCTGGGAAGCAAAAGTTGGTGAAAAGATGCAAATTACAGCAAAGATTAAGAACTCCTTCCAGTATAGTCTTGGAAGAATTTCTATGCTTATTTCCTTGACAAACAGTCCAGACTTTGTGAGTGCTGTAGATTTACGCAGAAGGCACATACCTAAAAATGGTGCACGTTTGGCAGTTTTGTAAATATCTATCATATCAGAACTGGTACAACATCGGAGGAATAGGTTTAATTCATTTTAAGGCAGAACACAAAAACTATAATGTGGGTAACAATAGGAACTAGTTCTACCATAAGATTGTGGACATCTATAGAGCCAATACTGAAGGAAAAGTAATTAAACCCATTAAAAGAAAATGGAATAAAATGCACTACTGATTTACTAAAGCTTGTTCATTTCAAACTATTTGCACAGCACTATTTGTTAAGAACTCTGAGTTTGATCATTGCAATCTTGTAATAACTTTGCCATTAGTGCATTCACCTCAGTTCACCTCTTACAAAAACCCCACACCAGACATCTGTGTTACAAGGAAGAGACTTTGCATTCATTTCCCATGCAGATAAAACTTCCCACATCTTCTTGCATTTCATATAGTGTCATCTCCACACTCTCCTTTTAAATCTAATTGTGCAGGATTTTGTCCAGGTTTAAAAAAATACTTTTGTCTGGTAACAGAGGTAGCAAAGGTTGGTAAATGTTGAAATATAAAGAGTTCTTCTCTAGTTTTTAGAATAATTTGAAAAAGGTTGCTTACACAGTGAATCTGGGAGTACAATATATGTTAAATAGATCCTTTGAATAGTGGAGGCAATGTATTATCAGTCAAAAGAAATAAGTAAGCATGCAATTTTCTTGTCCAAAAGAGTGAGGAACATGGAATAACTAAGTAGTTTATAAGACTCTTGTGTATCTCTAGCTTAAAATAAAAGATACAGTTGTGGTTATTTTCAAGTTTTGTATAAGCTCACTTAAAACCTATGGAGGTTGATAGCAAACCAAACTGGTTTAAACAAATCTTTTTGTATCAATAACTAATTACATCCTAGTTCTGCCTCAGTAACACAGATTGATAGCTCCATTATAGTGTTTAATTAGACTTGTTTTTAATTTATCGTTAAGAAGTGGTCTAATTGGTGAAGGAACAGATGCTACAGGTCATGTGCCATCAGGATGACCAGGCTGCTGCAGAATGCCCAACTGGGCCTTCAATGCCTCACAGAATCTCTTTCAGAGAGAGGTGGAGGGCAGTTTGCAGTGTGTCAGGGTTTTTTTGCAGATGCTACCAGCAAAGTCTGTAAAGCATAATCTCCTACTGGGATGAACTCTAAACTTACTGACTGGGATGAACAGTCAATAACTATTTTTAATTATTTCTTTATCAGCCCCTAAATACAATAGATTCAGGATAGCAGGCAAAGAGGAATCTATTTAGGCCTGTCTTGATGCAGTTTTTCTTTGTCCTAAGCATTTGACAGGTGAAGAATTTTTTTTTTTAATAATGCTCTATTAACACAAGAGAGACATAATATTATGCACTAGATGTAAATGGCTCACAAGTGTGATTTCAGGGAGATGAAGTGTCATTCATATCTGGAGTAGCCTTTACACTAAAGCCTTAACCTTTTGAATGCTGAAGTTGAATGCTGCATAGCTCAACAGAACATTGAGTCTGTCTCAAAATTGAACTAAACAGGAATGCAAGCTTACCGTTTTTCAATTTCAAAACAAAATGAAAAACCTACAAATTATGCTCCCATGGAGGATGCAACTATGAAGAGGTTTAGTATGTAGGAAAAACAGTCGTTTGACATGGATAATTTCTGTGTATTTTATAGTAATTTTTATTAAAAGAAAAATGTAATTAGAAAAATACCAGTTGATAATATAAGTGAAGCAGCAATGAAATGTTCAAAAGACATGACAGATTTCACTCAAATATCCTTGTAGTCAAAGCTCAGATTTATCTTTTCACTGTCATCTCAAAAATACCAGTTGCTCACAGTAAAGTGATACATATAGAGGTCTGAGGTAATTACTGAACAGACACTGCTGAAAAGCAGCTACTGCAGGGTGCAATGCAGCAGCTATTGAGTGATGTCTTCCAATCAACGATTATTAAGAGGTGAAAAAACCCAGAATGCAGCAGAAGTATTGGCAGAGTTTATACCAACTAGGGTGATTACTCTGGTGATTGCAGAAAACAGTATGATCTCAAAGACAGAAAAGATATGTTTCCCTGAAAACCATGCCGGGCTGCTATTAGTTAGAATGGGTATTTAATAAATGATTTTTTTTCTCTGCGTGCATCACAGTGTTATTCCACCAGCCTCTTGTCTGTTGAATTTGTTAGTGGCAGAGTGGAAAACTAAATGTTTCTGAGGCCTGTTCATTGCTGCCTAAGCCCCCCACTGGCCAGAGATGCTGTCACACATGGTGTAACCAGATCTTTCCCAGGGCCCTAATCCTGATAGGAAAGCATGCATTCAATGTCAGGTTTTTGCCAAAAGGTGAGTTGATTCACCAGAATACTCCCCCAGTCCCAAAGATCATGTGAGGGCTTTTAGGCCCTGAACCTAATCTGCAAATGCTGTTACATCACAAATGATCTTTCATGATTTGGAATGACTTATCAAAAACCCTTAACTATGAACTGTTTTCCTCTATTAATAATCTTTCCATATTTAACTGAAGGATGACATTGAACAGCAAGTGATAAAGCAGAAATCAAGCATATAAACTGATTCCCTGGCACCTATCTTACAAAAATGTTTGAGACTATCCATTTGCTGTATGCATGCAATTAGATTATATTTTTAGAACTGGGGTTTTAATCTCCCACAGATCTCGGTCAAAGCTTAGCTTAATTAACACCCTATCTGAAGTAGTACTACAATATTTAGCCCAATTATCTGCATTAAACAGAAAAGCACTGTAATCTTTCTCCCATTCTAAGTGTTCAAATGAAACTGTACTTAAAATTATAATTTTCAGCCAGGAAATACAAAATTTACCTATCAGACTATTATTTTAGGAGTATTTGAATACATTTTGAGACTACTGAAAACAAATGTATTTGACATCTCCTATGCAGTATATGTCATCTCAGAGAGGCTTCATAAAATAAAATTTGCCATAGAGGACAGAACGATGGAGATCCTTGTCTTAAGGCACATAAACCTTCCATTTCGTCACATGCAGCTGACTCTCACCTGCAGTGTATAATTACATGTATGCTTTCTCACTGAAAAATTATACATTCAGGTTTTTAAGATGTTTAGCTTGACCTCTGTTTATCATGATCATAATATCACAATCATCTATTAGCAGGGAAAGTTAACTGTCACTTAATAATTCCAGATTAGCAGAAGCTGCCCATGGTTCAAGAGGTGGAAATAGTAGATAAATGTGGCTTTTTTCCAGGAAAGAAAGAAGACTAGATGAGTAGTTTCTGGCTCCCACCATAGCAGCTACACAATAATAAAGAGCTTCAGTGATTAACAGGGAGTACTGCTAGAATTTTCTGCATTTTTTCTTGCCAGTTGTGAGCCAGTTGTAGTGAAAAATCAGGGAAGATACAAGCATTAAGCATTTGATAGTTTGACAGGCATAGGAAATAACACAAGATGGTAGCAGCTTAGCCTGAAAAAGTTATTTCTTGACATCTTTTATTCAGAAAAAGAAATATATTTTCTCACTAAGTTGTAGTACCAAACAGATACCAATACTGCCAAACAGATTAGTGCAAGTGCAGAGACCTATGTATTGTCCATTGTAGTATTTATCCATGAATAGCTGAGTGCCTTAGTTGACAAAAACCATCTCTGGATGGCACTCTGAAGGACAGAGAAAAGTTAAATTAAAATGCTGGTTTGGTGCACAAAGAATTGTCACAATTAACTAAGAAATCACCTCCTGAATTACTGTGCTCTCAGTTTTGATCTCAAATTACTTTACTTTACATTACTTTCATTGACTTCACAACTAGAAGTAGTCCTGACAGTTGATGATGTTGTCTGTCTAGATTATTTACATCAAATAATGCATAGAAGTCATTGCTGTCAAAGTTTATATACATACAGTACAGGGAGGGTTCTCACTACTCACTTAAAAGTTTGTCTGTTTTGCCCCTAAATTCTAAAGTAAACCTCCAATGCCCTGCCCTTTTTCTGCAGCTGACTTCTTTGCAGAGTAAAGTATTTCAAAACTTTATACCTTCCCATTAAAAAAACCTAGATGATAATGAATATTCCTGTCATTTTAATTGTCACTTCGAAAGCATCATGTAATTATCTCTAGATCATCAATGAAGTAGCAAGCTCATTGGCAAGTAGCACCTGTTGCAGTTGTGATCTTGTGCAGCAATGAGACCTAATAAGAGCCTGTATGTAGTATCAAGTTTCTGGTAAAATATCCTTATTTATAAAATCTTTCATTCTTACAAGTTTTGTCACTCAGTTTTACAGAACTGTGAAGGAGCAGGAGCTTAAAAAAACCCTCAATATATGGGGGAAAATATTCCAATGGTTTTCTTCCTTCCCTGCCTTCTCCCTCTACTGTGACTTCAAAATTAAATAAAAAATTCTTTGGCCCTTTTAGCATAAACTTAAATTCTGGAGAAGTGTTTTCCTTTTAGTTGTGTTATAAACATAATTTGTAAAGTTGACTTCACTATATTGTCTGCCAGATAAGACATTCTTCATTTTGGAAATGATAAAATTAGAAAATAAAAAAATCAGAAAGGGTTTGGGCATCACCTTTCTTATGCTTTATGACACACCTATCAGAGTACAGCCTTCTATAAGAGACTGATTGAGTTATATTTTCTTCATAATCTCAATTAATAGCTCACCTGTGTTGTAGCTAGGAGTAAGAATAAACAGTAATTATATTTGCTTCATTAATATGAGAGCAGGGACACAGAAATAGGTTTCTACAAACATCAGTAGTCAGAATTGGCCAAGATCCTTGTTACTTCCAGTAAAATACTTCTTTCTGGGGAATTTTAGTCAATTCTCAAAGAACTCGTAAGCTATAACTGGCAACTGTCTATTTTGCTGTGGCAATAGACTGTATCTGTAATTCTTTATTGGATCATTAGACAATAGAATTTTTTTTTCCCTTCTCATATACACATTTGTCCTTATGGCTGTCCTGTGGAAGACTGATGATGTAATGAAGAAAATTATCTGTTAAGCTGTTCTGCATGTGGATGATACCCTTTCCCAGCTGTCTAGCTTAAACAGCAGTTTGAGATGTACAGACTAGTGTTTGTGTGTGTGTCTGGGAGCTGGGGAGTGTATATCTTGGCAATAATTAGTTTCTCAGAAACAATGCTTGCTGCTTCATCTGCAGAGTACCAGCAAGGTAGATTACAGTTTAGTGAATTACACCCGAGGGCTGTCTCTAACCTTCAAATGTACGACCATATTATTTCATTTTCAGACAGTTTAATACAGTTCCTGATCATCAATATGATTTTAATATCTGACAGTGCAAAAGGGTAATAATGTTGTGGGGCTTAGAAAGTAGGAAGAATAAAATAGTCGTCACCATCACTGATTCACTCCTGGCATGTCATGTTTAGAAAATATATTTTATTGCCCTGGCATGTCTGCACAGCTCAGGTAAAGAATCAATCATTCCATGCTCAGACCTGTAAAAATTATTTTAATTCTCTTTCTATTTATTTCCATTCTCACCTCTTCTCCAAGCACTACGCGAGATACCATCTTGACCAGCAGGTCCTACTCAGCCTCATATTCGCAGACAACTACCAGCTGGTGGGGATTTGAAAAGCAATATACCATATTTAATTAAGGGCTAGTTAAGTGCTTAAAATCGTTTATTTCAGTTTGCTCAATAGAATCATCTAGTTTATTGGTCTTCTCCAAAAGCCTTTAAACTCAAAGTAGCTAAGAAACCAATGATTTTAAATTGTGATGGGAAGATCTAAAAAGGTCTCCATGAATACCTGCTGTGTAGCAGCAACTCACAGCTCTATCAAATGTGCAACCTCTGCCTTCTTACAGATTCTGCCTCAGTCTCAACTGGTCAATATATAAAATCACTTTTCCACTCAGTTCCTGCACAAAGTTTGCAGAGTTAGACCTGCAAATTCTGACTCATTTGATTGCCTTAGTTGTTTGATCTCACTTTTGCTTACCTGTTTGGTTGTAATAAATTAGATACTCATTACAAGCAAGAGGATTATGACCATAATTAGCAAATGATGTTGTTAAAGGATTCATTGCTCTGGCTCCATTCTTCACTAGTTTCCTTAAGAAAAAGCATTATCTAGCTCATATTTGCCAGTGATTAGCTTTGTCTTTATTGCATTGTAAGTACTGCTTTAATTACTGCACTATTTATCTCAGATGAGATTCAGTTGGAGTAACTTAAATGCAATTCTTTTGCTACCAATGTTTTTCTTCCCTTAATTCATTTTATCCTTAACTTCTTTTAAGATAAACACTCAGCACAAATTGGCAAAGATATCTGGATGTGTTTTGATGATTAAAACCTTGAATAAGGCTTCTCCAAGAGGTGATAAACTCTGTTAGTAGACAAGTAAATATTTACTCCTTCAAGACTCTCATAATGGACCTGTGTTGGGCTATGGCTATTTTCTATTATTTCACAAGCATAAAATGGCAGGCACTCAGCCACAGAACTCTAGTAGAAAATTTCTTTGGCTTACAGAAACTTCTACTGCTGTATATGCTTTGTACCACCCCCTGTGTTTCTAATCATCCAAATTCAATGACAAGATTTAATTTCAGTCTAGTAGGTGTCATCAACCTGAAATTTAGATGAGCTTTCGAAGTGACAAGGTTAAGCAAAAGAAAGTAGTACTGGGGAGAAATACTGATTTACCTCACTCTTAACTCAGCCTTTTTTGAATGCAGAATTCACATGGGAACCCAACACAGTGGAGCAATACAAGTGTCGGCATATGTGCTCTCCTGATTTGGGGAATATAAATTCATGGACAGTTCTTGCTTCCTGTATCATATAGGATCCAGTGACTGATATGATCTGCCCTAATTAATTTTTTCCTGCTTCTGAATAAGCTCAGCAAAAGTAGTCTGTTCGACTAAAAGAGAATGGTTGTATGCCCACAGCAAGAGCCCCACAGCTGTTAGGGGCTGAGGTTGTTCTGTTGGTACAGTAAATGCTGCTTTCTCCTGCCACTCTGTGCAAGGCATTTTAACAACTTTAAGAGTGCAAAAAAGCACATCTACTTATCTGATGCTCAAAGAGGGAGAGAGAAAAACCCTCCACTTACTTTTTTCTCTGTCTCGACAAATAGTACCTATACAGTTTGTACTGGACTAGGAGATACTTCCTATCAGAGATATTTATTAGGTTCTAATTATCTTCAAGAAGACATGTGTGAAACCTCATTACTTCAGTTGTTTAAAACTAGACTAGAGAAAGCTCTGAATTTGGCATCACGGAAGACACCAGGCGGAAAAGTTCTTTAGCTCCTACTGAAGTTCATATTGTTAAGTCATGAGGGACCAGATGTGTTTCAATTTTATAGTGGTTCAGATGTATTAATCAGCAAATTTTCTCCAGAGCCAAAAGAAATATGTGAAGAAGTAATTGAAATTGGATTGAAATTGTAGCCAGGTTTTGTATAACACAATAAATTGTTAACACAACTGATTATTTTCCTGAATGAAGGCCTCCGTTTTTTCAGGTATTAGTCTCAGACATAGCATGGCGTGCCAACTCTGTTCTCTTAAAAGATTAGTGTTTACAAATTAAGTAGAATCAGTTAATAGAACACCTGAGAACACTAGGAAAAATAAAACACAATAATTTATAGTTACATTTTTCTATTATGTCAACATTGCACATGAAACTATGCAAGCTACTTGCACTTGCCTTTAAAAAAGACAAGATTGTTACAAAACTGAAAATTTAATTTCAATAATTAATTACATCTTGCTAACTCTCTCCTGAAATGACAGTATGCTTTCACTTACCATCCTAAACTGCTGCAACTTTTGTTATTTACGCAACAATCTCAAGAAACTACTCTAGTCAGTACCAAGTCATTTTACTAAAAAAATATATGAATGAGACCTGAAAAGTACTATTTGCACTCTAATCACTCTTACAGTGAGGAGTCCTGTAAACACCATTGAAGGACATCCGGACTCCTTAGTGTTGAAAAGATACCCCTGTATCCCTACATACTCAACTACAAAATATTTGTAGAGTTCTTTTCTGAGGCTGGCTATGCTTCAGCTATGACAGGAGAAGCAGTCACTTATAGAAAATCTATTTAATTATTCTGAGAAGTCTGGATCAAAGCCTCTAAGTGAAATTGTGGTCCATTCAAGAAAGATAAATGAGTCTCCTAATAAAGCAGGCCTGACACATTGAATATATTTGACTGAATGCTTCATACAGGATAGCATGCCATATTTCAGATAGGAAACATCTATGATTTTGTCCTTCTTACTTCAATTACAGACTTTGTGTCATATATTCTATATTATCCCCATGCCTCCACTCCTCTTCCGTCAAATGCATTTACCTTTGCAGTAACAGAAGACTGGAGGTGGATAAAAAATGCGCCTGCACAGCTAGGAGTGCTCTGATGCCATTGTAATGTGGGCATAAAATCAAGGAACACATGTAGAGGCAGCTGCTCACAGTTGTGAAGCCATGTTAAAAATATGGGACTGTTGAAAAACTTTGATAGATTTTATAACTGGGGAACTATGTAGTTTTATTGTATACTATATGAACCCACAAAAAGTGATGCTTTCCTTTAGTACATTTATTCACAGCTCATTTACAACCAAGTAATTCTATCATGCAACAAAACGAGAGGTTTACTCCTAGCCTTTTCTCAAAGAATTCTAAGTTTGTTGCATTAAATCTTTCTGACAGAGGAACCAGGCAGGGACAAGGATTATATCATTACAGAGGAGGCTAAAATGAGCTCTTTCTTGTGGTGAATCCCTGGCCATATTTCAGTTCCCTGTACATAGCTTCTTAAAGGAACTAGCGAAAACTTTTTTCAGTGTCTGCAGTTGGGAACCTAGAGTAGATTGTTTAAGGGAAGGATAGAAACCACATTTGAAGCTCTCCTCTGAAACAGTGAGCACACATCTAGTCCTCCTGGATTGTCTTCCGAATACCATTCTAATCTTTACCTTCACTCAGAGAAGATGCATGTATCCTGCAGACCTTCAGATAAGTGTCCTCCAAATTTAGATGAAATTGCTGTCTTTAAATGAGAATTAGTTTAAACACAGTGTTACAACAGAGAAGACATAGACTATTGCTGAAGTTCCCATACTTAGAACCTTTCCATTTGAAAGTTATCTAGGAGTTTTAACAGAAGAAATGTTGAGGTAGCCAAAGTAGAAGACTAGCAAAGGAGGAACTACACACGTAGTAAGCAACTTTATATGGAGACACAGCAAAGCTTTTGTGAAAGGGCAAGAATTACATATTTTTGAGTCAACCTTACATTGTAATCCCACTGGCTCTGTCCTGGAAATTTAACTATTAAGTGTAGCATGGTCCCCATGCATACCCTCATCTTGTGTGAGACCATGGGAAAGGCACCCAATTTGGGCAGTCTTTTGAAGTGCAAAATGAATAAACATAGTGAAATTGGTACTTTGTGGAGATAGTGGAAGAATCACCTAACTAACATGATCATAGTGCTTTTAAAGTGTTTGCACTTTCAGTACAAACTAATTAAGCCCTTCCAGAGAGAAAAAAAATAGGATGTAATTACTATTTCTATGTCTGTTACTCATGTTCTAATTTGTTAATTGATATAAAACACCAGATGGAAAAATTGAACAATTTAACACTAGGAAGAGTTAACTTTGCAGTAGCTGTATGCAACAATCTGTATGGTTTTAGTCATAAAGCAGATGAAAGCTGAAGCAAAGAAACATATGACAGTAGGAATCCTAACAGTTTATGGCAATGGTTCTCTATCAGACTGTGACAGTATAACAGCATCATCAGTGTCTTCAGCTTACAATCACTGGTGCAATTATTGCGGATCAAATTGACCTGTAATACTTATGGCAGAACCTGTTAACAGTTTCTTCAGACATAGCTTCAAATCTCTACTTTTAACACAAAATTTATCATAGTTATCATATTATCATATTGGTGTGGGAGAAGAGCTAGCAAGCAAATCTTCCCTCCAGACACTATCTCCTCCCACCTGCAACAATACAAATTATGTAACAATACAGAATAGCATAAATAGAGGGACTCAAAATTTTACCTTCTGATTATTGTTTTGGGATTCAGACCAGATGAAGCAGACACTATCTTAAATATTTCTGATGAATTATGCGTAATATTTAGACAGTCTTAATCAAATCTTACGCCACTGTCAGTAGCAGTTTCATAAGAAACAGAAAATGAATAAACAATATATATCAGTCCTAAGGAAAATTAATTGTTATTGATGTACAGTGTGGTTCTATACTATAATATTCTGTTGTCAATTCAGGGTCTTCAGTCAGCAAGAATAAAATTCCCAGCACTTTTATCAATGTTAGCAGTCCTTTGCCTTCTTTTTCAAAAAGTACTATATGAGAGAAAGCATGGTAGAAGTTCTGCTATATTTCCTTCTCAGCCTTTTTTCTTCAGATCCTATCACCCAGAATCTGAAAGACTGAAAGACTTTTCTAATCAGTGTTTTTACCTGGTGCTTTGCTATCTTTGAGACTAAATCAGAAAGACAGGTGGCACATTCATCCACTGCTGCTGTTATAGTTCTGATCTTTCTAATCTTTCTCTCATCCTCTTTCTTGCTATAGAAATGCTACCAATTAATTTATGTTCAGAAAGCACCTTGAAGAGGTAAAACTTAGTACAACTGCTAAGTATTTAGAACACAGCAGAATTAACCCAGCTAAGCATTCAACAGTGTCATTGAAAGTCTGCTGCTGAAATGGACATTGCAAATGCCTTGTCTTCATACACTCCAAGTAGGTTAATGCCAATTTTCTGTCCTCCAATAGCCTCATGTACTACTTTTTGTGAAATTTCTACTTGTCTCCAAAGTCAGGAGGCTGTTGCTGTCTTTCTTACTCCATCATCAGTCTCTCAAGTGCCCCACATTTCCAACTAAGTAAAGGAAAAATCGTGGCTCTTCAGAAAACTGAGAATATGAATAAGGCCACTGACTTCTAACTCCATGACATCAAGATCTGAGAATTAGAATCATTCAGTATCTTACCTCTCAGTGTCACTCATGTTAACCACTTTCTCAGCCATTCAGGTGTCAGACCAGTTGCACAAGGCTGCTGGTTGAAACCTGTGAACAATCCAGCAGGAGCCCTGCTTGGCACCTGGTGAGGGCATGTCCTGTCCTTATCTGGACAAGAGGAGGGGCAAGGTTTCTTCAGTAGAGTACTTGCCAGAGAGGAGCAAGGGCTAGCTGCCTATGACCGGAGAGACAAGGGGAGCCCTGAACAAACTGTACTCTTACCAACTGATATCATCCTACAGAGGCTGAGTCAGGCAAAGACAGGGCCCTGCAACAGCCCCAAGCACAGCAAGTGGGCAAGACTGCTTGCTCTGGGCAGTGCTGAGAGTGGCTGCAGGGGACAGACCTGTGGTGTGAGGCTGAGGGACCTGGTCAGAAATGGAAACAAGCACCTCAACAGCACAACCTAGGGAAGGGGTGAAGGTCCAGACCTGATTTAAAATAGAGTCCCTGGTCCTGACAGCAGCAGGTGAGAAGGGTCCCGGGTGAAGCTGTTCAGGGATGTTAAGGCTGTGAATGTCCTCTGGGATGTGACACCAGTGTTGCCCTTACATCACCTTAAAACTTGGGAAATTCAGTGATGCTTTCAAAAGTATCCACTAACTCTGAGGAAACAAATTTAAGAATTGTGTAGTTTTACATGAGTGCTCAAATATCTCTATTATTCATCTGGCCCTCATAGCTACACTGAGCTTTAGGGAAACTTTACAATACTGTCAAAAGGTATTACTTCCTGTACCTGTACGTTTTATAGGTCAAACTGTTATCCCTGTATTACAGGTAAGATTTCAAGGTTCAGGCAGACCGCTGGCATGTGTGCACAGTGCAGTGTGAAGCACACCTTGGGATAGCAATGCTCATGGCTGCTTCAGAACCAGAAGCAGTACAGTTTCAGCACAGCTTCTGAACAAATACACTGTAGTGGCAAAAGACTGAACTTGCAAGGTCTGGCATAGCAATGTCAAACCTGGCCAGACTGCTTTCAGGTCTTGTGATTCTCTGCTCCTTCCTAAGCAATACCATGTGAATGTATCAGTTTGGAATCTCTGTACTGTACTTGACTGTATATTGCAAGCATACCCCAAGGGATTCACCCCCAAGCATTAAGGGAGTTGATGACAGAACAGGAGATTTCCGCCTACAGCTCTGGCTAATGCCAAACAGAAGACCACCTCCTGAAGTCACGGAGAAACCATGGCAGTAGCTGCAAAAAGTGGATGTTTTAGAGGTGGACAAGGGGTGACGAAAATTTTATGAGCAATTGTATAAATCTTCCTGTTTGGTTTGAAACACAGAAACTTCTCTGAAGTCTGATTCAGATAACAAAGAAGAAGCAAGATTATATCTTCTTCACAGAGTATTACAGCTTGTGCTGCTGTCTCAGCACCTTCTCTCAGTTTATTCATTAAGTGAAAGAAATTATAAGAATAGAATTATCTCCATAGTGTAAAAAAATAGTTCAGCACATTCTGCTCTGTACAGTATGGTAGATAAATTTTAGAATTAACTCAACTCCAACAGGATCTGTTCTCTTTGACTGCATTATAGCAATCTGAGAGAGATACAATGATAAACAATGCACCATCATCAACAGTCACAATGCAAAATGACTCATTTTCTCTCAAATTGGTCGACTGTTAGAGCTTTGTTTAAATTCAGTTCTATCTAGGACTTGGAAAATATTACTCCTACTTTTTCACTCAACATGCAGCAACACACAAAGCTTGCTCTCTGTCCTCCATCAAATGCTTGGGCACCACATTGCCCTTTATGTTAAAGCTCTTCTAAATAAGCTAGTGAAAGGAAAATCTAAGAACAAGCAATACTAACTCTAAGACTGGTGGCAAAAGAAAAGATGTATATCTGTATGGTTTTTTTTGATTTTTAATATATTTTTCTTCATTCTGATAATAATCAAAAGACAGGAGAGGAAATAATTAAATGAGGCATTCAAAATACTAAATGACAGATGATGAAGATGCATACAGATAGTGTGGAACTTCCCATGGCATTTAACTATTTTTCTCCACAAATATCATATTTTGGTGTTAGGGTATTTTTTACCAAAATTTAACTAAATCAACTAGATACAGAATTTTAACAAATGTTAGATTTGAATTTGTCTCTGGTTCTTCAGTGAGATGGCTTATAAAATCTCTCCAAGAAAGTTTATACCTGCATGCAATTGGCATAATAGTCTTTAACAGGAAATACGAATTTCCAGATATTAAAAATAATGTTTTATTCTAGAATATAAAATAGAAAATGGGCCTATCTTACTGAGCCAGATTTTATCTTTGGGTACAGAATTTGAGACAAAAATTGCTGGTTTCTTGAATAGGTCTTTTTCCCTCTGACTCCAGTGGGAATTCTGAGTGCTCAGCAGCTTTGTTCATCTCAGTGATATGAGTGCTTTGAAGGGATTTCTGAAATGATGAAATGAAAGAGTAGAAGGAAAAGCTAAAATTAATCTTGAGTTTCTGGAAATAGTTTCCTCAGCTGCAAAACAGAAATTCCTTTACTTGGCTATCCTTTAGGACTTGGTGAAAAATCCTTTTATAGTATTTGTAAAATTTATAAAATTGTAAGGAGTGCTGGAGATGTGCAAGTTTTACTCTTTCTGGCTTTACAGTGGGGTTTTTGAGACTCACTGAGTACACCCCTGTATTTAACATAAATTCCTCTGTATATAGCACCCAATCATCTTGGAAAGGAATAAAATGAGGTAATGATCTCCTTTTGTTGTGGGTTGTTTTGTTGTTTTTTTTCAGTCCACAGGGCAGCGAAATTGTGCACCACTCACAGCATAGCATTTCTGTAGAGTTATTTTGTTCTGGGTGACATAAACAAAGAAAAAGCCCCAGGATAAAGTTTAGCCTTTCATATGAGGACTCTGGTTTTGTTGCATAAATTACAAACCTAAGAACCCTAAGGCCCTGAGCATAAATCAACAGTCTTCCATTTCTAGAAGAATTTTTCATTAGCATCTTTCCCCAATATTTTAATCTATTACCAGACTTTGGAGTAGTGTAAGGTATTGAATAAGTTTCTAATGAAATGCATGACACCTGACTTTCTTTGATTAATATTGGAAGCCTGTCAGTGTTGGCACAAAATGCCCAGGTCAATAAATTTCTATAAATCAGCATTAAATCTATGACAGTCCATACATTTACACCAGCAGGAACAAAATAAGTAGTTGCCCGCTATATGAAAAAAATGCTTTACATTCCATAGATTGTTATAAAATAGAATGTGGTTAAAATATATTATCTATATCGTATATAGATATGCAGAGTGGAAATATAAATTTTCACTTATCTTGCATTCTTTATTACTTTAATTTAATTGTATTCATGAAATTGATATAATGAAAGTAATAGAATGGCAAAAAGATTCAGAAGTATTCCTTTCTGAAATTTTGATTTTGAACACAGGATACAAAAATATGAAATTGTAGCCAAAGTCACTGGCAAGTTCCAGATGGTGTACCATTTAGCCTTGCTGTGTTCCCCAGCTGTGCTCATTGACTCTGAAGTCATGGATCTAGAAAGAGCACTGTTTATTGTGCAGTACAATAGCAAAAAGATAAATAAATTTCATTTTGTTTCAAATGATGTGGCAATTTCTTGAAAGAACTTTACTTGGCCCATAGTCTGTTTCATGCTTTTTCTGAAAAGCAGTCTAGGAGTGTATTAAACTACTGCAATGCAAGATGTGTCATTTTTCATCCCATTAAAGGCTTGTTTTTCCCATAAGAATCCCTGAAAATCTCCGCACTTTGTTTGAATGTACTTTTATATATCCTCAGAGCAAGGCATTGCAAGTGGAATGACATAGTTGTGATTAATTTACTGTGCATAGGGTTATCTGAATTTGAACATTCAGAGTTTTCAGATTTGCCTCTGCAAAAGCATCCAAAATGCTGGTCACTGGTTAGTGACTGCAGAGGTATTATAATATCAGAGAGAGTCTACTTTCAGGGTTTGTTTGTTTTTTAAGAAAGATGGAGAGAAAATTTCCTGTGTACTAAAAGTAGTTATACCAGCTTGCATAATACAAATTAATCTGAGAGTGTACATGGTACTAGCTGTTCATAATAGGATATAGGAGTCCTTACTCCACCAACAGTTTATCATAACCAGTCCTGGTAGCTCAGCAAGTGCATTGCCCAAAAAACAGAAGCAGTGTCAACAGTGACTACAAATCCAGACTTTTACATTTACTACCTGATTGCAGGTAGTCTTTTTAATACATTTCTCTAAAAGCTACTAGACATATTTAAGGTTAGGGTTTTGTGGACACAGAGGTTTATTAAATAGCCATTACATTAACTAATCTGAATGAGTTAGCTTTCCTAGAAGATGCAGCACAGGGCGATATCTCTTTATTAAACCAAGTGCCTGCATGTCCTACTTTTCCATGCACTGTCCCATGGTGACCTTAACAAGGGCCTAGGATGGTTCATTTAGATTAGGTGTATTAACACAGTAATTTTAACTTGGCATTGTTAAACAACATTCTGTTATTTTTAACCATTTACCCAGTCTATCAGGAAACTTTTGAACTCTCATCTGATCAGTGTCATGATGCAGTACTATGTACAAATTTAAACAAGGATTTTCTCCAGTCTGTCATTCAGGTACAGCATAGTAGACAAGACAGAACACAGTCACACAGTACTCCCTAACATTTTGACAGTAAACATTTTGACATTGAGGGCACCAATAGGCCAAACAACATTAATAGCAGAGACCAGCATCACCTGGGACCTCCCTACTCCCCCATCTGCCCAAAGATCCAGGGCTCTACTTAAGCTTAGCCTGGGGCTTTTAGACCTTGTTAGAGCTATGATGGAGGAGTCCTGGTTAGATCCTGGTTACTCTCATTGCCCCTGGCCCTGGGCTGATGTACTGGTTTAGCCTTGACCCCGCCTGGTGGCCATCCATGCTGATGTAGGATCTCAGCTGAGTCTGGTTGCCCTCCCTGCCTCCTTTCTGCCTGGTAGCTGAGAGACTGGTCCCAGGACTGGCTGATGAGGCCTCTGCACTGCTCTCTGTGCTATCCCACTGGGCACTCTTTCCCCTGAGAAGCAGCTGACTGCAGTGATCACTGTCTAGCTATGTTCTTTTAGTCAGGTATACACTTGCCCATCAGCTCACTATGGAACATGTTTTTGAGATGATATAGGAGTTGCATGGGATAGAGTTACCACTGCTATCTAGCTGTGCAAATTCTGATACTTTTAACCTTAGTGCCTACTATTTTTTTAGACATTGTGCATAAGTAGATGTATTCATTACATGCTTACTAGCTGTTGTTTATCTCCTGACTAAAATTCTGATGTTCATAAATACTATTCTTTGATTATTAATTCAAGTACTTTATGAACTTGTGAGTAAGCTGCTGGCTATATTGCAAAGTTTTCCTTTATCTTTCTTAAAGATATGTCCGTTCTATGCTTCTGATGCTTTATCTGTCTTGCATGAGTTATCAAAGATAACAGTTAAAACTTTGAGGCTGTTTCAGTCTCCAGGTTATTTATTGTGAAATTCAACAGCATGAGTCAACTCTCAAAGAGAAAGTAGAAAAACACCAAACAAAAAATGCTACTGCCTATGTCTTACCTTTCATTTAGCTTTCACCCTGACATGATGCGGACTCACACTGAGTTTCTTAAAGTATGTTGCTGTATTTTTTTTCATCCTTTCCGTGTGGCCGAAAATGCAATCATTTTATCCTTTTCACTCCAACTTAATCCCACCTTTATACATCCCTTCCTTTATCAACAAACTGTTATTAGAACAGCTTAAGAACTTGTTGGATCAGTTGTATGTGAGAAAGTTGGACAAAACAATGAGAATATTCCAAACTGAGGTGTTCTGAATAGCCCTGGGGAAATTAATTTATTAAATTTAGATGAATAGCCTACTTCATCCTCTGTCCTGTTGTTTTTTTTCCCAGGTTCTATATGTGTATTTGAAATTCCTGATAATCATATAGTCTTATGCTACAGATGACCTGTTAGTAGTCACAAAAGGCCTCATCTATAATATTACCTGGTTCATTGATCTGTGGGATCCTGCTGTGGCAAGACCTTTCTGTTTTAATCTCTTAAAGGCTTTTATCATGTCTCAAGTAAACACCCTTTATGTACAAGGCAGAATTCCTTCCTTTTCTGCATACACCCCTTAATCAGCCATTATTTTTAGCATTAGTATTGCAGCTTGGTGATTATTATTTCAAATATCATCTTCCTAAAGGAAGTGGTAATATTGATCATATGCATTCTTATTTGTTCCTTGTATCTTTTGAAGACACATTTGAGTCAAAATTTCTCCTGCTGTTTTATGATCTGTTATCAGCAACTGCATTATTTTTTTTCTCAGTCTTCCCAAACACAGATTTTAAATATCTATAAAGGTTATTTGTGGGTATCTATCACAAGGCTTTCCTCATATTACTTTAGAGTTCTTTTCAGCTGATCAATGATTTTTCTTTCTTTTTAAAATACATATTTCAGTGTGAATGTTTCAGGTTTTTCTCTGCATGTAATGGAATTTAGATTTAGAATATGCCAATGGAGAAGACATCTATATAACATCATTTATATTCTGAGAAACAAAGGATGATTTATGCTGGGATCTGACTTTACTCTTGATTACAGCTGTTGACTACTAATGAAACCCTATAGGGATATATTTTGACTGTAAATTGTTGCGGTGCTAAATTGTGAATAAGCGCTGAAATGGAGTTGACTTGCAGGCACAGACTGAAATGCATAAAATACTACATGGATTGCAACATCCTAACTTCTTAACTATGCCAGTAAAGAGGAGATCAAATATTGGAGGGAAAGCTGGGCATGCTGACAATACAGCATAAATCTTTTGAATCCTTTTCTAAATGCAGATCTTCCTTTATTGGAAAGAGGTAAGGTGAGGAGACATTTTATATGTTGGGGATTTGGTTCTGTGTTTTGTTTTTTTTAATATGTATACGAATGCCTACACTCTATGGAAAGAGTTTGGCCCCTTATTGTTTTAATCTTAGCTTTCCTTTATCTAAATGTACAGTCCTTTAGTTCTCAAAGGTTTGTTGCTTACTAGGTGTGTTTTACTGTTCTTCAGAAGAAGAGCAGGATAATGGTATCCCAAAGGCATTATGTAAGGAAATTGGGATGCAGCAGTGATATTAGGTAAAATCATTGAGACAATTATTCTGATTCATCAAAATCACCTAAAACCACACTGAGATATGCAACAGAAAAAATTATAGTCATGCTTGTGAAAGACTTATAAACATTGTTAAATGCAAATTTCAGTCCATTTCTTTTGCTTTTTTCCTTTTTAAAAAGAAAAGCTGCTCGTTCTGATGTATTTTTCCTGCATAATGAAAGCAAGGTTTTTTTCTTCCCTCCAAGCATATTCCTCCCCAAGGACTTAGGTTTGGGGTTGTTCTTTCTATGTAAGAATGGAAAAATGACTGTAAACATAATTCACTCCACGAATTCTTCAGCCATAGAAGAACCAACTTGACAATTGTCAAAGGTAGAATCTAAATGGATTTATTTGCATTGTCAAAGACCCTTATAGGAGAGGAAACGAACAGTAACATCATGTGCAGATCTATTTTATGACATTAAGTAGGTTCTTCCTCTTGGTGTGAGTTCATAGTAAATAAAAGTCCATTTCCTAACAGCATTTGTAATCAAAAGTCAGAGAAAGACAGAGCAGGAAACAGCAGAATTTTGCCCACATACACTTTTTGAAGGGAATTCTGAAAAAGCAACTGATACAAAAGAATACAGACTTCTTGGAATAGTTTGTGACATTCAAAGTGCTTTATAAGCTGCTCAGTAGCAAAGTATAAAAATAATACAGGCTTTATCTTTGAAGAAACAGATTAGTGTTAGCTGTCAAATTAAATAGGTTGAGTAGTCTTACTATAGTTCAAAGCGTGAATTTAGTGGGCCTGCCTCTTTGAGAAGAGTTAGTAGACTTTGACCTGCACTTTCATCACTTCTTGTTTCTCATCTGTAAAATAAAATACAGAACATGTCTATTCATAAAACAGATTTGCCATTTCTATAGGCCTTTGATAATAGAAGAAAGGATATACCTCAATTCATTAAACTTCTGGCCTACATGTCATTAATGCCATTGTCTAAAAGATGCAGCCAATAGAAAATGTGAGCAGTTAGACATACAAAAGCAATAGCACTGCAGGGAGAGGGAGAGGGTAAAAGGTCTTCACTTGCCATTTTCTTTAATTCATTTTAATAAAGCAAAACAAAAACTCTAAAACCAACACAAACAAACAAACAAAAAGTGACTAATTTTACTGATTTATTCAGTAAAGCTAAATATTAGAGGACAAATGATAGTACCAATGCTTCAAAAAGTATTTGTGAGAACCCGATTTGAAATTATAGACAGTATCTTTTTTTTTTTTTTGCTAGTGATAAGGAAAGAAAGTTAGTTTAGTTATTAGATCCTCTAGTCAGTGGTCATGTGGGACACAAGTGTATATTGGCTTGCTTTCCTTATGTAGTACATGACTTTGAAAGCAGTGCTGTTTACTGCAGTACCTTTCTTTACTGTCACTTGTTAAAGGGCCTTCCAGCCATTTCCTTGTGTTTCTCTTGGCAGCACCAAAAGCATAATCTGATGTCACATTCTTTTTTCCATTTTGTCTGGAAAACTTAATTCATAATGCTATGGAATTTATTCATTGGACAAAGCTGCTTGATGCAGGGTAGATCATTCACTTCTGAATTCTCAGATGGGAATTTGTAATTTTTCATCTCAAATAGATATCAGATCAAAACTATGATTTGCTCTGAGAAACGAGCAAAATATATTTTCAGCATGTTCAAGATGGTAGTCCTCCCTTTAGTGGGGAGTCCACAGCAGAAGGATTGTGCTGTGCTGCAGATGATAAACTATGCTGACATCAAAACATAATTATCTTTTAGTAACTCTTGTCTCCTGGATCAAGGCTTGTTTTTCTTTATCAGGATTGCTGAGTAAATTTCAGCAGATGTATAAATTAAAATAAATAGCAAAATGATAGTGCAAAATTTGCTCTAAATCTCTTAATTAGAAGCACAAATGTTGATCCCTCTCTTCCCAGAGGAGGGAAGGAAAAAAATCTTTGATTTTTCCAAATTGTATCCAGACATCTTCCATCCAGCTCAGAACAGTATCTCCATCCCAAGATTGAATCCAAACATTGTCCTTGAAGAACCTGTCTTCTTATGAGTGTAACCTCTGTAGGATTCTATTGGAGTATGGACCCTAATCAGTATCTAATGTGATATATGAAAGAATTGCAGATTAGCAGCAATCCAGTAACACAACAGCAGGGTTCGCTTTGCAAATGTTTAGCTATTGCTTAATTAGGTGGTGTAAGGTGAAAGTGAATAAAAAAAAATGTAGTGAATGCATGAGTAGCACATTAAGGAAAATAAAACTTTAGGAGCTTACATAAGAGGCTGAGACCTAACAATCAATACAAAAAGCAAAGAGTCAATGCTACAGAAAATGTCATTAGGTTATTTTCCTGCCTCTGTGTCATGTGAGATTTATTGCCACTCACTACCATCATTGCAAGTTTCTTCCTCTTTTTTATTTTCTCCATGAGGCCCTTTCAGTTTAAGTCTGTGTACTTTGTTTCAGGTGAAAATTTATGGCTAGAAGTCAACAGATTATGGCAGCCGCTCTGACAGTCTTTCAGTTCATGTCTGTCATCTCAATTTAAAGTGAGGATATAGTGCAAGAATTAGGTTTAGAATGGAATAAAAAGTGATTATATTTTCCCTGAAGGAAATGTACCCACGGTTTCTCTAACAGCTAGTTTCTCTGCACTGATAAAAGCCTTTGGAAGTAATTACATATAGGATGCAGTCCACAGCATTTTACTTTCATGTGCTATAAATAAGCCAGAATCAATTGTGAGTTGTAATAAAAAAGGCAGTATGTATTAATTTTACACAGTATAATACATTTTAGGAGATGTGCAAGCAGATAACAAACTCATTGGTCTGCAGGGGGGAAAAGCTTCTTGCAACACTGACTCATGAGTCATACAGTGTTCTAGGAAGTGGTATGCTCTGTGCATATGCCAAAGGTGCTTCTCTCTTCACAGAAATTGCTGAGTTTAATTGTGCATCTTTGGAAAGAAATCTTGATCTTCATTTCCAGAAGCTTCATGAACTAATCGTCCCTCTTACTCAGTTGCCCATCACATCTCAGTAACAACTCCCAACTGCTAGATGACTGATTCACTACACCTGACACAGAAAAATCAAGGATCTGCATTCCTTCCTTTTACAGATAGGGAGCCAGAGGCTGATATCAAGTGAAATACCTCAGACCTCATCAACAAGTAATTCAGAAGGATAAATGAATATTCTAAAATAAGTTAAGAAATACTGAAATGAGATCTTGTCTTAAACTAGGTATGTATTTTGCAGAGAAAAGTGTTGTTTCAGCATGAGAAAGTTGCGGTGAGGGTTATGGAGATTTCACGGCTTCCTAAATGTGTGCATTCATGCATACACACAGACACACATACAGCACCCCTTATTTATACAGTGACCTCAAAGTTGTATCATAGTCTATATTTAAAGCAACTGTAAATAGAGTGATTAATAACTGAAATGGTAAGGATGGGGAAGAGAATTCTGGCTCATTTAATCTTGGAGTTCATTGAAAGTCCTTTGAAAAAAAATCCCTAACAAAGGTGAAAATAGAATCCACCAGAAATCTCTGTCTCGGTGAAGTCAAGGCTATGCTTTATTAAAATAGGATAGTAATGTAAGGAAAAGGAAAGTTTTGTAAAGGGTAAAGACTAGAGGTCCAAATCAGAAAAGAGGATTTATCACCAATATGTGTTTGTATTTACACAATACTTTTCATTGATGTCACAACTGAGAAACACACATCTTTGTCCTTGGATTCAGATTACCTTCCACTGAGTTTCTTCCTTCCTCCAACTTTCAGTTAGCAACTGTAGATCACTCCCTGTATACAGATTTGAAATCACAGACCTTGAAAGTTCAGCAGTGCCACATATTCAGTTACCAAAACATGACATAAAAACTTCCCCAGTGGTTTGATTGGGCACAGGAAGCAAAGTTTTCCCCCATAAAACTCTGACTTGCCAGATTGCTATCATAAGGAAGTTGTCTCCCTGGACATAGCAAAATCATTTTCCCATGTTTGGCCCAAGAAGTTCACTCTCAGACAAGATCAGTGTGATCACAAATATTGAGCTGATTGAACTTCAACATGTTGCTCGGGCTGTATTCTTTTACAAATCATCCTCAGATCTGCTTAGTGATAGCAAAAGAGCAAGAGAGGAAGCAACTGTCTTTATGCCAGTAAGTGAAACTGTCACAGGACTGGTGTCCAATTGCCACTTTAGAAGTTGGTAAAACAGACACTTTGCAGCTGAAGTACTGCACAGAAGCTGTGCTCCTCTCTTTGTTACCTCTGATATTTAAGCATTTTCTAATCTCAGTTGAAAGGATAACTTTTCTATTTTGAATATGAACTCTTCATTTTGCCTGCTACAAATATTCCAGATTGTGTGGGTTTAGATCATTATTTGGGATTAATGGCACAGGGCCAAGCAAAACTATTGACAAGGTGAATCCTGTAACAAATTGTTATGAAAGAGGGAAAGGCAGAAAGAGGCTCCAGAACACAGGAAATTTGAGTCAATAGTTATATGTCAGCATGAATGAAAAGGATGAAGCAGACTTTATTCTTGCTATATTGAGAAAAATAAAATATTAAATTCCCAGGAGAGCATTTGTGGATGTAGTAAGGAGTAAAAATACTTACATCGTACAAGTAAAGGTGTTTATATGTCAATAAAAATATTATTTTCCTACAACATAGCTTTACTCAGTATTTTCTTCTTATTCACATTATGTCCAGGTACTGCAAATATATTTATTGTTTTTTCCTGTAGCTGCTAAAATCTGTATCAGCTTGGGGAAATTGCTCTTTTCAGTAATGGAGGTTGAAATTTTCAAAAAACCCCAGAACTGGGGCCTATAGTAGCCTTGGGGACTGCCAGGGAATGGGATCATCCTCTCACAGAGGGTGTGCAAGCAGCACTCAGAGCCAGAGCAGCAGCATGGGAGCAGGGGATGATAATGGGAACAGGGCTGGAGCTAGGGCCTGAGGCTGAGCCATGCGTAAAGCATGGGGTGATTCTCTTCTACATGCAATGTACATTTTTGAATGTAAGGCATTTTATCCATGTAAGATGAACAACATCTTCCCTTCTTAGATTTCAAGGTATTGTAGCTTTTTGTGGCTATTGCAGAGACTCATGCTAAGTATGAGGGGTTTCATGCTTCTAGTACCTAGCTTACCAGAAATAAGAGCAAAAGGAATTATTGCTGCTGCAGTTTTTGAATTGGCAGGTTATCAGACTACACTGTGTTACTTCATTCTACTGTAATATCATCCATTTCGTTGCAGTTATCCTTGTATGAAACTGGTTTTAATACATTGGTGAATCAGGTGCAGAAACTGTAGAGCCCTTAGCTGTAAGGGAAAGTAATTAAACTTATTAACAGTTACAGCTTTTAAATGGAGTTATATAGCATTTTCAGTAAGAATGGTTTGTGACTTGGTAGCAAGGCTTCAATTATAGTCAAGTATTGCTTTAGCCATATTGATTTTTTCAATTTAAAATTTTCCGTTTTTCCTAATATTTCTGTATGTTTTCTAATTCCCTTTAAAACTTTTCTTTGTTGTTAATATTGAAATTGGATTAACACAGGGAGTCTCTACTACCTACAGAGAATTCCCAAAACAGCCTGTTGCAAGTGTATCTTCATTCCTCATTTCCCATTTATCAGAATTAAAAAATCAAACCACCAAAATTTTTAAGAACAACTTTCACACCAAATATGCTTCCTAATGAAAATGGCAGTACACATTTCAGTATGTCAAAGAATTTATATGTGGAAAAGCACTAATTGGCTTTGAACTCCAAAGATCTAAACACAAGTTAAGCATGTGTTCCTTCCTCTTCTGGGTTAAGAAGCAGGGCCTCAGCAAGAAGGCAATGGCAACAAGATTCAGTGGTCTTAGCTAAAAATGAAGAATAAAATTTTTTTTGTGTCCAATATCTTTCCCTCTTTCCTCCTCAATAAAATAAATAAGTCTTTTGGTTTCTTAAAAAAACCCCAACAACGAAAAACTCAGAAACCAAACCAAATCATCAAAAAAATCCACCAACAACCAACCAACAAAACCCAAAAACAAAACCAAAGAAAGCTTGAATATAGTTCATTGAATAAGCATGCCGCTGAGAAGCCAAAGCATATAGTGAAAGGTGGCGCAGTTTAGGAAGCCTGGAGAAAACAAGTCTGGGCAGAGCTGAAAGAATAAAAATTGAGATGGGGTTCCTTTTGCTCTTCAGAAGAAAACTTTGCTGTCTTGTGTCAATTGTTAGGTTGTCAATGGGTGGCACTCACTTGCAAATTCACTGGTTTGCACAAATAAATGAACGGTAACAGTTAATTACACACTCCATGAGTACAAATCAGTTGGAAGGCAGAAGCTGTGCAGACTTGTGCAGCACCCCTATCCCCATCATCCCTGCTGTGTGATCAGGATCGTTATTAACTCACTAGACAATCTTTGGTGATTCCTCCCACCTATTTTTTCTTACTTTTTTGATCATGAACATAGAGCCCAACTGAGTTCAATGGAGCCATCCAGCAGACTGGAAGCATGCAGCCTTAGGGGAAAAAAAGGAAATTCTTGCATTTTATATTTTCTGTATAAATTGTTTCTCATCTTCATCAGACAATGTGATTAAAAACATTAAAAATATATGCAACATATATGTTAAATATTTTCGTCTTCATCAAGACAACCTGATGCAAAAATATTAAAAATATATGCAGCATATGTATTAAATATTTGTATAATATATATGTCATCAGGCATACAGCAAGCTCTATTCTGATATCTAAAGTGTAGCTCAGCTGCTACATGAAAGAAATTAAAAAGGTTAGGTTAGGCTTTTAGACAAGAAGTGTCAACGCTGTTATACCTCATCAACCCTCAGACTCTAAGGACTCTAAGTTTCTGCTTTATGTCTAGGTAATTTTTAAAGGGAGACTAGACCTGTGACCTGTGTGGTCAAAACAATGGGCTTGCAGATATAATGAATGTTGTAGGTGACTAGCTGGGAGTTTTTGCAGGATGCTGTGGGTCCTTTGAAGTAGTTTGAGATCTGAGAACTAGGCAGAAAAAGGATATGTCCTACATAACTCTCTGGGGAAAACCTCAAGGGAGTTTTGCTGCTTTCTTCTCTACTGATTCCACATCCAGGTGGAAAGTAACATCAGAAAGAGTAGATAAGAAAGTCCTAAGGAGAAGTGAGATTCAACGAAACAGTGGATTGGGATAATTTAATGAACAAAACCCTATTAAGGTTTATGTATGAAAGAGCAGTAGCTATAGGTTAGCGAGAAGCTGGTTGATGTGAGAGGCTTATGAAGACCATAGGAATAGTGGATCTTTTACCATTAGGCACTTGCATTTGTAGCCAGCTGCATGAGTTAATTCCTATATGAGGCCTCTTTCCAATCGCAAGGTCAATCTACTTTTTCAGCCTGACCATGCTATTTAGAGGAGCAACTAGTCTGACTTGTTGAGCTGGATTGGCTGGGATAGAGCTAATTTCTTTATAGTAGCTGCTGTCAGACTGTGTTTTGGGTTGGTACTGGAAATAGAGCTGATAATATGGGGATGTTTTTTGTTACTGCTGAGCAGCGTTTACTCAGAGTCAAGGCCTTTTCTGCTCCTCACCCCACCCTGCCTGTGAGGAGGCTGGCAGTGCACAAGAAGCTGGGAGAGAACACAGCTGGAACAGCTGACCCCAGCTGACTAAAGGGATATTACAGACCTTATGGTATCATGCTCATCTTATAAAATTGGTAGAAGAAGGAAACAACTTTCATAGTGATGGCATTTGTTTTTTCTAGTAACCATTACGAGTAGTGGAGCTCTGTTGTCCTGGGCATGCCTGCCCATGGGAAGCAGTGAATGAATTTCTTGTTTTGCTTTGCTCATGTGCATGGTTTTTACTTTACCTAATGAAATTTCTTTATCTCAGTCCGTGAGTTTTTTCACTTTTCCAATTCTGTCCCTCATCCCACCACAAGACTTAGTTGCCTGTTAGGTTTAAACCACAACATTGGGTTATGGAAACTGTGGCACTATTTAAATCAGTGATAAACATTCTGATGATCTTTCCAGTATTCCAAGCAGAACACTCAGAACATTAGCTGTGATTCATCTCTTTAATTCTAATTATATTCCTATGCTTCATTATTTAAGTTCAGTGACAGAGGTAGATTACTGTAGCACACTTTATTTTTGGTTGGACATTGTATTCATCTTCTATCTCTGAGCCTGTAAAAAGTAGCATATAAAAAAGAGGTGAACAGGCACCTCTTGCTTCTGAATGGGGGGATTTTGCCATCTGATTTTTTGTTATCTCTGATATCTTTTACCTGCAGTGTTTGTTGTGCTTAAGGCACAAGCAGAATGCTCATGAAAATATTCAGCTATAACTCCATTTGGTCAATAGAGGTGTTTTTCCTTCCCATTACCTACCACAATGCTGACATTTTATTGCTTGCTGGGATAGGAGACAACAAGAAGGAAAATTGAGTCATTTAATTCCCATATCTAAAAAATAAAACTCCCAAGAATGTTTTGCAAAAGAACAAATAATTGCTGCAGAATTCACAAGCTCTGTTGTTCATTGAAGGGATAATATTTTGGAGATGAAATATTTGGAAATTAATAACTGTTTGTGATGTTACAGTCTGAGATGCTCAGACTTACTTATGTCCTTTCTATCAACGCCATGTCTTTACCTGATGTCAGTTAGACAGGTATATAAATAGATTGTGACATTTTAAGTGCTTTTATCATCATAGGTTTATAAAGCTTCATATTCATTAACAAGTCTAGCTTTCCAGCAACGTGAAAGGTAGGGATGCGTGTCCCAGTACAAACAGGAATGAAGGAGTGGTAGATTAAACAGCCTGGTCAAGGTCACACAATAAGTTCTTGGCCATACAAAATGAACCCAGATTTCTTGATCACTCAAAGAACAAACCCAATTTCTTCCCTATAAAAAGAGATAAATTACATACTTCATCAAATCTGAAGTTAAAAGTATGCAACACAAAGATTGTTGTGCTCTGAATTCCACAGAATTCTACTACACTGTTAGTCAGCCTTGTAATATTTTGAAAAGCAAGCTGCAAAGGCACATGTTCTGTAGCTACCAGTTGCCATGGTGAGTAAGGAATAAAGATTGTCTTACTGCTTCTAAAAATATGTTTGGAATGGGCAGGAAGAATCCAGAAAAGTAGGAAAACAGAGACAAAACGGCTGTTAAATATTATTGGTGCAAACCTTAGACCCTTCTGCAAAATATCAATATATTAGAAGCTAAAAATACTAAGATCTTCATCTATATTCAATATTTACTGGGAATATAGCCTTAAAAAACCAGGTTGGTTTTTAATTTCAGTCAGATTTATGCTGCCTGTATCAATGTTAGGAACAGTCTTGGGTGTCCCTAAAGTCTGGGAGCTGTCAGCAGCCCTATTCAAAGCCCTGTGGAAATGGAAAGTGGGTGAATAAGAGGTGGGTTAAGGAGCCTCACAGTGAAGACCATTTGAAGTGCACACATTTATTAATCTTACAAGGCCTAGGATTTTGCTGCAGTCTTGAGCACCATCTACTGGGCCTTTATTTGCTGACTCAGTGTTGCTTGTATGTCAAGAGAGGACAGTATCAGGGATATTACTGTTTGAGACTTTGCCCTGCCATCAAAATGTCCCCTAAATCAGGCAGATGAACAAGTGCTGAGAGCAGCTTTTGCTGCACAGGCAAGATGCAAGCAGTATCTTCTCTCCTGAGTTAGTCAGGTGTAACAAAGGTAGCATGGTGGAATCCAGGATCTGCCCAGCAATAGTAATGAGCTCTTCATGGGCTGTTAATCCTGAACTTCTGTTGTCTGTTCTTTTCAGCATATGTAAAATGTCAGGCAGAAGATACAGAAGTAAATGTGTTCTCTGTCCTCTCAGAGTTTCTGCCAAGGCAAAAGAACTGTTTCAAGGCAAAATGTTTTTGCAAGAATGTAAGCTCGCATGGATTGGGAATCAGGTTTTGACTGATTTGGTTTGAAGTTCTGCTGGGTTTCATGGCTGGGTTTTTATTTAGGTTTTGGGGTTTTTTTTCCGTACTTCCCAAAGGGAGTTTATGGACATAAAATAATCTGCTTTTCTAACTGGTATAATTTTTTTTAAAAATCATTGAAAATATGACCCTGGATTTCTAGAAAACAAAGACAAGCTTTCAGTATACATTGTCTGCAGTTTGCTCATGCATCCAACCATGTACTAATATAGAAATGGCTTTTTGCTTTGTTTTTTTCTTATAAGCTCCCTAAAATTTTCTCTATCCAAAATTGACTACTGTTTTGGAAAAAGCAGATATCACTGCATGCAATCAGCCTAAGATCTAGTTTAACCTCACAAATTACCTTATGAATAAGTGACAACAAACAATATCCTGGGTTCTGTCTTCCAAAAGCTTTAATCCTTAGTCAGAAGTACTCTTAAAATGTAGTTTCCTGGAGACAATGGGAAGTGGCCCAAATTACTGTAGGGGTGACAGTATTTATCCCTGAAGGAAAGCAGCCTGGAGTGCACCGTTAAGAGAAGAGAGCTCCCTGTAGTGTGTGTGGGGTTCTGTGACCAATAAGATGCTTCTGTGAATATGAGGTGAATGGGCTAGCCAATAATGTCATGACATCTTGGATGTGAGAGTACATAAAAGGTGTGGGTGTTAGTAAGAATAGAGCTATGAGGAAACTGTCTTGAATAAACTCTCTAAGTTGTAAGCCTTCTGATGCCTGCTGTGCCTGAGCTCCTCGGACCAGCATTCACACCTTCCCCTTCCTCAGGGTAAGGGGACCCCAATATTGCTCCTTTGTGCCAGAAACAGACATCATCATTTATGTGCATTCTAATTCCTGGGTTTGGGTCACTGTGACATTTTCTCCTGTATTTTAAACAACTATATGCTGCTCCACCCCCCATCAAAGGAGAAACTAAGACCCTGGAGAAGAAACTAATGGAAACCTTCTGTCAAGAGAAAGGGCAACCAAGGCTGTTCCCTTACTACATTTGAATTCTCTAATTTCAGGTGGCTGCTTATTCACATGATCACACAGGAGAGCAGTAGGCACTGACACTTCAAGTTCTATAGAGCTGCATGCTACTGTCCACATTTATTTGTTGCTTTAGAGCAGGGATAAGAGGAGTTATTATCTTGCCAAATGGGAGGTACAGACGGCAATTTAGCAGAGATAACCAAAATTAAAACTTCAAAAAGAAATAAGGAGATTTCTGTCTTTCCATTAATCCCTAATCGTTTTGCTTCTTATCAGTTATTTAACCAATGAATTTATGTTTCAGGTTTGAGCAGCTGCAGGGAGTAAGGGCTAGGAAGGAGGGTGTTTGAAAGTGGCATCTGTCTGTTAGTGGTAATTAAGCTGAAATATGCAAAGTTTTAGAGCTTAAACTGCACCCGTTAAGCTGTTGATGAGCAGTAAAATTTCTGATTAAATTTTAAGTGGAGGGAAATGGGCCAACCTCCTCATACGGGGAGGCTGAGAGCGAAGAGTGGTGTATTACTTGTGCTGTATGCCTGTGCTACAGGAGAGACAATGCATTCAGGCGCTGAATGTCTAAGCCAGCATCAGGTCACCACCATTTCTGGTATCTATTCTGTACGGACTGCTAGATCCCAAAACAACAGCCATTTACAGCATGGTAAAGATGTATAAGATGGGTTTGAATGACATTTGTACAGCCTTATATTTCCAATATACTTATGCATCACAACCAGAGATTTCTTTTTTTTTTTTCTTGCTGTCTCAAACATGTAAATTTCTTGGGCAAATCATAATGTACTGGTGGACATTTAAGTATCTCAGAATGGTAGTTATGAAGGTTAATGAATGTTTTTATAGCACTCTGAAAGCCTTAAAACACTGCTTCAAGTCTGTTCATTGTTATCCCAGTTTATATCAGTATTAATTACCATTATCTAACTTAGCCCTCCTTCTCCAGCACTCCTGTCTGGCTCCCATTCCCTCTTTCCTACCATTCACCTCCTGGAATGAACCAGAGGCATCAGTCCCTAACACGTGACATGTCATGAAGCTCTGTGAGTAATGAATGAGCCCATTACAACTTTACAGTAGAGGAAACAGGTTAATCCTTTGTCAAATCAGTGTACACAGTGTCCTCCTTCCTTGTTACAATTACTCAAGGGGTGATGGCAGTTTCTCATCCACAGCCTTTCAGGTAACCACTGATGCATGTTTGGAACAGACATAGGTATGACACTGCACACAGGCCTTCAGATCCTGTCACAGGGGAACAATGACAGAAGCTGACAGCAGTGACTAATGCTCTGAGATGACTTTCTTTGAAACAAACCCTTATAAAAACACAAACCAAAACAAACAACAATGAAAAAAACACCTGTTTCCAGTTCCTCAAGCATCCAAAGACCATTGCTTTCTGAGACAGTTCTCTGTACTGAGACTGATATACATTATACAATCTCTCATCCTGTGGATTCCCAGAGTTCATGTTATTGATATAAAGAGTAGCCACCACAAAAGTGAAAAATATGTCTTTTTATAACAGTAAAGGGTGCATAACCACATCATAGTGGAGGGTGAGAAACAGAGTATTGTATTTAACAGACGCTGCAAGGGGAGGACCTTCTGAAGAGAGCATTTCTAGAGGATGTCAGAGTATTATCAGCTGTGTGTCAGTTAATGGAGAAGCCATAGCTGATTAAAACCTTAGATTCCTTCTCCTGGAAGGCTTATAATACAGATTTTGAGACACTTTACTTGTCATAGGAGAAAAGAAAATCCAAACTTTGATTCTGCTGCCTTGGTAGTTGATTCCAGTGAGGGTAGAGGAAAAATGGACGGCTATGTTTTAAGAGGGAGACAAGAACAGGCCTATTTAGGAGGTGAATTTCCTGCAAAAATCTCAGTGAGCAGGATGGGATTGAATCAGGTGCTACAGATTGGCTGAGCAGCTGGAATAATTTCTACATAGTCATTTTTAACAAGATCTGTAGTTCAAGCAAAGGCAGGCTGTGCCAGCTCTAGATTTACCTAGTTCCATGATGCTCAGCATTTTCACAAACTCTCAACAGCTCATGAAATCAGTATTGTTGTCCCTTCGCATACAAGAGTACTTGAAGAAGGCTTTACAAGGCCCAGAACATAGGCAATATTGCATTTTAAATGTTCCTCTGAGCATAAATATGACACTGCCTAATTCCTTACATTACTTCAAGTGGATGGATCAAATTGTGGTGGTTTTTTTTAACTACAGGGAATTATAGTGTAAGCTATGAGCCTTATATAAGCTTTCTGATTATATACCTGGGTACCAAGAACAGGCACACAAGAGACAATATTCCTACATGGGGGAGTAGTAGTGGGGAGAAGACAAGTCCTTTACATAAAGACTGCTGAAAAGCAGAAACCCTACTAGGTGGAGGCAGAAACAGGCCAGCACAAAGCTCCCTGCACTATCTTAATGACTGCTAAAGGAACGGAAAGCTTCTTTAGCAGATATATGTTGTCACTATATCCATTCTTCTGGAACTGCTGTAGCTATGAAATCATCCAGGTTATCCATATAGTATTTCAGGTGCTCAGCACACAGTGGGTGGTTGTTACAATAAACATCAGCAGTGTTTGAGGATAGAAGAATTTAGATTTGGGGTTTGTTCTTATAAAAAAAGAAACTTTTATCTGGATGTTAATTAAAGATTCAGTAGAGCTCATTATCTTAATAAAATGAAGGCAAGCTGTCACAGGCTTAGCTGCAGCTTAGCGTTTTGGAGGTCCAGCAACACAGCTTCCAAAAGGAGTTCTTGGATGTTCTTTCTCAATTTGTTAGGTAGCATTTAGGTGTAGATGTAGTAACACTATCCTGAAGAGCATGGGATTTCTGGATTGGTCCCAGATTCCAATCATCTAGTCCTATAAGACAAGAGTTACTCCATGTTCATGGGGAAAAAGGGCGAGCAAGTCACTTAGTACCCAAAGAGATCAGTTGCTGAAATAAATTAAATCACTTACCAATATTTCTTTTCTATGTTATGTTGGATTTAGAAAATGATTTCTGCCCTGTAGCTTGACTACATTTGGGCTCAAGAACACCCCAGCTTTTAAAAGCATTAACCCAAACAGTAGCACACACTCTTCTTGTTGCCTTCCTTTTGGTTTGTCCTCACTTCTATCTCCTTTTTGCACTGAAGCACCCTTTGGAGCCTGGTTGCATGTTAGAGTCCTGGTCACCTTCTCAAGTACCATGCCAACAAACCAAAGGAACTGGCACTGATATTTACAAGTTAATGCAAAGAACACACTACTCTTTGTTTGTAACTATAGCAGAATTAAAATGTATACAGAGTTCTAGAAAATGTTTAGTGAGACTCCTAACCACATATTCCTGTCAGAATTTTACAGAAATTCTTTATTTCTCTTACATAGGAAAATATATAGCTTTCAATTCAATTGACTTAGTCTTCAAATAGTGATTAAAATAAATTTTTCTGATCTGGCAATGAAATGCACTTTTTAGACACACACAGGTGAATGCTCAGCAGGATGATGCTGAAGAGCTTCTTTTCTAAATAAGAGAAAATAAAAATAAAGCAGGCTGGTTTCTGTCAGAATTCTGCTCTCTTGGTTCTCAAGTGTATTCAGGGACTTGAGACTGACAAAACTGGGACACTCACTGGAAAGAACAGTGTTTATTTTGGAAGTGGATAGTTTGCTTTTTGTATTAGAAAGTGTGTCTTCCTAGATGTGTAGTGTGATGCTGTAGGGCAGCATGAGGAAAACATCCCCTGTTAGTTCTGCTAGATCAGACCTCAAATGCTTAGGAAGGAAGATCAAGCAGAAGAGGTCTTCTCAGGTCTGGGATTTTCTCTTTGACTGTCCCAGGCTAACATCTTTCATCAGACTAAATATTCTGTACAGCAAGGTAGCATGAGTGTCTCATTGGTTTTCTAGTTCTTGTATTTAACATGAATCTTCAGATCTACTGTTTCAGTTAATAAGGTTTGTTATTTGATCAGGCACTTTGCATTTTGGCCATTCAGTTGGTCTTTTGAACAAGTTACCACTGTCTGAATTTCTGAGCCTTTGTTTTTGCGTACTACAAAGCTTTCCAAAAGATTTAAAAGTTCTTGGGTACAGGAAACTTAGGATATTAAAAAAAAAGATGGATCTGAAGTTTTTTCTGTATTGTTACAAAGCAAAAATATAAATAAAGCAAAACAGCAGGCTGAAAGAATAAGATCTGCTCTTACAGAAAGGAAATATCATTAACAAAAGAACAAACCAAACAGTGGAAAGAAAGACAAATTTTACACCCCCATTCTGACACATGCATTCTCTTTAAGATGCCATCCTGATCTCCTCTGGGCATCTTTAACCCACCTGATTTTAGATTGGAATGCACCTGTTTTTGGTGCATTGGGTGAAAATAATATTGAAGTTGAGAGTGAAAAATAAAGAATTTATTGTAAAAATGGAACAAAACAAATTATCAGCAGCACCTTCTACTGTAAATAATCAATACACAGTACAATAACATATTAAAGAGAATCTGTAAATGGTTTAAGCTACTTTTAATAAATGAGTAAGTCGCTGCCCCAGGCACCATTGTTTAAAGGCCTGATGAATCATTGAATTCTAGCCCCACATCTGGCACTTATTTGATAGATTGCTTCAGAGAAGTCATGTCCACACATTATGTTTCATCCCCTTAATCTGTAAAATCAGTATGAAAATATTTACTCCCTAGGCTGTTGTGGAAATTAATTAACATTTCCATAGTTCTTTAAAGATGTAAAGTGCCAAGTGACATTATTATTACGTTGCCTCAGTTTGTGGTTTTTTCAGATGTCATAACATGGGTCAGTAGTTAGATGCAAACTTCCAGTGAAATTTAAGGGGTTTGCATAATGTAGGTTTGCAGTAATAAATAATTATAATAATTTTCATTCCAAGATAATAATAAAAAGTCTCTAGTAGTTGACATGAGACATTATGCTGCCAGTTATGTCATTCTTCAATTTGAAAGTAAAATCAAGAAAAACCCCTAATATTCTCCGGTTATTAAATACTAATGGAACTTTTCCCATAGATATATAGATGCTAGTAATGGTATTCTAAATGGTGTTCATGGTGGGATGCTGCATTTAGTTTCCATTCATTTCTCCTTTTTTCTGGCAGAAAGCATTCTTCATGGCATTTGCCATCATTCTTCTCTTTGCCACTCAACAGCTTGAGTGTTTGTCCTCAGAAATGGCTGCATTTTAGTGAAAAGTGATGTCATTTTCTCTCCCTGTTTTCTCAAATGACTTCAATGCCCCTCATGATGAAAGGCACTATAGCAGTGTAAGCCATTACTAGAAATTACTCAAAGCTTTGATGAGGTGCAGTTTGAAACTGCTTGTTCTCTTTATTCTCAAACATTCCATAACATATGCACTTAGGACTATTATCTTGCATAATGGAATCGACTTGTTGAAAATGGATTGAATTGAAAGCAATCCAGTAAAAACATAATTTAGTGAGATAATGGTTGTGCTTCTACTTTTTTTTGCAAATAGAGAAAGTTTCATTATCTGCTGAGGGAGTTGGAGCTGACGAACTATTCATGGACATACTTTATTGACACACCTGCAGCTTACAATTGTCTGTCAGTCCTTACCCTTGAGGACAGTTTGCAGATAACATAATTTTAGCCCCTTCCTCTCATACAGAAGTCATGTGTAGAACTTCTTTTTTATATCTGACTGATTGTGGCTTCAGTTCACTGTACCAGGTGATTCAGCTAGCTTGAATGGTTTGGAGTTCATGCCTCCAGGTTGGAGTTCAAGCTTTGCCTCATCTCCAGCCTGCCAGCCATCTGACTTCCTCCGGCTGTGAGCCGGCATGGAAGCTCTGGACAGTCTGGACTTCAGGCACAGCTCACATTACTAAGATTGTGCAGCTCTAGTAGGAGGAGCTTACATACCTTTCCTACTGCAGATCTTATTTGCTCTTGAGAACTGGTTACCAAGGAACACTATGCTGGCCAACCTAGATATATAGTTTGCTTTGATTTATTAATTAGTTAGATTTCTATGCTATCATTCCCTCTAGATAAAATGAAAGCTTGCAAAAAGTTCATTATCTTCCATCAATATGCCTGCCACATTTGATACAGTAGTAAATAGTGAAATGAAGAATCAATCAAGGAAAATCAAGAATCATTCAAAGGATTTCCATCAGCAGTGGTTTGGAGATGTGGAATACTTGTCTTACAGAAATCAGACACCCAAAAGATAGATTATTTAAATATCACAATTGAACAGAATATTGTTGAGCATGCATTGGAAACTTATCCTACAGTACCAAGGGAATTAATTAGACACAGCTCCTATCCTGATATGACAATGTTTTGAACTCACTGTGCACTTGCTTTGCACAGCAGTAATGATACATAATAAAGTCTGTCTTTGCCTATAAACACATAAAGAGACCTCAGCCAAACCCAAAACCAGGCCTGAAATTTTGTAGCTCCTTCTACAGCTCCTGAATCACTTCAGTCTTTTTTTTCAAGTCCAGTGTATAATCTCTGTTTTCTAGCTAAATCCAGATGTTTCTAACAAAAAGCAGATGTAAGTTAGTATTGCTATGATCCTGTCCTTGGTCCCAGCTCTGTGTTCCTTTTTTCAGATAAACACTCTTGCTCCACCTCTTGGGCCAGCCCAAGCGCTCTGTTCCTATCACAGAAAGAGTCCATACAAGGCTCATTAAATTTGCAGAAAATGACTCTTTATGTTGCTCTTTTTCTTTATTTTTCCCTGTAAGGGTAGTTTTCTGCAACTACCACTCATTGAACAGGTTCACCACAGGCTCAGATGACCATCATAGCTGGTACAGAGAAGGAAGTAGAAATGATTAACCAGAGTTTTCAGCTTATCTCAATCTAAATCATCATGGAATTAAAGCCTGGTAAAAACCTTTGCAGCCAGAGATTCCTTCTACAGCCAGTGAAAAGGTAAAAGTAGCCTAACTCACTTTATCACCCTATATAGGACTTGATATTTCTTTCCTCTCTATAGAGAGATCTTAGAGATACAACCTTCTTAACCTAGCCAGTACAGTTGTATTATGGCCTAAGTCAAAGAAGTAAATGCTGGAATAAATTAGAGCTTTTAGTCCAGGTTTTATAAGCGCAGATGTTATGACTTGCTTCTTCCCAGACTTGATATTCCTGTAACAGAAACATAACTGTGCTCAGGAATGCATGTGGCAATGTCTGTTTCTCGTAAACACAAGTGCCCAGTATTTCAACTTGCATTCCACTCTGATTGAGATAGTATGATAACTAAACACATTTATTATTTTGGTCTTCTAGGTATAACCAAGCATTAGTATAAACTCACCTGTGATTCATTCATTGTGCAGATGAACAACAATCTTACTAATCTCAGGTTAGCTAGGACATGAGCCTGACGTTATGTGGGGAAATTGACAATTATGTAGTCCTTTTTAATTAAAGACCTGTAGTGCTTTGCAAGGGAAAATGTAGCACAGTCACATGAGGGGAGGCTGACATTTATGAAATTAAATGACTACTCCATTTGCCATTCTGTAAAGTAGCATCAGGGAAAAACATAATTCAGGTACCCTTATTCTGCTCACTCTGATTGCTGTCTTGCATGGGATTGAGTGATGTTGCACTTATGATAGCATAGTATGTGTCCAGGATAGTATTATGGATATTGTCATGGTACTTAAATAGTCTGTCCTGTCTGTCATTTGCAGTCATCAGGCCAGACTGCCCCAGTTTAAACCCTGCAGTGGGTAGTGTTTAAAACTGGTGGCTTATTTCAGAAGTGCCAATATGCTCTGAATTTCTCTCTTACGATCCTGTAGACAGCATAGGATTCACTGATGGAGTCATAGGCAAATTGATGTTGCCTAAATGCACACAGCACTAAAAGGACTAAATTTCAAAAAGTCAGGAAGTCTGGTAGGTGTTCTGTCTTACCCATATCCAGGGGGTCAAAACCTGATACTTCAGCTGTGGCATGCTTGTACTTGCCTTATCAGGTCTTTCTTCTGCTCTTTCTGCTCTGCCAGTCTGATCTGTCAGGAAACCAAGACACAAATATCTCTAGCATTCTGTAAAACAGACATGGTACAATATCAGGTCTCGGATTTTCAGTGCTATGAAAAAAGTAAAAGGAGGTTAAAAAGCCCATTTGTCAAGGCTAGAGTACAGCTGACCAGGTGTTGTTTGAGGGATTTCCTCACCTAGGATATTACCTTACTCTTTTGAAAGCATTTTTTCAACAATAAGTTTTGCATTAGGAAAGAGAAAGAAAGAAAGAAAGAAAGAAAGAAAGAAAGAAAGAAAGAAAGAAAGAAAGAAAGAAAGAAAGAAAGAAAGAAAGAAAGAAAGAAAGAAAGAAAGAAAGAAAGAAAGAAAGAAAGAAAGAAAGAAAGAAAGAAAGAAAGAAAGAAAGAAAGAAAGAAAGAAAGAAAGAAAGAAAGAAAGAAAGAAAGAAAGAAAGAAAGAAAGAAAGAAAGAAAGAAGGCACAGAGACCTATGCATAATCTTCATATAAATTAGTAATGTGTACTCCTCCTGCAAATTAGTGCTTCCAACACTCCATCAGAAAAATGCTTTACAAATTTTCCTGATAATAAAAATCAGTTGCTGTTTTATTCAAAAATCTAAATTTATCCTGGTTTCATACATGGCATTAAGATACCTTTTACACCAGAGATAGTATTGCTTTTGACATTTTATAGGAGAACCATGGTTTTACATACCGCTTAGAGAAAAGCAACATAGTCACAGCCTTTTATACATCTTTTTGTTCTCTTGGGAATTAATAGAACCATGTAGATTCTAATGCTTAAGTCTATGACATCCGTGTTTTCTAGTCTCCTGAAAATACATCATAGACTCATCCCAGACCTCATATTACCAAGTCTAAATCATATTTGTAAAGCATTCTTCTATAGTTCATTGTTGTACACTACAGGTGTCATCATAACTGCAACTCTTAAATAACATAGAGACATTATATTCCACTCACTTCATCTACTTGCTTTCTTAGTAATGCATTTCATTCCCAGATTCATATCTCAGAGTTTCTACTGTAATAGGGGAGGAGATGAAATTATGGTATGATCAAAGTGGTGCCTCATTTTCATTATCATCAAGATGGTCTTGACCATACTCTGATAAAGCCAAAGTGGTGGGGATCTGGGATCTTTGTGCCACAATGCTGATGGGAATTAGGCCTAAATGACACATAACAACATTTTGGGGAGTGAATTTTGGAGTAGCCCTCAGAATGTTCTAAACAGGCACAGTAAGGCTGGCTTCCTGCAGACCAAATCTCACCCCCAACATGCTTGATCCAGCATTCTCTTTTTCATCCAGCAGCTCTCCTCTCTTCCTCAGAGGAGGAAGGGAAAAGCTGTGTGTCTAACATTAATATTTCCTCCTGTGATAACCACCATTTCTGTATCACTCCGAACTGAGATAGAGCTTCCAGTATCAAGCACCAGTTGCTGTGGCTATCAGACTTGGCTCACCCTGTCAATAGCTGATAATTTAGAGCTCAGTAGTAGTCCAGTATGGAGTGAACATAGGCCACATTTCCCTCCTGTCTCTGCCTGGCTGTAGCTGAAGGAGGTGGGTACAGCCTTTAGCACTGGCACCCAATTTCACAGCCCAATTACATGATGTCTCAAGGGAATATAACTAGTGAGCATGATGTTTGCTATTTGGCATATCTGTCAAAGTTCTATAGATATTTCTTGGCATTTGTCCAGTTGCCTCCTTAATGTCTTATGACATGTGTTCCTGAAGAGGCTGGATTTTATGTTTACATCTCTCTGGCCAGAAAATGAGCACCAAAGTAGATATTCCAAAACTGAGTTTATTAAGCAGCACAAGCCAAATAGTTTAGAAATAATTTAGTTTCCATGCCTTATTTTCTTTACAATTTCTCTTTTATGGCACACAGTGCTTGTTTTAAACAGGTGCAGAACTGCCAAGGGACCAAGAGGGCTGCAGTCCCTCATTAACACATCCAATGCATCAGGCATTCTAGCTACATCTTGTGGTAGTAAATATGTGTGCAGGAACATTCCCAGATACTGATGCCAGTTGGCAAAGAATGTCCCATGCCCATGTTGGTTTATTCTGTTAGCTTCTGAAAGAGGGTGATGCACCCAAACTGCTTATTGAGAATAAGCAAATTCCAGGAATAATTTGGGAAACTGCTATTAGGCATGGGCAAAATGCCAGGTGCCACTCTAGCAGTCAAGTTTCAATGCCCTTGGAACTTACCAAGTATGTTAGGATTTATTAGCAGTGATAGTTTTCAGGGAAGAGCTTGCAACATTTCACAACTTCTCATCTTCACCATCCTAATAGCTCTGTCTCCAGGTCTACCTGTAAAAGCTGATCTGAGTTAAAGCCCAGTGAGATATGGCCATGTAAATCCATAGATCTGCAAAGCACTGTGCATTTCTGTATTATCTCTCTGCTTCAGTATCTTCAGACAATTATCAGTATAGGAACAGGAAGTCTTCGCTTATGTTTTGTCCTCCATTTCAAGATGGATAGGCAGGTTCCTAGTGCATGTGTGATAGCATTATCATCATCAGGTTTGAGTTTGCCATAAAATGCTCATAATCACAGCCCTTTTCCATGAGAAAAATTATATTAAGCAAATATACCTTGGTCATGAGAGTAAGTCTGGTTTGTGCAAGTATGTAAAAAAGCATGTTACAAACATGAAAAGCAATTGTTTAAGTGCAAAAAACCTAAATTCAATTCCCTTGAAGGGACTTTACAGTCTTCATTTTATGTGAGTTCAGTGTGTAAGGAGCTCATTTAAATGAATAGCTAGAGTCAGAAGATCAAAATGAGGTACAATGGCCTCATTAACAGGATTTTTTTGGTTGCCTGTGCCGAGGGTGTTTTATGAACAGGCACGTTCTAGGGCCATGAACTAAGCAGACCTACCTGATTTCTATTTTGATTCTGACAGCATAGGTACAGTTTAAGAGGTGAATTAGAGAATTTAAGGGGTTGCAGGACTTATTAACCTAGAAATCATTTTATTATTCCTTCAAATACAGGAAGTGAGCACGTGAATTAGTATGACCTGATTTATCTCTTTCATGCTGCCAGATTGCATGGGAACTCTTCTACGAGTTCTGCACCCCAGATCCCAATATGACTAAGGTCTTATTTCTGACATAGTGTCTCAAGTCGGATCAATTTTAGCATTAAAACATCCTTCAATATTTTAAAATTACTACAATTTACTGACTACCAAGCCAATCAAATGCTTTTTCTGGCTAGTGCTGACTCTCCAGGGATCTATCATATGGGGACTGATGAGCCCAAGGCCATAGACATAACCAAAGGAGGCTGTGGTTGAGGACAGCAAAACATTGAGAGCAGCAAATAGTCACATCTCAGTAATTTATTTTGCCATATCTTTTGCCAGCCTCAGAACTGGTTCCTGATGCCAGAAGTAGGATCAGATGATGTTTAGAGGTTGTGATGTTGCATGGAGTAATACTTTACAACAGCACCAGTAATTTCTGTACTTTTCTAGAATCCATCACTCCAGCAGCTCTAAGAGCAACTCACTCCCTATGACTCAGCCCTAACTTACACAGCCCACTATCTCTTCTTTTGATGCCTGCAGCAGCCCAACTGTTGAAGCAGCAAAAACAAATAATGGCATTAAGTAATGATAATGGAAGTAATGGCAGGACTGAGAAACTCTTCCTCCCTGCCAGCAGGCAGCAATATATGTAATGGAAAAGCAACCACTTGGTAGGTGCTTTCATACCCATTTTGCTGTTTCCACTGCTTTGATTTTGGATGTTTATAAGACATATTCTTCATAAAACACTCAAGAAGCACAGGCATTGTGCCTTTTGCACATTATATATGATGAGTACTGAGGTCAGTTTTACTATCTGCACTAGGGAAGCCAAATGACTGTGCTGATCTCCCTCTGCTGCATTGAAGGTGACTAGTTGGAGCTAGAGTCTTATTCTCAGCAACTCGGTCTATTTCTCTTTTCTTGCATATTTTCTCCTGGGTTTGTCAATTTGTTGCCCTCCTAATATGAGGAGAGTAAAAGAAAAAGTATTAGCATTTCCGGAATGCTTAATTAATAACTATGTTTGTGTTAAAGAAAGTGATGTGATAAAAAGTAATACAGAGCCATTGCAGCTTTTTTTCATCATATCATTTTGGGGGCAGTTTGGGCTGAGTTCCACATCTGTGCTCTGAGCTTTGAAATGGTTAAGTGACTAGAAAAATACAAATAAGTTTTAGGCACTTCAGATTGAATTCAGTCTGCAGTGATTATTAAGTATGTTTGCCAAAAACCTTGCTTTGCCCTCCAAACTCATGCAACCTATTATACCTGCAGTCTGTAACTACTTTTTCTAAAGCTGTGAATGCAGGAATTGCCCTTGACAAATGGTGACAGATCGTCCCCACGAGGTGATTAAGAACTCCCACTGGTATCAGTCTTTTACAGCCCTGTCATTGAGAGACAAAAATTGTTCACAGCTCCAAGTTCTGTCTCAGCTCTCCTGGACAAAAGGAACTGTAGGATGAAGTATGGGGTTTTTTTGCATTTATGTATTGTTTCAATTTACAAGAAAAGCCCTTTTTCTCTGCTCTGGCTATTTTCACAATAACTGAAAATGACACTGTATCAAGGTAGATCTGTCAAGCAGAAAAAATGCAGGCACTACAGTTAATTACACAGTCACATTATAATCTGAAACAGAAATCAAAGCTGCCCAGGGAAGAAGTCTAACTGCTTTGCTTACTAAAAACTGAATATTGTTCATAAGATGTTAAATAGGATACTGATGGCTTTTCTGAAATAGACAACTGTCCATAGAAAGAATTAAAACTACCAGGCTCATTGTACATCAAAATTGAGTGACAATTTGGCAATAGTGGCTGCAATGTGTGGTGAAGTGATGACAACTGTTTTTCTTCCAAATCCTGTCTGCTATCAGATTGGGGTATAAACAGTCACCTTTTCTTTTGGTTAATAGGAAAAATCTTTCCAGTCAGTAAGTAGATGAGGTTTTTGGAGCATGGATGATAAAACACTTACAGGGCAGAAAGCTTTCAAGAAAATGGGAAGTTGCTACCCAAGGAAGAGGTAGAAAATGAGAAGAAACTATTTTTAATACATATGAAACCAAGAGGCTTTTATATGCCTGAGTTATTATTGAAATCTGGCTGGATGTGATTACAGGGAGCTGTTGTTTCATGAATGATTTTTAATCCTGTTGGCAGAGTCAGACAGGGTGTAAATTTACAAGTCGATTTGTATGCAGATCACCCTGCTGCCTTGGTATTGATTTGAAAGATGCAGGATGAATGTTCCCTGCTTTATAAGGAAATCATCTGAAAAGGAAAAAAGATGTTCTGAGTCCCAAGAGCTTTTGTTAAAAACTGCTAGAAGAGACACTGGATGTCATTTCAGGAACTGGAAGAAACTGTATCCAGGATACTTCACCTTAAATGTAGAGGTGCTGACATTTGCTGTGATGGTTATGGATGTACAGAGAAAGGGCACCAGACTAACCCATTTGTTTTTCACCTTTGCGGGCATTTGGTTTGACCCACAGTGCTTGTCACAGTATAACTACCCAAATGAATCCTCTTTCTGAGATCCCTTTTAGCCACTTCATCTAGCACCTCCTCCTTTAAAACCTCAGCATAATATCACACAAATGTAGCCTCTCAGTGTCTCAGAGTGAAATGACAGCAGCTGAGTTCTCTGGTAGAGAATGAAATGTACGGGCTTATCTCGTGGACCCAACAACACTGGAGCAGTAGAATGTCTAGTTCTTCTAGTTCAGGGCAGGAGTACACCTTGTCAAAGACAAGTGACTCTCCTAAAGCTTTCCCTCAACCAGATTTTAACAATCCTCTGATTTTGTAAACAGTGTAATTGTCACAGATATTCTATAAAAAGTAGAAGATAAGGAAGAACTATAGTTCTGATAAATTTACTTTGCTCATATCCTTTGCTCATATTCTCCACCTCCAGGGCTGCATAGTGTGCATGGCAGTGGGACCTCAGAGCATTTTAAGAGCTCCAATCTCCTCATTACTACCCCTTCAAAGCAAATGGAGCTGTACAGGTGCAAACAACCCAGTATTTGAACTGTGTCTGAATAACCAATTTCCAGACATATATCACTGAACTCAGAATATCTTGATCCTTAGTCCAAACCTAGACAGGTTATTCATATCTGCATCTTTAAGAAAACAATTAAAAATATAGACACTGTGGATTTTTCCATCTATGTAAATAGGCCAAAGATATGGTGAACACTAAAATAACATAAAGGGCAAAAGTAAAATAATAGAAACTGCAAGTATACATCTTATGCAAAGTGCACATTTCACGCATAAGATGCCAAACAAAATTGTAGTGGAGAGGCAAAGATTAAGAGAAATTCCAGTGCTTTTAGTTATTTTTTGTCACAGCTCCATTTAAAACAATTTTAAAAAATTAAACCTAGTAAAAATTCAGAAGGCAATTTTAAAAGAGGTAACAAGAAATTTGTTTTCACTCGGAGCACAAGGGGAAGTCACAGACACTGAATATTAGTTGAGTTGTGTAGTATTCAAAAAGGATCCGGTATTTAGGAAGTAATGGTTCTCTCTTGCATTAGGTTAGATTAGATATTATGAGGAATACTTAAGTTTTCACTACTGAAGATTATTGCAGACACAGTGAATTTAAGCTGCTGAGCTTATGCTGAGCAGCATAAGGATAGTAGTCTATATCTATGTCCTTTTGGAGCAGACTATATCATAGCAAAGGCTGCAAGACAGCTGCCAGTAAGCAACTGCTTGAATAGTTGAAAGAAAATTAAGAGAATGTGAGCACCTTTTTTAACAACCTTATCACCAAACTGTTTCCTCTTGAGTTAATCTCTCACACCAAAGTAAAATCTGAGGAAGCTCACGCCTCCCAATGGATTCTGTCACATATGTGTATATGTTGCCTGGGCTTGTTAAAATCAAAGCGAATTCCTTCCCCCAGCTTTGCATTTCTGATTTGAAAGTGAGAGAGCACAATAATTTGTGCCTCTGATGGACAGAATGACTACTTTTTCTCCTGATGCATTTGAACACATGTCCTTTAGCATACTGCAGCCCAGTCCAGATTGTCTACTGAACTCTCACAAAATACTGGGTTCTCATGTTATCCATTCACAATTTAAATGCAAGACTAGAGGTATCAATGAACTCTTCTACTTCTACCTTGCCAGCAGATAAGGTGCTTAAGCAAATGGATAATAGGTTGTTTCGAATAAGGTTGTAACACAAAAACTGGGCTGTTCTCAGAGGGCAGGAAGGAGAAGTTCTGGTTAGACATTTATCAAGATAGACAGGACAGTTATTAGATACTTAGAAATCTATCAGATTTATGTCATTGTGGCAAGAATAATTTGCTGCTCTTTTATCATACTGGATTTTGTGTATTTTTTTAAGTACATTGTTCAACTAAGATGAGGTCTTATTTGTGTCTATCCTCAGAAAATTGTCTGTTTAAAGGAGCCTGTTGACTACACAATAATCTCTGGGAGGGAAAGAACTCATGCTCTCTATATAATTTTCAGTATTTTCAATGCAAGAAATTCTTCACAGTAGTCTGTGTCTGGCTGTGGAGATCTGTCTCAGCCATTGAAGCCAATGCATTGATCTTCCATATTTTACACAATGGAAAATGTTGCAATAGTGTTGTTTTAACAGTCTTTGAACCACTGAAATCATGGTGAAGGTGTCTTCACTATCTCTCCTCTAACAATTTACAGAAGTTTACTGTGTTTTGTCTCCAAATTGTTCTTTTTCAGCTGCATAGCTGCTTGAAATATTTAACACTGAATTAGGAGCTTCAGGGATATTTTGGTGACACCTCTAGAAATTCTTCTTGATTTTCCACATCCTCCCCTCAGACATACATTGTTTAACATGAATACAGGTTGCCATAATTCAATATGACACACCAAATCATTCCATGCAGCTTTCACAGTCACATTAACTCTCTAATTCTCAACAGTGCTAACAACTCACCTTTAGGGATGCAAATTAATCAAACTCTTTTGAACTTTCCCCCCTCACTGTTTCCATGGGTAATATTCACAGAATTCTTTCAATAAATGTTATCCTTCACATGACCCAAATCATGGGTGACAATCAGTCTCATTCTCTGTGTGATCTCTGCTGAATATAGTACAAAAGCTCAGTTTTGATACAGAGACTGGGAGAAAAGGGGTTTGAAATATAACAGCAATGATTGCAAGAAAGATAAAAACAGAAAAGAAGGAAAGAAAATTTCTCTAAGACACCGTGTTTGTTTTCAAACAATAAATAAACATAATTAAAGAGGATGTAGAAAAATGTAGAATCTAGATTAGTAGAACAATACTCTATGACTATATGCGTTCCATGTATTTGGTTAAGGGTCAAGTATTAGCATTCTTACCCATGGTAAGTAACGTGTCCCTCACATGTGTGACTTGGAAATCATAGCAACTAAGGGTAGATGATCCTGACCATTAATCGTGTCTGTGTGCTGTGAGTGTGATAGAGGCAAGGAGTTTACAGTCTTCCTTTTCAGTGGTGCTATGCTCCCTTTCCCATAAAATGGTAGACCAGGTATGATTCCATTGTTCTACGGCTCTGTTCCTTCTTCTTTCATTCTGTTTTGCTGAAGTAGTTCTTGTGCACAAGAAATGAATCAATCATGTTTTCAGTTTATTTGAATGCATTAGGGATATTATCATGAGTCTGCTGGAAATGGGAGAGATGCAGTCAGTTTCTTATATATTGGGAGGATCAGGAAAGCTCCATGCCTGTCTCTCTCCTTAAAACTCAGATCTCAGGAGTGAGAACTGGTGTTTAAACACTAATATTTTATGTTTCCAGCATAGTTCTTGTATCATGATGCAGCCAGTGGTAGGTAAATGCCTATTTAAATAAGTGTTTTTATATTTAAATAAATGCATTCATGGAAAACCACTTGAAAGAAACCTAAATCTTTCAAGTATTGTAAATTCACAACATGACAATATTTCTAATGAAGAAAATAGAAAGAATCTGACAGATACTGGAACTACTATAGGCTTACTCTGTTCTGACAAATCAGCCCTGGTCTGAACCTGGGATTGTTCTGTGCATGTTTAGGCAACCATGCCAGCTACTCTGGAAAGGTAAGTTACATGAAAATCATTAAGTTACTAGTAGAGATATAAGTTAAAGCCTTGCCTTCATTCCTGTTAGGTGAAGAAATGGCTCATGTTGTTTTGGAAGGATAGAATGAGCATGGATGATGAGCAAAGACAGACTTTATCTTTCACAGGTGTTAAATTATACTAGGGTTCATAGCTCTTAGGTTACACATCACTCTCTTCTAGACGGCTATGGCTTGAGCAGTCTCATGGGATTTTCATAGGTGTTCACTTAGTATCCCCAGAACCTATAACTGTCTGTGTGTTCACAGTTAATTATTTCTTTATATTCAACTTTGTCATAGCTCCTTCACCCACCTGCTTAAGTCCTTAACTCATGAACTAAGTCTGCAAACAAGCCAGATGCATAGAGTGGTTTTGTAATACTGCTGTTCACTGAAACCAGTTCATTGGTATGATGGTGTAGCCAGCACAAGTCACCAAGCCACAGAAACGTGTGCAGTTTCACCAAAGATCTTCTGTTAATAAAGGGTAGGTCTTTGTTCTTCTCTTTGCACGTACAATTTTCCCCTATGTAGAATAAGGTGAGTTTTCATGTCATTTTACCACTACATATCTTTCTCTTTCACCTTTACTAATTTGTATTTCAAAATTCAGAAAAATAATCTGGCAACATAACACAAAAATGAAGTATTAAATAAGATCATAGAGGAAAACCATCTCATGGATGACTTGAAAGAAACAGTTGGTGAAAGTCATCTTATTTTGGCAATAGTGCTGTATTGATTTTCAGTGAAATAGGAAGGGAATCAAGTGAATGCATGAAAATAAAGCACATCCTGATCTTATGGGAATCCTTGCCCAGTTTCATTTTTCTGGATTCCTTGTTTGTGCAACTGTTTGTATGAGTTTTATATGTAGACTATCATTCATCTCAGTAATTTTGTTCTGCTATGCATCTTTTCCTCCTTTTCACTCACCAGCACTCATCCTCTTTCCAAATACAAGCAAATTAAAATATTGATACCTAGAAACAAATTGAATTTAATCCTTTTACCTGTGTCCTGTAAACCATGATCTAGCAAAATTAAGTCAGTCATTTTCAGGTAGTGCATCAGCAAAATCTTGGTCACTCAGCCTTGAAAACAGTTACCAAAGCAAAAACTACTTTACTTGCACAAAGATGAAGCAATTATTAATTTTATCTGTCCCTAATTTGTTTTAATGACTGCATCAGAGCAACACTAAAAGCTGAGCCTTCAGTCTATCATAACCAGCCAATGCAGCTAGCAGTTTGTGATAAATGTCATATAAGTAATTAAGTTTATGCATGAATGATTTGTTCTGTCATCTGAGGGGAATGTGACATTTTTTGGGTGACATGTAAAATTGAGCCCTGGACATGTCACATTTCTACTCACAAATAGCTAGCTGTGGTCTTTAGGCAAGCTTCTGACAGTTCCTTCCCTTATGATATCCTAAGCATTTGTGGCAATTTCAGCTGGGTGCAGAATTGTTCTGCAGATTCCAGACATCAACTTCCATTATTGTGTGGTGCTAAAAACAGAGCAGAAGATCCTTTTGCAGACAAGTGGGTAATTTTTATAGGCATTTTTGCGGGTATTTTATGTAAGGCTTGTTTTTGATATCACAAGTTCAGTTTTAATTCTTCAAGATAGAGAAGAATGCCTTCTCATACTCATTTTCCCAAGTGAAATCAGACACCAAATTTATCTTTGTAAATGAAATGTAAATGTAAATTATGTGTTTGAGGTTAAATGGTTCTCAGACTGGTTTTGGGTTAATGAATGGTGATATTCTTTGTTTTACCTAATGAGTTATATTGGTGAATTTCATTCAGTATGACTAAAGGTATCTGAGTCATGTCCTTACTGTGCATGTTCAGCAGATAGATAGATAGATAGATAGATAGGTAGGTAGATAGATAGATAGATAGATAGATAGATAGATAGATAGATAGATGATAGGTAGATAGATAGGTAGATAGATAGATAGATAGATAGATAGATAGATAGATATACACTAGCTGTTTGTGATTCCATGGTTGATCTCACTGTGCTAAAATTCCTATTTAACTAAAAGAAAATGGATATCGACCTGTATTAGCCTGATTGCGTGTCAGGTTCTGCATCCAGTTTGAATTATTAGGAAATAGACAAGGAAAATTGATTGCATTTTAGAGGTCCTGTGAAAAGTTTTAGAGCTGTGCATTAGAAATTGGTGTTAACCAAATGAGAACTAATAATTTTCATAGCATTAGCAGTCATCCATTCTGCCTTACTTTTTAAAGCATGCTAGTTTTCTCTGAATAGGCACAATAAACAAAAGTTTCAAAGTGCTGTTAATTGCTGTATAGGATTCACAGCAAAGCACTATACGGTTTTTTCAGCACCAAGAGATTCATCTTGCATGTATTGCAAAACTGGTCATGAGCTAGATGTGGACACACCCACTGAAGTTGGTTTCTACTACTGAAAAAATTGCACAGTACCAGTGTATTGGGCTAGAACTGGCATTCCACCACTGAAGAAAAAAAAAAACAACAACAAAAAAAACCACCATGCAGAGTACCATAGCAGCGCCAAGAATAGCAATTTTTAATTTAACAGAGCTGGAAATTGGTTGCTGTCTACTTTTGGCACCATGTTGGAAGTAATTCTGCCCCTCTATTCCACTCTCATGAGACCTCACATGGAGTGCTGCATCCAACTCTGGGGTCCTCAGCCCAGGAAGGGCATTGACCCTTTTGGAGCAAGTCCAGAGGAGGGCCACCAAGGTTTTAGAGAGATGAAGCCTTCTCCTAAAGGCTAAGAGAATTGGGTTGGTTCAGCCTGAAAAAAGAGAGGGCTTAGGGGTGACCTAATTAGGCTTAGGGGTGGCCTTCCAGTACCTGAAGGGGGCCTACAAGAAAGAGAGAGAGAGAGTCTTTGCCAGGGCATGTAGTGACAGGACAAAGGGGAATTGCTTCAAACTGGAAGGGAGTAAGTTTAGATTAGATATTAAGAAAAAGTCCTTTACTATGACATTGGTGAGGCATGGGAACAGCTTTCCCAGAGAAGCTGAAGATGCCCCATCCATGGAAGTCTTTAAAGCCAAGCTGGATGAATTTCTGAGCGACCTGGTCTAGTGAAAGGTGTCCCTGTTCATGGCATGAGGGTTGGAACTAGATGGTCTTTAAAGTCTCTTCCAACCCAAACTATCCTATGATTCTATGGTTTTCAAGAGGAAATTTTGTAATTCCATCAACTCTGTCCAGTTGTATTGACCAGCTTCTGACCAGGCAGGTATCGAGAATTTGGCCTTCAATTAGAAAAATGCCTTTCTTGGATTTCACTGCCAACATAGTGAAACAGCATTAACAGTCATGTTCATATAAAGATTTGGCATAATTTCTAATAATAAGTGCCAGAAAAAAAATTCTCAAAATGCTGTTACCAGATTAGCCAAGTGAGAGTTTTCTGTTATGGAAGTTCAGTTGCAGAACTGTCACTTTTTGGAGGGGATGTGAGCTTTTTAGATGCGCAGCTCTGCACTGAAAGAAATATGAAGATACATAATCTCTGTGAGTTGTTAACAACTTAACATCCTGCCAGTATGAGGTTGAAATACTTTTTGGAAATTCTCCATGAGTGGAAGAGACTTTGTGCTTTGCAGTGCCTCTGTGAGAATACCACACATGAGCACATAGTGGAATTGAACGTCACATTCATTTTAGTAAGATAGTTAGACATCAGAACATTGACATTTCTGAGATGTTAAGGCAAAGGCAAGGAGAGCTAACAAAGAGTTATCAAAAATAGGCATGTTTCCCCAGCCTTGTCATGGTTAATCTTTGTTTCTACCAATGTATTTCCATTCTGCCTTTTACACGAGTTTGGAGTTCCTTTCTTGTCCCACACAGGAATCTGTACTGAGATGTGTGCTGCTGAAATTATTCCTCAATGACCTATTAAAGAAGGTAAATAATGAGGAGAAAAGTCTGCAGAAAATACAAAACTACTCAGCAGATTACAAGACAATGAAGTTTTGTAGAAGGGTCTTGTGATACTAACAACTGGGTTATAAAACAAAAAAAATATATTAAATGTATAAACAAATCAAAGTATGTATAAGGAGAAACCAATGTACAATGAACATCTCTAAATTATATTATTTCTCTTAACACTCAAGAAAAAGACACTGGAATTATTATAGAAAGATGTCTGAAAATTCCAGCCCAACAAGTTTAAAATAAACTATGAAATAGAATTAAATATTAAAAATTATATTATGATGTGTTAAGAAAGAATAGAGAGGAAAAGTTTATATTTTAACACAGTGTGTAAATCCTTTTCCACTCATACCGCAAGTGCAGTTTTGATTACCATATCTTGAATGGGCTGTAGCACAGTTAAAGCAGCACAGAAAAGAGCAAGGATGACTGGAGTTATTGAAGGGATTGCATGTATTTAATCAAAGAACTCTTGAGCATGGAGAAACAATGACAATAAAATGGCAAGATATTGAAGGGGAAATACTGTTCTATACTGGTTATACCCTCATATTTATTCTTTCCCTCGACTTCCCCAATCAGCCATTGTCAGGGCAGTATAATGAGCTTAGTGAGCTTAGGAGCCTTTTTCTCTGTACTGCTATTAAGTTTTCAAGGTCTTTTATTTTTTAACACTTTTTCCTGTCTCAGGACTAATGAAAATTTTCTCTAACAACTTTAAGATCCAGACAAACTGTGCTGGTTTGAAGGTGAACCAGCAAGGGAAAATGAACTCACCACGAGAGAGATTATAAGTCAGAGCTAAAATTTAATAATAATATTATTATAACAACACTGACACACAAGGGAAATTGCTTTCAACTCACAATACCCCAGCAGTATAACCCAGTGTCCTGGGGCACAAACCCAAGGGGGTTTGTTTGCCCTTGTGCTGAGACCCCTGTGGCTCCCCCAAGTCCAGAGCAAAAGGAAAAGAAAAACCTGTTGGTGCAGGCGAGGGCTGTGGTCTGGGCGAGAGCGGTGATCTCCTGCTGTCGAGGTCCTGCTGCTGCTCTGGATCCGACGAGAAGGGCTGAGGTCTTCTTACCCACCACTTATGTACCCTCAGGGAGCACTCAGTCCCTCCCCCTGGGCGGGGACTCACACAATGGGTGATTGACTCTGGGAGCCAGGGGTTGTTGAGCTGTTGATGGCCCATTAGCAGCTCCGCCCCCCTCAGGCTGGGTGTGAAGTGATAATGGCTCCCTGGGCAGCTGCTGCTAATGGCCCATTGTCCTTGGGGAATGAATAGAGGGGGTGGAATACACAGGTTTGATCACCACCACACAGGGTTAGCTGGTCCCTCCAGCTGAACTAGGACATTATCCACCCCTTATTCCACTCCATCTAGTCATTCCCAAATTAACCCCCTTTTTACCTATACATATATATACACATGTATACAATGAAACATTACAAACTCTTCTCGCTCAAAATTAGGTCCCCTTGTGGTACACAACGTGTTTCTCCATCTTTTTGCATTACCCACCAAGTGCAACCAGGTCCTTGAGCAAAGACAATCCCTCGGATGGGTTTGCCTTTGTTTGAGGTGGGACTAACCCAAACAGTCTTTCCTAACATACCTCTCATATGGACCACAGGGACTTTATCTCCATCTACAGTATTCAAGAGTTCTGATTGGGCAGGGCCAGCTCGATTGATGGAGCCCCGAGTGTTGACCAACCAGGTGGCCTTTGCCAAATGCAGCTCCCAGTGTTTGAAAGTTCCCCCACCCAACGCCTTCAAGGTTGTCTTCAGCAGTCCATTACATCGCTCAACTTTCCCGGCAGCTGGAGCATGGTAGGGGATATGATACACCCACTCAATGCCGTGCTCTCTGGCCCAGGTGTCTATGAGGCTGTTCTTGAAGTGGGTGCCGTTGTCAGACTCTATTCTTTCTGGTGTGCCATGTCTCCACAGGACTTGTTTCTCAAGGCCCAGGATGGTATTCCGGGCAGTGGCGTGAGATACGGGGTATGTCTCCAGCCATCCAGTGGTTGCCTCTACCATGGTCAGCACGTAGCGCTTGCCTTGGCGTGTTTGGGGAAGTGTGATGTAGTCAACTTGCCAGGCTTCCCCGTACCTGTATTTCGACCACCGTCCACCATACCATAGAGGCTTCACCCGCTTGGCCTGCTTGATGGCAGCACATGTGTCACAGTCATGGATAACCTGTGAGACACTGTCCATAGTTAGATCCACCCCTCGGTCACGAGCCCATCTGTATGTTGCATCTCTGCCTTGATGACCAGAAGCATCATGGGCCCATCGGGCTAGAAACAATTCACCTTTATGCTGCCAATCCAGATCTACCTGAGAGACTTCAATCCTGGCAGCTCGATCCACCTGCTCGTTGTTACGATGCTCCTCATTAGCCCGGCTCTTGGGTACATGAGCATCTACGTGACGGACCTTCACACTCAGCTTCTCTACCCGGGCAGCGATGTCCTGCCACATCTCAGCCGCCCAGATGGGTTTCCCTTTGCGCTGCCAGCCGGCCTTTCTCCAGCGCTCCAGCCATCCCCACAGAGCATTGGCCACCATCCACGAGTCAGTGTAAAGGTAGAGTCTTGGCCACTTCTCTCGTTCAGCGATATCCAAAGCCAGCTGAACAGCTTTCAGCTCTGCGACCTGACTTGATCCACCTTGTCCTTCAGTCGCTTCTGCAACTCGACGTGTAGGACTCCATACAGCTGCTTTCCATTTCCGGCTTGTCCCTACAATGCGGCAGGAGCCATCTGTGAAGAGAGCATATCGCTTCTCCTCTTCTGGTAGCTGGTTATATGGTGGGGCCTCCTCAGCTCGTGTCACCTGCTCCTCTTCTTCTTCAGAGGACAATCCGAAACTCTCACCTTCCGGCCAGTTGGTGATGATTTCCAAAATCCCAGGGCGATTAGGATTCCCTATCCGGGTTCGCTGCGTGATCAGAGCGATCCACTTACTCCATGTGGCATCAGTGGCGTGATGGGTAGAAGGAGCTTTTCCTTTGAACATCCAGCCCAACACTGGTAGTCGGGGTGCCAGGATGAGCTGTGCCTCAGTGCCAATCACTTCTGAGGCAGCTCGAACTCCTTCATACGCTGCCAGGATCTCTTTCTCAGTTGGGGTGTAACTGGCCTCAGATCCTTTGTATCCCCGGCTCCAGAATCCCAGCGGTCGTCCTCGAGTCTCCCCAGGTACTTTCTGCCAGAGGCTCCAGGATGGGCCATTCTCCCCGGCTGCAGTATAGAGCACATTCTTCACATCCTGTCCTGTCCTGACTGGCCCAAGGGCTACTGCATGGGTAATCTCCTGTTTAATCTGCTCAAAGGCTTGTTGTTGTTCAGGGCCCCACTGGAAATCATTTTTCTTCCGTGTCACAAGGTAGAGAGGGCTTACAATCTGACTGTACTCAGGGATATGCATCCTCCAAAAGCCCACGGCGCCTAGGAAAGCCTGAGTTTCCTTCTTGCTGGTCGGTGGGGACATAGCTGCTATTTTGTTGATCACCTCTGTTGGAATCTGACGACGCCCGTCTTGCCACTTCACTCCTAGGAACTGAATTTCCTGAGCAGGTCCCTTGACCTTACTTCGTTTAATGGCAAAACCAGCTCTCAGGAGAATCTGGATTATCTTCTTTCCTTTCTCATAAACCTCCCCTGCTGTGTTCCCCCATACAATGATGTCATCGATGTACTGTAGATGTTCTGGAGCCTCACCCTTTTCCAATGCAGTCTGGATCAGTCCATGGCAAATGGTGGGACTGTGTTTCCACCCCTGGGGCAGTCGATTCCAGCTGTACTGCACCCCCTTCCAGGTGAAAGCAAACTGCGGCCTGCACTCTGCTGCCAACGGAATGGAGAAAAAGGCATTGGCAATGTCGATGGTGGCATACCACTTGGCTGCCTTGGACTCCAGCTCATACTGAAGCTCCAGCATGTCCGGCACAGCGGCACTCAGGGGGGGTGTGACCTCATTGAGACCACGGTAATCCACCGTCAGCCTCCACTCTCCACTGGACTTTCGTACTGGCCATATGGGGCTATTAAAGGGTGAGTGAGTCTTGCTGACCACCCCTTGGCTCTCCAGCTCACGAATCATCTTGTGTATGGGGGTCACAGAGTCTCGGTCAGTGCGGTATTGCCGACGGTGCACTGTGGCTGTGGCCAGCGGTACCAATTGTTCTTCAACTTTCAGCAGTCCTACAGCAGAAGGGTCCTCTGAGAGGCCAGGCAAGGTGCTCAGCTGTCTGATTTCCTCTGTCTCCACAGCAGCTATGCCAAAGGCCCAACGCAGTCCCTTTGGGTCTTTGAAATATCCATTCCTTAGGTAGTCTATGCCAAGGATACATGGGGCTTCTGGACCAGTCACAATGGGGTGTCTATGCCATTCCTTGCCAGTCAAGCTGACTTCAGCTTCCAGTACAGTCAGCTGTTGGGATCCCCCTGTTACCCCAGAAATAGAGATGGATTCTGCCCCGACGTATCCTGATGGCATCAACGTGCATTGTGCGCCAGTGTCCACTAAAGCTTTGTATTTCTGTGGGTCTGATGAGCCAGGCCACCGAATCCACACAGTCCAATAAACCCGATTGTCCCTCTCCTCTACCTGGCTAGAGGCAGGGCCCCCCTAGTTCTGGTCATGGTATTCACTGCGCTCTCCCTGTGAATATGACCGGGAGGTTCCTTCAAGAGGATCGGGCATAACATCATCATTCCTATACTGTCTGGAGCCTTGCCCACGAGAGACCGGAGCAGCCTTCAACCTTGAAGAATTCCCTGTGTTAGTTGTGCCTCTTTGCAATTCACGTACCCGAGCTGCTAAGGAAGAGGTGGGTTTCCCATCCCACTTCCTCATATCTTCTCCATGCTCATGGAGGTAAAACCACAGATTGCCGCGTGGAGTGTACCCTTTCTCCTTAGCTGGGAGACGCCTGCTTCTGATGGCAGAGACTCTTGTTTGTTCTGGAGAGATATGGAAGAGTCCTTCCTTAATCTTCTCTTCCAGTTCAGCCAGTTTTGTTTCCACAGCTGAGACATGGGCTCGTAATGGAGCAGTGACAGTGTCTTCATAAATCCTGAGTTTGCTGACCAGTGCACCCACCTTGTCTTCTCCCTCTCTCCACTGCAATGTTGCAAGGTAGCGAGAATACATTTCTGGCCCAAGTCGTGCAAATTTTAACCACATCTGGGATGTGCACTGGACACCATCTGGACTTTTAGGGAATCTCTCATCCTCTGAAAAGATTATCTCCAGTACGGCTAATTCCCTTAAGCACCGGATACCTTGTTCCATCGTGTTCCACTGTCCTTGCTGTACGTGGAGGTCCTCCTTACAAAGATATCTCTCCCTCACGCTTGACAACAGTCGCCGCCAGAGGCTGAGAGTTTCCTGTCTCTTTCCAATGCCCTGATCAATGACAACATCTCGAGACAGGGATCCCAGCTGCCTTGCCTCACTCCCATCTAGAATTGTATCATTGGCTGCAGCATCCCAGATTCGAAGTAGCCAGGTCAAGATGGACTCATTTGCCTGTCGTGTGAACTCTCTCCGGAGCTCACGCAGCTCTCCCAGGGATAGGGACCGGGTGATTATTTCTGGCTCCATTTCTTCTGCTTGAGATGAAGGTCCTGACTCTTCCTCGTCATGCACTATACGAACTGATTTGGTCTTTGATTTTCTTTTCTGGACAGGGGCAACTGCTATCGGTTTCTGTTGTCCTTCTGGCTCCTCCATGGTCTGGGTGGACATGGTGCTGGTTGATGTATCTCTCTTCCTCTCTGGCTCAGTCATGGTCTGGGTGGACATGGCGCTGGTTGATGTATCTCTCTTCCTCTCTGGCTCAGTCATGGTCTGGGTGGACATGGCGCTAGTTGATGTATCTCTCTTCCTCTCTGGCTCAGTCATGGTCTGGGTGGACATGGCGCTAGTTGATGTATCTCTCTTCCTCTCTGGCTCAGTCATGGTCTGGGTGGACATGGTGCCTGTGGATTTGCTCCTTTTCTCCTCCTCCTGGTGATGCTGTACCACACCAAGCAGTGTGCGGTAGGCAGTGGCCAGGGCCCAGCAGGTTGCTGTGAGCTGCATATCTCTGGGACTACCAGAGCATCTTCCTTTGACATAGCTTAGCATTTTGGCAGGGTCCTGCAGTTGTTCCGGGGTGAATTTCCAGATCATTTGAGGAGAGAAGGTCTCCAAATACTGGCCCATATCTTCCCACTTCCCGTGCCACTCAACATCATCCGCTCCCAGGGCAGGCCTCCAGCAAGTCTCCTTAGAGAGCCCAGTTCTGACCCTAAACATGGTGTATACAGTACAGAGGAGACAAAGCAACACTAACAGCAGGATTATGCTGTCCCTAACATCAAAAGGAAGCTCAATATTTTCAATGATTGTTGTAGCAGAGGTGAAAAGGTGGAAGTAACCATCTCCGCCTGTTTTCCCCACAGTCTGGGTGCTATTTTTAATGAGACCCCAGAGGTAACAACCCAAACCAGGACAGGCAGACCAGACTGAATATACATTCACAATGAAATTCATTGCTTCTGATGTTATGACAACATAAACATAGTATATTAATAAAGCAATTTTGATTCTTCTCCCTGGTACTAAAGAGAGCATCAAAACAGGCACATGGTTCCCCATGTGTCGAAATATGAACAGGCCCAGATACACGATCCACATGAATACATCAAGCAACATGGTAGTCAGGGAGTTTCTGTACCCAAATACACAAAATGAAATTGTAGTTCTGACTTCTCTCTCGTGCCCCACGTTGGGCGCCAAAAGATGTGCTGGTTTGAAGGTGAACCAGCAAGGGAAAATGAACTCACCACGAGAGAGATTATAAGTCAGAGCTAAAATTTAATAATAATATTATTATAACAACACTGACACACAAGGGAAATTGCTTTCAACTCACAATACCCCAGCAGTATAACCCAGTGTCCTGGGGCACAAACCCAAGGGGGTTTGTTTGCCCTTGTGCTGAGACCCCTGTGGCTCCCCCAAGTCCAGAGCAAAAGGAAAAGAAAAACCTGTTGGTGCAGGCGAGGGCTGTGGTCTGGGCGAGAGCGGTGATCTCCTGCTGTCGAGGTCCTGCTGCTGCTCTGGATCCGACGAGAAGGGCTGAGGTCTTCTTACCCACCACTTATGTACCCTCAGGGAGCACTCAGTCCCTCCCCCTGGGCGGGGACTCACACAATGGGTGATTGACTCTGGGAGCCAGGGGTTGTTGAGCTGTTGATGGCCCATTAGCAGCTCCGCCCCCCTCAGGCTGGGTGTGAAGTGATAATGGCTCCCTGGGCAGCTGCTGCTAATGGCCCATTGTCCTTGGGGAATGAATAGAGGGGGTGGAATACACAGGTTTGATCACCACCACACAGGGTTAGCTGGTCCCTCCAGCTGAACTAGGACACAAACTGAGGCAGATTCCTGAGTACTCAGTGGCATCCAAATTCTGGACATTTCTGAAATGTCATCCTGTTCTCCTCTGCAATCTATGACCAAAAAAAAAAAAGGGGAAAAAAAGTTAGCTTCTTGGTTTTTGTTCTGATATCTACATTGCTATTCATACCAGGAGACAAAAGCATGTCCGGTCAGCAAAACTGTCCCTCAAACTACAGCCATATGTCATTCAACAAAAGCTTGAGGAATATCTTATATTCATTCAGAGGTATGTATCTGAGGAATGCAAATTTCTTATCACTGTTTTCTAGCATTTGCCAAGAGGCAGAATGTCAAATAAATAATTTAGGCTGGCTGAGGCACCACAGGAAAACAAAGCCATCAGTCATCTCAGCTACGCTATTGATCACCAATAACAAGATACTTGCTAAGACAAATGGTTCTTTTATTATACCAGTGAATTTTAGTCTACTCTGACTAAATAAATCTTACTGAACTGTTTGTTGTTTTAAGATGTCCAAACATTTCCATAATAATTTTACCTTTGTTTCTATCTAGCCATCTATAGAATCTCTCTATGCATCTGTTGTTTATTTGTCTACATTCTTTCTCTAAATACAACTATGTACTTACCTTATAAAGTTGGGTAAGGAATTTCATGCCTTTATATGTAATTTTCATATCCAGACCCTCCCCTTTGAATGTAGGGGAAAAGGTGAACAAAGTGATTATATAAGTCAAACATTCTGTCATCTCTCAATACCAATGTTTTTCTGCTATCTGATGTTAATGGAGCTTGTCAGGTTCTTGTATCTGGTGTTATAATTATTTTTACTTTACATATGGATTTTCTCCATTATCAACATATAATTGTAATAGGAGCAGTGCCCAAGGGTTTTGAGTAGGTTTATTCCATTGATGTACTTCAGTATCTCAGAAATATCCTTCTTCCACTCACTTTCCATACAGTATCTGATAGTTCTGGACCTATACAGACTATTGTGTGCTCCTCTGCCTGGATCATGTTCTGGGGGAAGGTGAAGACACCTTTTGACAGTCTTTTAACCACTTCTAGAGATACAAGGAGGAGCACTTAATCCTGAACCTCTGAAGTGTCAAATGCAGTTTGCAAGATGTTGTTCTGCCACAGCTGTCAAGAGAGAAGTTCTCAGCACATTGCGGATGGTGGAAGAAAAATTTGCTGCCAAAGTATGGGCTGAGAATGGGTCTTGCAAATCCTAAACCCCTGAAATCCTAAACCCCTGAGCTCCCTACATGATTTTTTACTCCAGATTTTATAAACTCTGGGACTCATCTGCACCAGAGTTTTTTATCTCATGTTAAATATTGCCAATTATCTAGAAGGTAACCAAATATTTGAAAGGTTTTCTTTAGGCATTCTCTATACATTTCATCAAAATGAAACACATATGTGGGCTAATTTTAAATTATGGGCAGTGAGTTCCCAGTATCACATTCCTAGGAGGAAAGTGATCTAAGAATGGAAGTGAATACATTTCCAAGTAAGAAAATACAGTGCGTGGAAGACAAAAACAACAAATTGTTTCTGTAACTGAAAGCATCATCTGTGACTTGCTGACTTTTATTGAACAGAAAACTGAAAACAAGACTTCCCTCAATGATAGAAATACATGCCAGAGTTTTTGGAAACTTACAGAAGCATAAAGAGACAGTGAAGACAAACAAAAGTCTCTCAGTACTATTTGGGGTCTTGAAAAATACAATTGCTTCAGGGACATTCTTCTGTGCACCTCACTCGTGGGAAATAATAGTCACAAATAGTACAGGTGTCACAAGAATTCACACTGTGTTCTAATGAGATTGCCACCTTCCATGGTTATGTATAAGCAGCAAAGCTAAAGGCACTAAGTCCAAAATTTGCAGCAGTGAAAAGCTGAAATGGATCAGTCAATAAAGATTAAGAACATGAAGCCCCAGGACATGATGCAACCACAGGGAAGAGTCTCACAACCATCTGACAGCATCACACTTGTTGTTTTGGGAGACACTCCCAAGGCATTTCTTAGCCTAATTATATCAGGCATGTAGTTAAATCTATAACTATATAAGTTCAACTATATGCCTAACATTCCAAGTCATTTATAGTCGTTGTGTTAAGTTTGGCTGAAGAAGGAAAATGTAGAGGTCTGCATCTGAGGGCCCTTGCAGAAACCCATTGTCATTTAATTTAAGAGCTCACCTTAGCAATGCTAATCAGTCACAATTTGGGCTCTTGATAAAGCAGGTTCACAACACCAATTTCCAGGAAGGAAAGCTTATGCTAGGATCTTTTTTTTTCATTAAATCTCCTGTGCAGCAAAACTTAAATACATGCTGCTCTGAATTGGTAGAATGTGGTATAATCAGGAGTGTTTTGCCTTCCCAACTGATGATACAGATATCACTCTCATTTCTTACTATTGAGAGTTACATAGCTGTCAGTCATGATGGCTCTGTGAAGGTAGAGACATTTAAAAACAGCTGAAAACATATTTGTTCTAAATTCAGGAGATGGGTATCTGAAACTGGAATTACAAACTAAATAGTAATACAGAGCACATTTTAGATTTTTAAGTTTTTCTGAAAACTGATTAATACTTTTTTAATGTTAAAAAATTATGTCTGTGAATTTTAGTATGAGTTTTCATAGGACTCCTAATTCTCATTATATGCTCTTATCCTTTAGGTCACCCAGCTTGAGCAGTTTCTTCTTTTCCTCCTCACTAGACATCACTATGGAAAGCATCAAGACTTCTACAACCAAAAGATAACCCTTGTCTGAAAATCTCCCCAGATTTCCTTTCAAGAGGTAATATTTCTCCATCTAAAACATCCTTGGTGGCCTCTTAGAAGTATTGAAGTCAATGACTAAATTCCCATTGATTTCAATGAACCTGATGCTGGTAATTAATATTACTGAAAGATGTGTCTTGTTTCTATAAAATGGGTTCTTTGTCCTGCTACTATGGCTTGTTAACACTCAATTTCTAATAATTCGAATAAAAAATCCCTTTAATGAAACCAGAAACAAACACAAAATTAAAAAAGCAATTGTAATATTTGTGATCAAATGCCCATGTTCAAATGTGACTAACATAAGGATTCAGGCTCCTACACAGAAGTTTCAAACATTGGTTCTATAACATACTACTTACTGTCCCCATCATACAGATGATACCAAAAGACAAATAGGCTGGCTCTTTGAAGAGAGCATGGACTTCTAATATGGGTGTTTGCTATCCTGTGCAAAGAAACTAGTCCCAGTTGTTATTCCTAGAACTAAGCAAGCTAATGTATCATTAAACTTGTCTAAAGTTCTTTGTTCTTTGCCATGGCCAAGCCCTTACACTCATCCACACCTCTTTTCAAGGTCTAGGAAAACATTCTTCTATTGTCTTATCTGTTTATTCATCTCCATACATATCTACACTTGCAAGAGAAGAATTCAAAGAGTCAAATTATCTTGGCAGTTTTGAGCAACTGTTTTAACTCACCTTGATGAAATAGGAAAAAAAAAGATAAAAGGTGAATAGGCAAACAAACTGTGCTATCTGCTCTAATAAAAGCTCAAATGACTAGACTTGTAAATGCAAGATAGAAATTTGTCTACTTCTTCAAATAAGCATACACTTTCATCTTAGGGGAAAACAAAAATGTAATATTCACTATTTTTGGAACAGATTAGATGTCTACGTGTCATGGTACAACCCCAGCTGGCAACCAGACACTGCACAACTCTCATTCCCCCACCAGTAGAATTGAGGAGAGTCTCAGAAGAGTAAAAGCCAGAGAACTCGTGGGTTGAGATAAAGAAAGTTTAATAGGGAAAGCAGAGGCATCCACTTAAGCAAAGCAAATAAAGCAATTCATTTACTGCTTCCCATGGGCAGGTAGGTGTTCAGCCATCCCCAGGAAAGCAGAGCCCCATCACACAGAACAGTTGTTTGAGTGTCATGATGTATACAGGCTCCACAGGTATCAAACTACAAAGCCAATCAGCAGTCAAACCAAGCGAAGCCATTTTCTGAATTCTCATGTTACAATATACAGGTATTCAAGGCTGGAACAGGGTGGTTGGTAACCTCCCACAAGCATGGAGGGATGACTCAAGGCTTTTGACATCCTTGCAGATGTGACACAGACACATGCAAACACTAACAGTCTGTAATCTGTGGCACCTGACAGCTAATTGCAAAGATAAGTTGTCCTTTATTGCTCTTGCTTAATCTCCATGTTTTATTGCTCAGAAATGCTATGTCCACATCTGCTGGCTTCAAGATCCCCATTCCAGTACTTGGGAAGACAAATGCCATCACTCAGACTATCTCCTCCCTTTCTCCTTCATCCCCTAAGCCCCATTGTCAGTGTGGCAGCATCAAAAGCAGAAAAGGCCTTGGCTCTCTCTAAGCAGTGTTCAGCAATAACCAAAACATCTCTGTATTATTAACCTTGTGTTCGGACAGATCCAAAACGCAGCCCCATACTAGCCACTGTGAAAAAAATAACTCTACCCCAGCCTAAAGCAGCACACTATACCATATAGCCTTATGAATTCTTAGGCTAGCTAGCACCCAATCTGTGAAGAATGGACATTGAATATATTCCAGTGACTGCATTTCAGAACAAGATAGGCTTGCTGAGAACCTGCTTGCCAATCATCAGCCCAAGTGATTCTGCCTACTAGCTGACTTCCACCTTCTTCCAGAAGCAGGTAAATTGCTTCAGTACTATATGGAACCAGATTTTGAATTGCATTGAGAACTTGTGGTATACAGTAAGATGAGCAATATTTGAAACTGTATTAATATAGGTTGCCTAATTAACAAATGATAGACAATGCATAAATCAAAATTAAACATTGGCTCAGGAAAACAACTGATGTTGTCCTTTGATGGAAAAACCTCCATGGATGAAGGGACACTTTTCAAATTGTATTATCATAAACAGTATCACTATGTTTCTCAGCACCGTGGAGCTAAATTTTGCTCCTAGCTTCGCTCTCCTAAATGACATGAAAATTATCAGAAGGAGTGGATTATGTCTACAGAAATCAGTCAAATATCTACAGTCACTTTCATCTCTATTTCTTTATATTTGCTAGCACTTTCAAAATCTGATGGACAAATCACTGTCCCTGTTTGGTGTGTCTAAAAGGAGGCCGTCAGCTGAAGTGATTTAGCTTTTGTTACAGCATCAAGGCATTTCATTTTTTCCTTTTTCTACCAGGGGATAATAAACCTTGTCATAAGCTGTTATATCTTTTTTCATAAAAATAAAATAAATATATCTCTTCCTCTCTCCCTTCTCCTTTGACACAAACACAGACCAATATTTACAGGTCATACATACCTTGGAGGACATTTCTGGTTTCACAAGCTGATACAGACAACAAGCTTTATAAGCTCTCTGATGTAAACCTAGGAAAAGTAGGAAAAGCAGGAGGTAGTCAGGTGGGATCTTCTTCAGAGGTGACCAAAATTCTCTGGTTTTGCAGTGTGGTTGCACTCTTTTCTCCCTATTTATCCCCCAAAATCAGGCAAGATAGATTGGCCCTGGATAATTTTTTTTATTATTGTTTATTTTCTACTTCAGGAAATGTGTGTCTCTAGACAACTCATATTAAGGACTTCTTCCCTAGTCTAAATAACTCTGTTTCACCTGCACCTTTTCTACTTTTTGAGTCAGCCACTAATAAAGACTCTCATATACTTTTAACTTTCCTTTTTGGAATTAAAATTCCCCTTGAGTGAAAAGGGAGACCAGATATTTTCTAAGGTTCAGAAACAGTAAACAGTTCCCGTATAACACAGTCTATTTCCCTATACAATACTACTGCAATGTGTAAAATACTTCTTATGGGAAAATTTGGTGTCTTATGCTTCAACTCAGGAAATTGCAGCTCCTATGTTGACAGGTCTTCTGGAACTCATGGAAAAACTGGTGCTATAGCTTCAGTTGGTTATCAAAGGACTGTATAGAGAACCCAAGGGAATGGTTTGAAATTGTGTCAGGGGAGGTTTTTGTTGGATATTAGAAAGAAGTTCTTAACCCAGAAGGTGGCTGGGCACTGGAATAGGCTCCCCAGGTCACAGCACAAAGCATGACAGAGCTCAGGTGTTTGGATGATACTCTTAGGCACATGGTATGACTCTTGGAAATGGCTGCAGTGCTAAGGGTTGGATTCAACAATCCTTGTGGGAGTTTTCCAGCTCAGCATATTCTATGATTCTATTTGGTTTTAATCATACCTCCTCAAATCCAATACACTCATCTATCCTGCTTGTTTGGTATATTTTGTAAGTTTCTCATGTCTTTATTATTGCATGAAAGCAGTTACAATACAGAGATCCAGGTCTGTACAATATCTAGGGTGTTTTTAAAATACTATTACTAACAGTATTTTAATGCTACCAATACAGAATATTATTCTCAATATTGTTTTGTCTCCTACAGGTCTTATTAAATGGTATGAAGATTCCAACTTCAAATTACAAATTTATCTTGTGAAGGGAAAGAAGTTATAATAATATAAGTAAAGAAATTTAAGCCCTGGATTAATTAAAAGACCACAATAAAACATCGGTTTTCAAATTGAAAAGCTCTATACATGGACCATTACTTTGTCATAAAGTCTGAGATCATAGGTTACCTTAAAAATATCTGTTCAGTACTCAGCTAAGGTTCCAGAAATCATGTTATGTAGACAAAAAACCACAATTAAACATTATTTAGAACAGGCTTTATTAGTTGTGATGGTGCATTAACAATTACGTACATTGTGATGGTGGAGTATGTAGAGACAAGCTTTAGTTTTTCAGTTTTACACTGCACTTAGCCTGGTGTTCAGGTGTGGTGTCCCATCACTAAGTAGCCTTTGCTACAGCTACACATTAGTTCTCTTCAGTGACCCACATCTAATAATGCCATTTATTACACACTGCACTTGGTTTATATAGGGTTAAGGCTATGTTTCATCGGCTAAATTGAATCTCATACCATCAATCTACAAATACCAATTGGTTATAATCAATATCTCACAAGTCCAGTGATTTGATGAAATCATCCTGACTGTTTTCAGGAACATCTCCAGTGTCCTGTGGGAAACCTGAGGAGTTCTCATGAGAAAGTTCTGGGAAGTTGCTAAGTACATCTAGGGAGTGATTTCTCCTTTACCAGACAACAGCAGCTGTGGCCTTGTTGCTTCTCAGCTGATATCTGCCTTCAGTCTCACAGGGTCTATATAGATCTGAATTGCTCACCTTTGATTTTTCTGTACCAGCAAGTGAGGACACCCTAGAGATGTACACCAAAGCCTTATCCTGACTGGAACTAAAGAAATAGCTTTGAAACATCCCAGGTTCTTCAACTGAGGTCACAATTTTTGCTCTTAACAATTGCATTGATTTTCTAGGAACTGTTAAAATTGTGCATGAGAACTGTTTAAATATTCTCCCGCTTGGCTTTTGGATAAATGGCAATCTCTTCCAAGTGTGCTTACTGGAAATTCACAGTGTTGTCAATTCTTATGAAGTAAGCAAAATAGGCCAAAACAGACTTAGAAGACAACTTGTCCGTTCAGTAATTAGTGTCCCTCCTTCAGATTTAATAAAAAGCAGATCACAGAATCAGCTAGGTTGGAAAAGACCTCTGAGATCATCCAGTCCAACCTTCTAGCCCATGGCACTAAGTGCCACATTCAATCTCTTCTTAAATATGTCACGGGACCCTGACTCCACCACCTCCCTGGGCAGTCCATTCCATGTCTGATCACTCTCTCTGTAAAGAACTTCTTCTTAAAGTCTAACCTAAACCTCTCCTGATGCAGCTTAAGCCCACCCTCTTGTCCTGTTGTTGGTTGCCTGAGAGAAGAGATCAAGTCCCACCTGGCTACTGCCCCCTTCCAGGTCACCCCTGAGCCTCCTCTTCCCCAGGCTGAACAACCCCAGCTCCCTCAGCCTCTCCTCCTAGGACTTGTGCTCAAGTCCCTTCATCACCCTTGTTCCTCTTCTTTGGACACAATCCAGCATCTCAATATCCTTCCTAAACTGAGGGGCACAGAACTGAACACAATACTCGAGGTGTGGCCTCACCAACGCTGAGTACTGGGGGAGAATTACGTCCCTGGTCCTGCTGGTCACAATATTCCTGATACAGGTTAGGATGACATTGGCCTTCTTGGCCACCTGAGTACACTGCTGGCTCATGTTCAGCTTCTGTCAGTCAGAACCCTCAGGTCCCTTTCTGCCTGGCTGCTCTCCAGCCACTCAGTCCCCAGACTGTAGCGCTGCATGGGGTTGTTGTGGTCAAAGTGCAAGACCTGTCATTTGGCCTTGTTGAATCCCATGCCATTTGATTCAGCCCACCTCTCCAGCCTGTCCAGGTCTCTCTTCAGAGCCTTCCTGCTTTCCAGGAAATTTACAATCCCCCACAACTAGTTATCATCTGCAAATTTCCTAATGGTGCACTCAATCCCCGTATCCAGATCATCACTAAAGATCTTGAACAGGACTGGTCCCATTGCTGTTACCCAGGGTACACCACTAGTGACCAGCCACAAGCTGGATGAAGCAGCACTCTCTGGGCCTGGCCATCCGCACCCATCGGAGAGTTTCTTTCAAGGTCAAATCTGACAGAAGGCAAATGTCTGTAAGCCATAAGTGGAATCTTAAAATTATTCCACACAAGAGTATTTTTCATTTCTCCTTGAAAGGCTGGCCAATTCTAGACACCCTGGTAAAATTACCTTCATAATAAAGATGAACATTTGGTCATGAATACAGAAAGCTACCTCAAACAAGGATTCATGTGTTTGCTTTTTGAGAGTTCATCTCAATATTTAGCAGAGTTGACTTCGGTTCTTTTGCAGATGTTTATATAACCCCAAGTCTTGCTCACATGCACAAAACTGTTGATACAAGTGAAGTAGTGCTTGACATTTGGTGCTCTCTGCTGAAGACATGTCAGCGAAAGTCCATTTTCCAAACCTTTAGGGACCTCCAAGTTTTTAATAAAGCTGTTGAACTTGTCTTACTTTCTAGAGAGCTGCCTACTTGAAGTAGAAGTAGCTAAGAAAACAAAGCTCATCCTAACAGTACTGATAGATAAAACTATAGCTATCCTAAAGGATACTCTACCAAATACTAGATTTGCAATATCTCCCAAATGAAGTCTCACTTTCCCTTGGTAAACAGCTATGCACTTTCCACAGAGGAACTAGGATTTTCCCCTGTAACCTAGAATGGCATGGTACTATATGGTCACTAACTAGAAATTCAGGAGCAAAACTGCTTTGCTGCTACATTAGTTACTGTTGAAGTGGTACCTTGTGGTGTTCTTGCAGTTCAACCATTCCAAATATTTTTGAGCTGCCAGTCTATTGCTGTAATTGTCTTCAGTGATGGACACACTGGGAAATCCAATTTGGATAACGAGAACATTTCACTATTGCCTTCACTTTGGTCTGTCATTTTCATTTCTCCTCTCTGATTCCTTGAGGTGTTTCTTGCTCAAAAACTTTTGCAAACTGAATTGTCTGTGCTTATTTTTCAAAGCTTTGTGCTGGTTTTCCTTTTACCCACCTCACAAAAATTTGATCACAAATGATCTCTGGCATTCTAAACAAATTACTTATTGATCTATAAATTGTCCTGTATGATTTCAGCCAATCCAACAAACATCAGAAGAAGAAAAATACAAATTTATGTCAGTGTTGTATAAATTCAGGAAGATGAGTTAAAGGAATTGTATTGATAAAGGCTAAAACAGGAATTTAATTTTTCAAAAGTCTAAGATACCACAAGCTGATGATGAAAGATGAAATTATGCTAAAAAAAAGAGAGAAAACGTAAAACCGATAATATTGCTGTCTTTTGAGTTGGAAGACAATTCCCCTCCCCCTCCCCTGTCCCTCCCCCAAAAAAAGAAGAAAAAAAAGATGGTGTATAAATTACTAGCAGTAAAATTGTCAGAATGGTCTTGATTTCTTTGCAGAACAAAGGCTTTAACCCTGTTGGGGTTTTGAAGGTGAGCAGGAATACTATCTTGTTGAGGTCTGTCTCCCTTGCTTGACATGACAGCTTTACTAGGTATCTCAGCTACATCTGATAAAATTAATTCAAACTCTGATTTCTTGTTTATTGTCTCTGTGCCATTCTAACTTTAGTGAAATTCCTGAGTTAAAAAAGCAACACAAGGATAAGGCAGGTATTTTCAGACCTGTTAGGCAAAAAATGTGAGTTCGAAATAAAGTCAGTTATGGCTGTGGCAAATCAGCCTTGGAGTTAGATGATCAGCTTTATCTAGAAACAGACCAAATGGATGAGTGAGTTAGAATTTGGATTTATGGGACAGAGCTTCATCTGCAGGCAGTGGAATTGCAATAATTCATTGAGGCTGAAAAGTGTCTGAATTTCTGGTTCTACCACTAGACTTTGACTTGTAAGTAGGGAATATTCCCATGACACTAAGTCAAGTTTTAATAGAAGCTTTAATGAAAAAAGCTGCCAGGAGTATAAGTTTTTGATTCAGCTGAAGACCATAAATAAGTCTTATACATACAAATAAACAATGAAAGTGATAGTAGGGTTGTCTGCACACTTTCCCCAGTGGGAGAAACATTTTGCCTAAAAAAACAAACAGCAGAATCAAAAGCAAGTACTCTTGAAAAGATATTTGCATCTAGTTATTAAATAGCTAACCTTTACATAATGAAGGGCATATTTACAGTGCTGCTCAAACTGAATGCTCTAAGGCTGTTTTATTATATTAAAATATTTATAAATAGGCTTTAATTCCACTTTGCCTCTGAGAAAGACTCAATGGAAACCCTAATTACCATTTCTCTGTGCAGACAAAAGGCAATCATATGTATGTATTGACATTCAGCTAACACTATTCACTAAAAGGTTCAATAGTTTAGTATGACTGCCAAATCATTAAATAAAGGCATGGGTTGGTTATATAAATAATGCTGACTGTATTCAGAGTGCTACAGGACACACTGGAGTTGTACTGCCGAGCTAAATGAAAATACCTATGCCCTCTCTATAACAGATAGACTTGAGACCAAATGAAATGATAGAAATTAATCTTCAGACCTGTCACCTGGGATATCTTTCACAAGCCTTATCTTCAGTAAAGATGAATATATTCAAAATTTAATCCGTATTGCCTGATGTTGTTGAATAAGCTGCACTCATGAAACATGGTTCAGATTCTGGTCTTTCTCTTTAATTCATTGAAACATTCTCTGCACTTACCTTAGAAAATAATTATATTGTGGGACTGATGGGCAATGGGACACACTGACAAATTTAATTTCTTCCTATGCACAATATTCTATCTCTGCTGCACATGTTTAACTTAGTCATGTTTGCTGTCAAAGAATTTTTGCATATTTGCTACTAGCTCTGCATTTTGTGGGAAGAGAAAGAGGAAAAGACACAGTGGAGAATTCACATAAACTAGCTTTTGGGATGTACACAGCCAGAGAAGTAAAAAGAAGTGCTACTGTCCCTTGTGTTCTTATAATCAGTTGATCACCTCAGTCCAATAATCTCTTGAGTACTCAGGGCTTCCCCAAAATTTACTTGCTAAGCTTCTTACAAAGCTAACATGCTATAAACTATTGTGAGTCCTTGAGGTGATCAGTAAAACAAGAGTTTTTTCTCAGTTTTGTTGTAGTCCTTAGCACACTGATTTAATTCAAAGAGATTGAAACTATAGGATTTTCATAATTATTCACATCAGTGAGTGGATAACTTACTTTAAACTTTTTAAATTCTATTGTTATTGGTGGATTTCAGGTTTTCCTATGGTATATATAATTGCCTATTTTCTATAGGGCATTTCTTGTTTATGGCATTTTACTGACACAGAGGACATGGTAACAATACAGGCACTAGTTTAAATAATTTAGAAAGCTTGATGTATAGTCATTAAAGTTCTTAATCATCACTTCTTTCTCTTTTTTTAGAAAATTATTCTATATTTTTATTTATTATGTAATGGTCGTCATAAATTATGGCAAGCTGCATTTAAAGGGAAAGTGAGATGTCATTAAAGTCTTGGGGTTATTTTTCATTTTGTGCTAAATCTAAGCAAAGTTCCTCTAGGCCTGACCTCATGCAAGTGTTTCCAAACCACTGAGAAAGGTCTCTTAGTAAAGGAAAAAACCAGCACCTATTATTAATGAATTGGAGATATTGTTTCTAATCACCAGATCCTTTATCTTTCTAAATAGTTCATCTTCTCATTTTTATTTTAGTAATGGGCTGGAAGAGGAAACACAATTTTTATCTTTTTATCAGGTCTGTCCAAATTTCTCCCCTTAAATGGAATCAGTAATTGAATTGAATAATGACTTATTTTCTATAGTACAGGAAAAGGTTACCACCAGTCTGATTGACTTACTAAGTCAATAAAGTGAATGTTTCAAATTTGACAATTTACTTCTACCAGCTTAGTGGTTTGATATGCATTAACACTATGACAGCAAGCATACTACATTTTGTAATAGTATTTAATATGTATACAATAAATTAAATCATTATATAGGTTTTCATAGCTTCATGATTAAATAGAAAATATTTTTATATAATTTTTAAATTTAGGAGTTTCTTAATAGTTATATTCTCTCTGTCTTGTAGAACTACTGCATTTTTTTTGCCAGAGCTGTGGGAACAGTTCACATAAAGAATGACACAGGTTTGATGTCAGAGTCATCAACAAGATTTAACAGAGACAAAAACTTCCTTATACTTTCCTTGTAAAGACAATACAAACACAGAAGAACAAATGTTTCTTCTTTCATGTTTCTTCCATTCTCACATTTCATCAGTCAGTAATACATGAGACGGAAGCAACACACATGGGATTTGGAATCTAGCCTGGTTAGGAAGACCTGACAGAAAAAATATTCTATCTCCTGAAGGGAGCCAATTTGTTCTGACCTCCTTGACAGAGAGCAGATTTCATACCCCACAATCTCACCGTAGGTGTTACCTTCCAACCATACCCACCCTTAAGTTTACACTGCCATCAGTTTTGAAATATGGTGCTGTGAGGACAATTTACAGTATTTGACAGAGTGCCACAAGCCATCTTAGCCTCTTTTTTTGATTTGTGGTTCAGAGGAAATAAGTTCTTACCATCGTTACCACAGCATAAAAGCCTTATTTGGAAGGACAAAAGCATGTAACAACAGTGCATGGGTAATGTGGAATTAATCTTCAGGCTTTTACACTGGAGAAAAGAAATGGGAGTGTCAGAACTGTGAGGGCAGCCTGTGCTCTGGACAGCATCTGAGGGGTACTTCAGAGAAGCATCTGAAAATTCAGTGAATTAGAGATGCTTTGGAATTTGGATTGAAACACTTCTCTTTTGCTAAAGCTTTTTTCTCTTTTTAAGGGTATTAGCCTTTCAAAGGCACAAGGAAGAAGAATATTAAAATTTACTAAGCAAGAAATTATTTTAACATTTTCAGAGGGGAGAATTATTTACTGACCCAAACTACTCTGAATTATGAAAAGATAAGCTCGACATCTTGGTGAAATGGCTCATGCCTGTTCTAATTGGATTTATTCTTGTCTAGAGCCCAAAGTTACAGAGATACCTTGAAAATAATTAGTATAGAAAAGAAGGTTATCATACATATTTCACAATATAAAAGCAGCACAAGACAAGGGTTCAGACAGACCTTTGCTTTTCAGGGGATAGGAGAGTGTTTGCATAGCAGTGCAGCAGCACTGACAAAAATATCATTGGCAGCAGTATCTGGCTTATGGAAGGAGAAACTAGGGAATCCAGCAAAAAAGAGAAAGTATTTGTTTAAATAGAGGAGAATCACAACATAAATCAAAGGTAATCACATTTTGAAGTTACATCCCAACAAGTACTTCTGCATCAGATCATAGTTGAAGGGAAGAGAAGGTATCTTTACTTGATACACAGTAAATCAAGTGATTATGAAAATCTGAGAGGGTTTTCTGGTTCATCCACTGATTCAGTCTGAGATGCTGGAAAAATTATTTATCTAAGTACAGGCTGTTCATAGAAAGGAGCAATAGTATTAGCTGCTGCACTGGGCTCTCCTGATTAACTCATAGCTTATAAAGCATTTTGAGATAGCACTCAGTTGAAATATGTTTCAGAAAGAAAAAAATGTGTAAAATATGTAAGACTTCAGTGTGCTTGTCCTAGATTTTCAGTAATTAAAATTGACAGTATATTTACTAAATAAGCATTGATAGAACAGCTCCAGCATATAAATGAAAAGAAAGAAGAAGCAACTTTGCCTGACAAATGCCTTAATAAGTTATGTTTTCATTCCACACTGTATCTGCTTTATAATATCTATCGTTACAATGTAAGTAACTAATTGGTATCTGTGCAGAGATGTCTCTATTGGCACATTAGACATCTAGAAGAAAATATCTTATTTGCAAACAACAATAAAAATACCAATGGAAAGACTTGTTTTTAATACCATACTGAATGCAGCCTCAAAAAATGAAGAGTCTTAATGTGATTTAGCATTATGCCAACAGTGAACACAACTGTAAATTATTTTTGCAACCTCCTCTCAGAGTCCCAAATTGCCTTTTTACTGTCTGCATTCCTAATGATGGTTGATACATTCCAGGGAAAAGAGAATACTGATCTCTTCTATCTTGATTTAGTTACTGGGCTGGGTTCTTTATATATTCATGACCAACAAGAACAAAAAAAAAATACATTCTGCTTTTGCAATGTCAGAATGCAAATAAAATCTAAGAAAAGTAGAAATCACTGATCATGAGTAGAAAGTTTTTATGGTGGCAATTTAACCTGGCTGTTATTTACACTATAAAACTCTCTCTATGTCTGAAACTGTGTTTACTAGAAAGATAAGACAAGATTTCTTGCCATTTTAGTTGTCTTTAAGGAAAGTAAACTGACAAAGTCACAAAGTATGCTCTGTTCGAAACAGAAATGGGGAAGTTTTTAAAATACCTGTGAATTTGTAATGTTTAGGGTACTTCTTTTCATTTCTAAATGTAGAAGTCTGAAGCAATAGGTAGTATCATTCAGATGGAGAGTTGAACAGCCATAGTTCTGTCGATTTGCCAAACTAAAAATTTATTCATTTACATAATGATCAGCTTTGCAATGTGCTCTGCCTGTTGTACCTTGTAGATATTTATCATAGTGTTCTAAATGTCCAGCATGGGAAGAATGTGATGAGTACTTAAATTTTGCAGATCATAATATATAGGTTTGTAGAACCTGAACAGCAATTTAATAGTAACAGCTGAGAGACTTATGCACTATGAACAATTTTTTTTTAATTAATCAAAACTACTTAAATGCATATTTTCATCTGGCTAAGTGACTTTTTGTGATGGGAGATGCATCTGCCTGCAGGAAACTATTTTTTGAAGTGCTTGCATGAAGCAAGGAGTCACTCTGAAGACAACCTCCTGCTAAATATACTGGTGTTTGCCCACATCATGCAACACAATCCCAAGCCAAGGTACTAGCTCTGATGTACTATTAGTAATCAGTACAGTACTACACTGAAGCTAATTTGCCTTTCTTTATATAAATAGTGTGATTTCAGCTGTGAAACAACATAGGCTTACTGCAAGTCAGGGCTCTCTCTAGCATGTTTGGATGGTGATGTGCAATTCTATGACTTTACTGCAGGTGAATGCCCCTGGAGAAGTGGACACGATGTGGATTGGGCTGCATCTTTATTAGGTAAGTCCTAAATATATGGAGTTGTATGGCTTTATCTGCATATAGCTTCATCAGCCTGACTCTGAGATTTTGAGATGAGGCCTGACTTCCAGACATGGAAAAGCATAGCAGTAAAACCAATAGGACACAATCCTAAATTATGCTTTGTGTCATGTTTCAGTAATAATACAGACTTGACTAATCACATTGCGAATTCACTTCCAGGTTTTACATACCAGAAGCCTTTTAGGACAGCTCTGCAGGTGACCTGAACTTTTGGGTAAAGCTGAACCAGCTACAGGTTACCTTCAGGCTGTGACGCGAGAGCTGCAATACCAAATAACTATCACCTTCAGAGAACCTCTGAGAGGAACCTTGTCAGTACTCCTAAGCAAAGTTTTCCCTGGCTAGGAATCAGAGCCCTTAGTTATAAGTCTTTCCACATTTACTTAAGGTAAAGTTCAACCACATACTAGAGAGAACAGCAATGTATACAACAGTGAGCTACCTTAGGGCAGAAGAGGATTCAAACAGTTCTAAGATGTGAGCTAGAAATAGACCTTACAGATCCTATGAGGCCTTTTCTCCTTCTCTGCCAAAACAAGGTCATTCTTGTTCTTACATTTTCCAGTGCCTACTCCTAAAATTTGTTAAGTAATGGGGTTTTTCACCAGAAGGAAGCTTTCCTTTTAACAGCTATACTTACAGAATGGGCCATGGCCCTCTGGTATCTTATTGTTATTCTGACAATGTTCAGTATGTCTGCTTAGGGTATGTCACTCTTCTCTGTGATTTCAAAGATATTTTACCATTCACTGATGCCCTTGACAATAAAATTTCTCCACTCAGAAGCTGTGTGTGCAGCATAGTCTAGTATAGAGGATTGGAAGTATAGTATATATTATGTATCTCCCGAAAATGGCATTAAAAAAAAACAGGTTTGCAAAATCTAAAACTCTGAAGTTTGGAAATGCCAGAATTAAGGATTCCAGTGCAATCTTTATTCAGGTCCCCTTTGCATATGCCTTTATGATAGTCTTTAATTACAAGATCAAATGTTTCCTATGGGTTCCCTCCTCAGTGCATCAGTTGGATTGTTCTTACCGAATGGTAACTGTTCAATAGTGCTTTTCATCTTCACCATTTATTGCACAGACTTCCATGCTTTTTTTACTAAATACTATCCAGTACTTCCCCTGAATATAGAATCAAAGGCCGATCTACTGTATTTATAAAGTTGTGACTTAGTTCTTAGCAAACCCATTAATATTTATATCAGCTGTATGAAGAGAGTTACAGTTCCATTTTACACGTGGAAAGCAAAGGAACAGGTGTGCTATTGTGAATTAGCCTTGGGTGTTCAACTAAAGAAACAAAGTGGCATCCAGGGCATTTTATGTTTGTTATCAGTTTGTCTGTCACTGACACCTCCTATATTTGCTAGCAATCCACAGGAGCGAATCCATTAGCTCAGTTGGTTAGAGCATGTTGCTAATAACACCAAGGTTGTGTTTCAAATCTCTGCTTAGACTATTCACTTAAGAGTTGGACTCAATGATCCTTGTATGTCCCTTCCAACACAGAATATTCTGGAATCTCTTTGCAAAGAGGTAAAGTGTTAAATTAAGTACCTTTAAAATGAGAGTGCACCTGGAAAAGAGAGTAACTCTGTTCTTAAAAGAATAAAGCATTCAGCAGACCTGTTAATAATCAAGTCTCTTTCCCAGAGATAATCATCACAATGGGAAGGAAGGGCAAATAGAAGCTCTGCATGAAGATCTTCCAACCCATAAAGGGACAACAAGGAATGTTACCATAGGGATTTCAATTTAAGATAAAGAATTAGTAACTTTGTAAAAGTACATAAACTTCTTTTCATGTAGTGTCCATATAATGGCATAAATCAGAATATTTTCCTTCTAGTAAGAGATGAGGATTTTGTACCACCAAGATCATGAGACTGAAAGCATATGTGCATGAGAAACTATTGATTTTTATTTGAAGTGTTTTGGCAAAATAATAGTTTCAATGCAGTTTCAAAGAGGGAGGGGAAGTGTGGTGGTGCATCCCCCCATCCTTTGGGCCACAGGATGACTTCAGATGAGGAGTGAAAAAGCTGAGACCTCGTGAAGAAAATCAGAGTGATAATTGTAATAGTGAATTGAGGATAATTTTTTAAACATCACTGAAGGGTGTAATTGAAGAGAGGGAGGAAAATGTCCTTGTTTTGCATACAATTGCAGTTTGAAGTTGAAGCTTGCCTGAGTTACTTCCTGAATAGTCTACCTATGTGCATGTCTTTCCTTTTGGAGATATGCAGTGAACAATATGACCTCAAGAGGCTGTTTATAATTATTGGCTAATCTTGACAGTAGATTCATCTGTCTTGTATTGTACTATGCAATATATAGTGATTATAAAATGCAAACTGACATCTTAGTGAATTCAGCTTCTCTGTGTCTGTGTTCTTGACACAACTTTAAAATTCTGGTGCTTAGTTTTTCATTCATGGAGTCTCACTTTCTTTGGCTACAGGCCAAGTTGTAGGTCTCAGTGAGATCAAAGTAAAACTTCAAAGCAGCTGACTCCTGATTTTTTTTCAAGAATTAGTAAATGAGACTTTATGATATTGTGTACTCTGCAGCCTGTTTTTCACAGGTCCAACTGAATTTATAATTCTCTGTGATCATATATAAAACAGTGTGATAGAACTCAAAAAGTGGCAATACATTACTATAGACATCTTGTATCCATTTCATTCATTATATTACATTTGAGTTCTTGGTCTTAAAAGCCAGAGACAAAATTAACAGTTAATTAAAATACACTGTAAAGGATGAGGACCAGAAAATTTTACCTCTCTGGTTGTAAACTGTTCAATTTAATACTGAGAGTCCATTGCTCCTGGAGGGAATGTTCCCTTAACTGCATGGCATGTTTTCCTCTAAAACACTGGTGACAGCTACAAAGACCAAAACACAACTTGTTCTGGAATCAGCACCTGAAGTCAGGTGCCAAACTGAGGTGTGATCTGCTTGGGTGCAGGCATAGAAATTGCCACTTTCTATATCCTTGAACAACATTTAGTGTCTTTGTCAAGAAGCTGAGCTATGAATAAACTATGATGGCCACTGTCAAGGGGACTGGAAAACAATAAAGAGATGTTAACTGAAAGGCATAATGAAAGGGGATTCAACATTAGCCTTAGGTTCTTTTAATCTCCTGTAGCAGAGATCCAGTCATTTGTGTGAACTTAAATAGGCATACAAGGTTAATAACCCCACAGAGACACATCTATTCACAAACATCTATTCACATCTCAGAAATTAATGTAAAAGTGAAGCTTCTTTTCTTGTTCCAATTTAACGGAACTTCTTTGCCTTTCAAGGACAGCAAAAAGATAGCATTTTCTACAGTTTTTAAAAATATAAGACTTAGTTTTACTTTATTTCTGAGAAGGTTCCCATATTTACATTAGTGACATGCTTTTAAGTTACTTCCCTATGCCTACCACATTTCCTGAATCTTCTGCTTCTTTTAGACTATTATAGAGTTTATCTACTTTTAGGTGGTTTTAGTCTCAGTGACTGCACAGGTGAAAACTGGACTTGCTAATATTGCAATAAAAAATCAGATATGGATGAAAGGATGCGTAGAGGACAAGAAGAAATTAAATACACTCAAAGTGCTGTCTAGTATTAGTTACAGTATGTATTTGATGCTTAGACTTCATCAGAGTTTTACCAGGTCTTTTATTGCTGAGTTACTTCTGGATAAATTACAAAACTGTATCTTGCATTTGCATGAGCAAAATGATAGTAATCAATATAAAAGTTCATACATGCCTAATGAATTGATGTTCTTTAGATTTCAAAACTGAGTGTTTCCATAGAGTTACTTTAAAAAAAACCCTATTTTGCAGGATCAAAAAATCAAATACTTACTAAAAATCAGGCCCCTTGAAAGAATTTCAGATGCACCCCAAAAATCTGAACAAGAGCTAACACCTACCTACTTTGCAAATGCAGGGCAATGTACATATCTTTCCAATGCAGAATGAAGGGATTAATGTTTGCTAAATGCTCAGAGGGCATATTTTGCTGTGCTCTTATCTACAAAGCTGTTTTTTTTTATCTGACAACAGAAAAAAGTTCGACATTGCACTGCAGTGCATATTAAGTGTACTCCCAAGGCACAAATATATCATTTCAACAGCATTCCATTTGCATTCAAAAAATTATGAGATTGAATTATGCAGTCAGATCTCAGAGTTCTTGCTAACTATTCTCCTGGAAATGCTTTGCCTTATTCAAAGTCTTGTCTTTTCCTGATTAAATAATACAGTCATTTGTAGCCATAGGATGCCTGTCTTCAGGGACACGGCAGAATAGCTATAATAGTTTCACCAGCTAGCAAATCTAAATAAGTCTGTGCCAGGAAAAAATACTTCACATTTGAGCTGTGATAGACAGAACAAATGTTCCCTAATTTTCTGTTGGAGGATTTGCAATTTTTCCACTTGAGATGATGCTGCTGAAATGAGGGTTTTCACTTTTTGAATATGACATAATTTATGAGGAGGACATAAAGTAAATATTTCAGCTTGAGTAGGTTTAAAATTAGCCCAAGCTCAAAATGTTTAAAAAGTAACTTCTGTCTTTTTGGAAATTATTTAAGCTATGTAGCCTTCAATGTGTCAATTATGAATGAATGACCACATTGGAAAAGGGCTGTAGGAAAGGGCTTTACTTGGGAAGAGCATGCTGTTTCCTCTGATCAGAAAGGATCTGATCTATGTTGTTTACAGGGTGACCACCAAAGGACAAATTTGTGAGCAACATGCAGCATTAACAGTCATTTCTTAGCAACCAAATGTGTACGTCCTCTGCAATGTCATTACAGGATCGGTGGGGTATTTTCACAGCAGAAATCTTTATCAGAAAGAACAGTGACAAGGAGTTCCATCTCATTTACAGTCCCTAAACTCAGCCCAGTGGCATCCAAGATTGTATGTGCTATGCAGAGGACATGGCTAAAATTGTCCCATTTTCCAGGGAAAAAACATACATTTTACGACAGCATATAAAAAAGTGAGCTGTAACAGGTTTTGGGGGTTTTTTTTTCCCCTTACAGATACCCACTGACATTGTGTTATCTCCATCAGATGATCTCCAGAATCCAGGCAGGTGTGTCCTTAGCAGAGGGGTAGGTAATATACCAGAAGTCATTCATTGATTTTATAAAGCATTTCCCTTCCCAGCTGTGACCAATCAGCATAGGACATTTAAAACAAAAGAGATTAGAATTAATTTTTCAAGATGGAGTCAGATGACAGAAAGCTTCTAACCTCTTCTGATTAAAATTTTGTGTATTCTACAACCCATTTAGAATATCATGCAACATTCTTGAAAGGGTTAGTGATTTTTTTTCTTTTACATTAAACAAAAATACCTATAACCTATGTTAAGTGAAATGCCGAGTAGTCAGATACCATGCAATGACTGTGTAAAACAGAGAAAGGGAGTATAAGCTTACTAGATTAGGTAGAGAAGTCTCTAAGGAAAATTTTTAATAAAACTACTGGATTAACTTGCTTCAGTTTATGGAGACTGTGAAGAGCCTCTTAATAAGGATGGCTCCCATAAGGGATACTACATCTAGTAACCAACATGTGTAATCATATACATTAACCTTTTGTAAAAACTTTTCTGGACCTATAAGCACCCCAGATGAGGGGTTTTTTCCCCCTTCTGGAGTATTTTAAATATTGAAAGACTAAAAGTCTGAAAATTGTGAATTATCTTCATTAATGCTAGGGAAGGAGAACTTCCTTTGATCTTGCTTATCCTACTAGAATAATGTTATATATTGGTGTAAACTAGATGTTACTGTTTCTCTAAATGTTAGCTAGTGACACATGTTTCTATGGAAGCCTGCAAAGTAACAGATATTGTGGCAAAGATTGCAAGTATAAATTGTAAGTATGTTCTGTGCAGAAATATATACTCTTCACCTCAGAACAAAGGACCATCCCAACAGAACAGAAACCAGAACTAAGAGTATATAGTGTATGTGAGTTGATTGTAATGTCTGTGAAAGATGTTTGTGAGCATTTTCTCCTTTAGCTGCATCATTCTCCCACTCCTGGAGAAAGCCCTATCCAAAGTTTCCCATATATCAAATATTTCAGTATCTCTCACTTAAATTTGGAGAATGCAATTCACCTTTCATCAGCACAGTGGCAGCAAGAAAACAACCCATCAAAAGCTATGTATTATTCACTTATTAGACTTCTGTGGAAATGTCTTAAAAATGCTAAACCAACCTGGAAGTTTGGGTATCTGCCCTAACATTTATCATCTTCTAACTCTGAGATAAGTTTCTATGTAGGTGAGTCCTATTTCTCCCTGACAGCATGTGCCAAATGATTCTTCTGATTCTTCCAATAAAGAATTTCAATTGCATTCCTACAGAACAGCTTCATAAGCAAAGGTACAGTAACTGACTATCTGACTGTATGTTTTCCTAGCATTCAGAATATTATATCTTCATTGAAGAGTTCATATCTGTCACTGCTTATTCTCATGCAGTCATAGGTAAGTCTCATAGAGGCTTTAGAAAGCTGCAACAGATTTGCAAGTACTGGTAGGATTCTGCTGTAACACCACTTCTGCAAGGACTCTGCTCCAAGTTAGTGCTTTCTTTCTCCAGTGTTGCCTAGCATCAGTGCAGGAATCCTTCTGCCTCACTGCTAGGTAGCAGGCAGACTTTTATAATTCTTTTTATTAATCTCTTGCATCTGAATCAAGTAATAGATGTGTTTTTTCTAGTCCATGAATCAGAATGCATTTAACTGGTTTATAAGACTCCAGAATATGTTTAAAAGCTACTTGGATATAATATTTATCTTTGAAGGCACTGGGCCAACCCTCTAAACTTCACTTGTGGCTATGTGTGTTTTTTGGGGATGGGAGTCCTTTTTTTCTTATCATAAATAGAAAGATTCTAAAGTTACACATAGTTAAATCCTCATTATATACGGTATTAATAAATATGCCACTAGGACAGTCTGTTCTATTAAGTAACTTTGCTAGTCTGAACGCATTATACTGGATTTATACTGTAGAGGAAAGTCTCTTGGAGAAAGCAATGAAACAATCTAATGCAGATAATCCAGATTTATTGTTGTCTTTGCTTTTGTGGAACAGAGAAAGGGACAAAAAATGTAGAGGAGAATTTGCATCAGAATGACTGCAGTGAGTTCTGTCATTAGTAATACAGATGATCCTTTCTGGATTCTTCCAATATCCCCAGGGTTCTTAAGCATCCTTTTTTCATTGTAGTTTCAAAATGATCCCTCCATGATAAAATGGCTCATTTTTAAATGTCAGTAAATACGCACTGACCTTCAGGAGCATGATTGTTTTGGTGCTGCAGACCATGCACTTTCCCTATCATCCCTTAAAGATCCCCACAATACCCCTGAACCCCTCCAGATATCTCCCAGGATGCAGAGAAAGGACTGGTGAAAGGTATTTGCAGGGTGGTCCTACAAAACGCAAGGTGGTTCCCACAAGTGGAGAAGTGATGTACATGTTGAAGTTCCTGGACATACTGAGACCTTAGTATTAAAAGGTGCATTATTGTCTCTTGGAACTCTTGGAAAAATGTATTATTAAAGTTTGTTTTTCATGTGCAACACCGAGACAAATTCCTTTGTGTATTTTTGCTGTCTGTGCAGCTCCTGTACACTGTCAGCTCCGTACCCATGCATTCCCAGATCTGATCTGTTCAGATTACATTACAGATGAATCATTCAGTAGGGACCTGTAGAAAACATTATTAGTTGCCCACTTAAGCATACTATCTATCACCAAATCACAAAGCAGGTCTCTACTGTTTCAGGCAGGACAAAATTTATTTTACAGTAGTTGTTACCTATAGTTAAATCTTTTTTATAGATTTACAGATATCAGTGAATTCCACTAATGCCAGGACCTGTCAGACAGCTTAAATGCAGCAAAGAATTCATGGGTTTAAATTGTTGTATTCCAGCAACCCTTAGAACTCAAAGACAAATATTCACACTGAACTAAGAAAATATCTTTTGTCTTGCCACCACCTTTGCTCCACTTCTCCTTTATCTCTTCATTTCATATTTCCATCTTTGCACAAAACATTGAAACTGTAGTCACAGAAATTAGGATGTCTCTGAGGCACAACTCACAGTTCTGTAACAAAACAGTCTTTTCTCTGCAGTCAGCATGGCAGTGCTGAAGTTTTCTACAAGCATTCAAGTGCCTGTGCACACCTAGGCACTCCAAGACAGAGCACATCACCCATGAAACTTGAAACACTCAACAAATGAGTTCAAGGAAAGGAGGGGAATATTTAAATATATCAGAAGCTCAAGATATAGATTTGATAGGATGGTACAATTTGACACATTTATATTAGAATAATATTCTATTTTTCAGAATCAGATTTCAGTATAATGGGGAAATTTAAACAAAATGTACTTGCTTTGTCATTAACCAAAAGCCCTTTAGAACAATGAGAAAGAATCTTTCAAGAAAAGCTATCATTGCTCTTTTCATGTAACACGGAAACACCAGTATATTTGTGTGCCTGCTGTCTCTTTCAACACAAAAAAATAATACTAATTAAAGACATACATCTGTCATACTCCACTTACTGATGAACCTCCAAAGTGCTTAGTTTGCTCAATAGGAAAAAACAGGTGGGATCTCCTGTTAGTTTTGACCTCTAGGAAGTAGCTTTTACTCAAAAACATTACTGTCTACTGTTAAACCTAACCTAGTGTTCCATAGGCAGTAGTTAACAGTGTGCTGTAAACTTTGCTGAACCCTTTCTTGAATCTCTTCTTTTGATATTACCTGCTTACTGATGTATAAGCTGAGAACACTTTGAAATCTCCCAGAGGGACAGATAGTGTAGAAGATAATCAGATGACATGTATACAGCTATGGAGGCTGCATTAGCCACAAAATTAAAGTTGTGCATGAATGGCATAATCCATTTTATTAAAGTGATTTTCTCATTGAGACTTAAATGAATTTCATAAATTTCAAAAGGAAATTACAATATTTGAACTGAAATTTACAATTAATCAGAAACTAAGTACACAATCCTAGCCATTTACAACTCTAGGCCTCAGCATCTTCCCAGCGTACATGAACCATCCTGAAGTCACATGTTAGGAGAAAAGGGAGGATTAAGCAGCCCAAACTTTAATCTTTGGATATTTTCGTTCTCATTCTTATTATGAGCTGTCTAGGATACCAGCTCTGACTTTCCATTTGTAAAAACAGCTAGGAGCATGCAGCCCACAGTTCACTCTATCCAGTAAGTGCTATTATGATACAGTGGTAAGAAAAAAAACAAACGCAGAAACATGATGTACCAGAAAAGGACTCTCCATGCCAATCTTATGGAGAGGCCATATGGTTTCAATTTGCTATCAACTCTGATTCTGTTCCTAGTCTTCTCATTTATAATTGCCAACACTTTCAGACACTATGAGGAAGCTCAGCAACGAACTTAATGATCTTAACAAGAAGAGATCTTACAGAGAAACATTTAACCTCGTTTAATAGAAACAGAGATTTCAGTTTGGTTTGGAGAGAAGTGATTGTACTGCTCTACTTTGCACTGGTGCAGCCTCACCTTGAATATTGTGTATAGGGGGAGCCCCTTATACCAAGCTGGGCTGTGGACTGATGGTCAGAAGAGCTCAGGCACAGCAGACATCAGAAGGCTTGATCAGAAGGCTCACATCTTCAGAGTTTATTCAAGATAGATTAACAGACAGTTCTCATAGCTCATAGTAGAAGTAGTTAGTTCCTAGAAGTTCCTATTACATCATCTCACATCCTAGTCCATCTCCCTCTCACGTAGTAATATCCACACCTTTTATGCACTCTCACATCCAACATGCTATCACATAATTGGTTAACCAATTCACCTTGCATACAACACAGCCTCTCATTGGTCACAAGCCACCACACATACTCCAGGTAGCTCTGTTCTCTTTAAGGTAGAACTCCAACAGCTTTCCTTAAGGGATGCACTTACACTCACCCATACACCCCTACAGTTGTTTGCAGTTTTGAGCTCCACAGTATAAGGAAGATATTAAACTATTAGAAAGCCTCCAAAGGAGGGCAATGAAGATGGTGGAGGGCCTTGAGGGGAAGCTGTTTGCAAAGCAGCTGAGGTCACTTGGTCTGTTCTGCCTGGAGAAGAGGAGACTGAGGAGAAACCTCATTGCAGTCTACAACTTCCTCATGATAGGAAGAGGAGGGGCCCCCGAGGTAATGTCCTGAACCTCTGTCAGGGGAGGTTTGGGTTGGATATTAGGAAAAGATTCTTTACTCAGAGGGTTGTCAGGCACTGAAACAGGCTCCCTGGGGGACTGGTCACAGCACCAACCCTGGCAGAGTTCAAAAACTATTTGGATGATCATGATACAAGAATCATGATGTGACTCTTGGGCATGGTTTTGTGCAGGGCTAAGGGCTGAACTTGATGATCCTCATGGGTCCCTTCTAACTCAGCATATTCTGTGATTCTGTGATTTAAAATTTTCTCAAAGTAGAGCAAGATTTCATCAGTGTTGTCAGCCAGCCTCCTAGCTCCTTTATTAGATGCACAGATCCCTAAGAGGTAATCATTTTTCTCATCTCCAGATCAGACACAGAGTAAACCCAGTAGCTATTCTTTAAAAAAAACACCTCACTCTTTGTTCTTCCCATACTTCCCAGTGCTGCAGCTGCTTCTACTTTTCTAACTTCTCATACTTTAAAATTTCCAAGACATTTCTCAGATAACTTTACAATTGCTATTTCCTTTCCATCACTCTTAGACATTTTAGTGGTTTAAAAATCCGTCTTTCCCATCTTTAAGGCTTTAGCAAGTTTTCTATGACCGCAACTCAAGAATTTTTTTCGGATTGAGCAATAAAAATATGCTTTATTGAATCAAGCTGCAGAGTCCCTTATAAATTATCATTTTATAAAGAACCTGATCCTGATATCCTCTTTCTTATAGCAACAGAATTCTGGAGTACTTAGACTAGACATAATGGTTCCTTGGGGAAAGCACTATGGTCTTTGAGAAAAGATAGAAGTAGATACTCTAACTTAACGCTAACATCTCTCCTTACAGTTTCTGAACAATTTTCCCTTTTTTGTTTCTATACATCCTTAGCAATCTCACATATTGCTGAAACTCTGTGGCACCAAAGAACTTTGAAAATATCCTCTTATGTACTCTTCGCTTTCATCCATTTGCTACTAGTGTCAGGCAATGAAAATCCTCTTAATGATTTTGGCAACTCCTAATATAAACTATTGCTTTGCAAATTAATATTGTAACTGCAGTGGATGAAAAGGTTCCCTGTCAACTACCATATTCAAAGAAATATTCTGAGTTGAAAGGGACCCACGAGGATCATCGAGTTCAACTCATAAGTGAATGGCTCTTACAGGGATCAAACCCACAACCTTGGCATTATTAGCACTGTGTTCTAACCAACTGAGCTAATCAATCTTGATTAGCAAAGAGCAATCCATTACTCGGGTTCTAACTGACCACAGTATTTTCAACACGGTTTTCTGACAGTAAAGGAAACGCAATCTAGCATATCTCCACTCAGTTTGCATAAATACCAAGCCTTACAGCCTATGTAAAGAAATACAGAGTGACAGCAAATGCATGGATAAGTCATAGGACTGGAATTCTGAAGATCTGGATTCTTACCCTGGCTCTCTCTCAAGACTTCATGTGTCATACTGGATAAATCATTTTTACTTCTGTATCGCTCATTGCTACAGCCAAGTTAAATTTGTCAAGAACATTACAGTATGTAGGCTAAATACAAGAGTGCCTATAAATGTAGGATGGAAGGGGTTTTTTTCATTTATAAAGTATTGATTTTCTTTTTATGTTACAGGAACATTTTATATATGTATATATTTATATAACATGAAATAGAAGCTTTCCAATGTCTGGAATTTTAGGGGGGAGTTGGTGATGTTCAACTAAAAATTGCATATACTGTTTCTCTTTGTTAATAAAATCAGATTCACAGAGATACAGAATTCTATTTTGCAGACAATGCTTTGGATTTAGGGTTGATTCAGGGCAAAACTCAGGGGTATTTAAATTCTCTGGCAAAGAGTCTAGACACATGACCCCCACAGTCTTCACAGCACTGGGGCCTGCAGCTCATGGAAGTACAATGTTGATTTGGCTGTTCAGCAGATGGAAGCCCTAGGAGCCCAGACTGATTAAGTAGCTGAGGGTGCTTGAATGTCAGGCTGTTCATACTCAGAACTCTGACCAGCCCACCAGACTAGATGCTGAGGTGCTCAAGTCCCTGGGCCACAGACTGAAGATCTGGCATTATCCTAGTCACATCACAACTCTGCAAAAACCAAATCATCTCTCTTGAATGTTTCAGTCTCAGAAAACTCAGATTTTTCACGGCTACCTCAAATGTTGTACATATCAGTCATGTTCTTGCTTGTTTTCATGTGCATAGATATATAGAAGTTACATTGATAAATAAGAGGGAAATGAAAGGATACTGCAGAAAAGTACTTCACATATCCTGATTTATATGTTGCAGCAACCTCCTATTAGTCATGAGGGTGTTACTCAGCAAGGACATAAAAGTGAACACAAGATGGTTGTGATAGTGGTTGATTTAGTAGAAAAAGAAATTTTTCTCTGCTTAAGGTGGCTAAGGCATTAGAAAGACATCTGATAATTCTGCTCTATCATTTGGGGATAGTTTTGGTCTGCAAACTTTTGTTTCTCCTGCTGACAAGACTGTTGCTCATCCTGGCTGCCCAGCAGATGGGCTGTGGGAGCCCAGTTTGTCTGCTGCAGGAGTTGCAGGACAGCCAGAACCATAACCTCACCAGTGTAATAAACTAGCACTATGTGCTGGTTTAAAGATAAACCGACAGGAGAAATGGACCCACCACAAGAGAGATTATAAATCAGAGTTACAATTTAATGAAAGATATTACCATAAATACACTGACACAAAGAGAAATTGCTTTCAACTCACAAAACCCAGCAGTATAACCCAGTGTCCTGGGGCACAAACCCAAAGGGGTTAACCCTTGTGCTGAGACCCGTGTGGTTCCCCCCAAGTCCAAAGCAAAAAGAAGTGAGAAACCTGTTGGTGCAGGTGATGGCTGTAGTCTGGTCGAGAGTGGCAGTTGTAGTCTAGTCAAGACCAGTGGTCTCCTCCTGTCAAGGTCCTGCTGCTCCTCTGGATCTGATAAGAGGTTCCCAAAGTCTTGCCCACCACTTATGTACCCTCAAGGAGCACCCAGTCCCTCCCCCTGGTCGGGGATTTACACAAGTGGTGATTAACTCTGGGAGTCATGGGGTATCCCTGAACTGTTGATGGCCCATTTGCAGCCACGCCCCCCTCAGGCTGGGTGTGAAGGTGCTAATGACTCCCTGGACAGCTGCTGCTAATGGTCCATTGTCCTTGGGGAATGAATAGAGGGGGTAGAATACACAGCTTTGATCACCCCCACACAGTGATAACTGGTCCCACCTGCTGAACTAGGACACACAACCACTGAAGAATGGGAATTATGACAGTATGAAAAACATGGGGACTGAGCTTCCTGTGAATGAATTTTATGCTAGATATGTAGTAGGATTTTCTTAAAAAAAAAAAAAAAAACAACAACATAATCAGGCTTTACCAAAAGGTGAAGATTTCTATACCAGTTCCAAATTTATGACTGCTGTCTTCTTCTTGGTGTGTTGGGGCTATTGAAATATCCACTAACAGACTGAATGGATTCATCTTAAAAAAATAACTCTAATTTTTAAATATTGGTGACATTCATTAGATTTCACAGAAATAACATATACATTTTAATTCAACTGTGCAATGATTGAACATCACCTAGGTAACCGTATTGGAGATTGCACCAAAGTCTGGTTTTCATAACTGAAGTTTCTAAGCCCTAACATTTTGTTAGAGCATAGAGATGTCTTTTTACAGAAATTCAGAAAATCTGATTTAGATGGAGGTAGAGGGGCACTCTGAAAACTATTTGTAAGGTTTTTCTTCATGTATTTTGCCAGATCACTTGTTGAAATAACTCTATAAGAAATTTGACCTCTAGCCTTGGTTTACTTACAGTGTAACTTCCTATACTGAAGAACTAATTTAAAGCATTTGTGCCCTGTTTCTCCCTACAAAAAGAAATTATAAAAACAGTCACCATAATGGAATGTTATGTGACTGCTTGAAATCAGGACATCTGCAACTGTAATTTCTAGAAACAGAAATTGCAACTGAAAAAAATATTTTCAGGGGCAAATTAAAATATACTGATTCTGTTACTGTTAAAAAGTAAAATAAAAAAGCCAGATATGCTAGAACAACAGGTAGTAGGACTATGAGAAAATAATTGCAAGAAGCATGTTTTTTCTTGCAAGGTAACCCCTTTATTTTATACAGTTGCAACAAGTTCAGGAGCATCATGTCAGTAACACCAAGGTCACAGGTTTGATAGGCCATTCACTTAGGAGTTGGACTTGATAATCCTTGTGGATCCCTTTCAACTCAGAATAGTCTGTGAAATGTTACTACTTCTAAGCTTGATGGCATGTACAGGACTACACAGGCCAGTGGGTGAGCTGGCACAGGAGGAGCAGAGAGATAGGACTGGGCCAGCTTCACAGGGGAAAGAAACTGCTGAGGGTTTGGAGTCTGTTTTAGATGTGTACACTCCAAGCCACACTAAATCTCTGTGCACATTAGTCAGCAAATGGTTTCTTGCTTTTTTATTATATTAAAAGGAAGACTAGCTCATGCTTGAATTAGGGGATTATTTCCCCTACAATCTTTTTCATGTTTTATGGGTTTGTCATCAAGATTTCATGGCTGCTATGATGAATTGCCATTAAGACATTACCCTGAAAAGGACAAAGAAGGGCTTTCATACCTAAGTAATTTTGGAAATAAAAGGAGCATTTGACTAAAATGAAACCACTGCTAGAGGAATATTTCTTACTGGGTCCAGAGATGTATTTTTGTTAAACATTTTAAAGCTTGACTTCCCCTTTGACACAGAAATGAAGATATTACTCTGCATGTAATGCTCGTGACATTGCAGCCTTCAGTCACAGAGATCTGTGTATTCCTATACATGTTGCAGGCCTGAGGCAACATTTAAAAATAAGCACAAGTGTGTAAGGATGGATTTCTTCCAGTCTAGCTTCAGCTTGAACATTTTATTCCCTTTTGTGGTTTTGGTGTGCTCACCAGTATTTGTCACAGTGCACTTTCCTCAGCAATGAAATGAAAATTACATGACTGATGGGTAACTAGACCAGTATTACTTAATTTCTGAAAAGACAATGCTGTTCACATTAGCATTACTTTTTGTTGTTTATATCAACATTGCAGCTTCATAGTAGATCATGAAGGACTAGCAGTTTTTTATAAAAATTTGTAAGTATGGTGTGAAAAATTATTTTAGTTCTGTGAAGGATGAATGAACTAGTGTTTAACAGTCAGGACAGTCTAGTGCTGACCTAAACAAAGAGGCAATGGCAGCATCCTGTGAGAGATCAGTTGTCTTTTTAACTCTCCAGCTGTTGCTTTCAAAATTATTTTTAGAAATTTTTGTTTATTGCTTCCTTGTTTCATGCCTTTTATTGGAGGAGACAAAGAAATATTCTAAGAAGTACAGAATTATAGAATAGGGTAGAATGGGATTATACTGGCATGGAAATACAGGCTATTTAATTTTCTGTATATAGTGGGTCACTCAGGTTGTCATTAGCAGTAAATGGACAACATTGCCACTCTAGCTCCAGAAGCAGACATGGAGCAATTCCAGCTGCCCCATACTGAGATAGTATTTTGTTTTCTAAGAATAGTCAGTTTGTTAAACTGAATTATATTTGTGATTGCCACAAAATCTTATGCAGAAAAATTCTTATCTTGACAAAAATTTGGAAAGTTGTTGTTCTGTATAATATTGACATCAAACATCATAATCACTGGCCATTGCTTTTAATCTGATGTATGTTATTCTTGCAATCATGGACCACAGCCAAGATGAAAAATGTTTAGGTGGCAATAATGTGCCTTTATTTCTCAGTAGAAAATAAAGAAGTTTGTGAGTGGCTCTTAATATACAAATAGCAAGCATATAGATAAAATCACAGTCAAGATAATTAGGAATGCTGTGGAACATACAGGAATTTATTATTGGGCTGCTGCTTTTAGGCATTTGTATGCAAGTGTGCATCTAGGATTCTCAGAACTGTTGAGAAAGGGAGTGCACTGATAATATTATTATTACCATATTACTCCTGCTATAATAACAGGAGGTATAAATCTGAGTCAGGTTCCATGTGCTTGTTGCTATTCAGACTTAGTCAGGTTTAGAGTTCAAGAAGAGGTATATTTGCTTGTCAGATTCAGAATTAGATACATCTAGTGAATTAATGTGTTCATATTGTCTATTAATTCAGAGCTTCACATTAATTATTTGCTAGTTGAAAAGCATACTGTTGATGGCTCAAATGTGGTCACTAGCTTTTTCATGTAGAAGGATAATAAGTAAAGCTTTAAAAAAAGAACACAAAGAATGAAATTAATTTTACATTTTCCAGGGATCCAAATTAAAACCATAAAAAGGAAAATGTTTCTCTTACAAGAAGAGAAAACCAATTGTGCTTACAATATTTTGCTATAATGTCCTACAACTTGACACATTTAGTTCAATATTCTTTAACTAGGGAAAAAGAGAGAATTCATTGACAATATTGTTCATGAAAACTGGCTTTGTGTTACTTTCAAATAATCACTACTGAGAGGAGAGGGGAGAAAAAAGTGAAGACAGTCCAGACTTTTTACATTTTTTTTTGTTAATGTAGTTCTTCTAAAACATAAAGAGAAAAGAATATAAAGAAAACAATTTTGTTTTCAAGTGAAATATCCAGTAAGAAAAGCCTAAGGTTCTGCGTGTTCTGTCACATTGGCTGTTATACAGACAGGCTTATAGAATTTAAGTCTATGTCAAGGTGAAGAAATTACCTTGACTACCAGTGTTGGGAGATAACCATCACCAGGGTTACAGAAGCAAAAGAGAAAGAGAGCAACTGCAAGGACAATAAGCTATGCACATATAGAGAAATTTCATCTTTCTATGCATAGAAAATGAGTGTACACTTTAGCTCTCAACACATTTTTCTTGTCCAGCAGAGCAATCCTGCATTCCTAGTTGTGTGCAGTATGTCTTAGAGAAAGTGCTGTGATAACACAGTATAGGAACAGCCCAATGTGTGGAAAGAGTCTCAGAGTCACACATATATGAGGTCGCTGCAAATGCTCACAGGTACAGCAGTTCTCCCAAATTTTTCATCATTATTTGTGGAAGCAGTACATCTGCAAAGACCAGTATCATTATCTGCTCTGTTACAGGACACCAATAGTTTCCACTTGGTCTCCACTGCACTGTTGTGGCAGAAATTTAATAGCAGTTACAGATTTTTCAAATTCCTTTGTGTGGTAGGTACACAGAGAATGAGATAAAAAAGGGAAAACAGGTAATAGCAGAACACTGCTCCTATCTGCATAGCATTCCCCTGTAGGGATTCTCACCACAACTGGTCCTTGACGATGTCCAGTGGAAAGCTAGAGACAATGATGCCTCCCAGCATTTTCTCAGTAGGTCTTAAAAGTAGGTCTTCAGAATACCATCACCTAGTCTATGCTAACAGCATTCTTTTGCCACCTGGTAGTACAGTAGAGAGAGCACTAGTAGGAATTTTAAACTAAAACCAAAATGTTAAAATAGGACATCTAAGAGGAATGGGTCAAGTTTTGCCTGCTTTTTGGTAACAAAACTCCTACTGATAATTTCAGCTAGATAAAGGTCAAATAACTCAAGGAAGAGCATAATAAAGATGCAGAGACATATTGACTTGGACATATAAGTGGAAAGCTAGTATACACATCTACTTTTCCAAGAAGAACGACAGGTTGTACAGGAGAAAAAAAAATTCTGTGATGTAGATTTACATTTCTGTCCTGCTAATAAATGGGCCAATGAAACAGCTGAGTGCTCCCCTATTGCAGGTGTGGGAGTTATTTACTTTCTAATCCTTTCCCTTTTGGCTCTGGCTGGACACGAATGAAAATCCCCAGCATTAGGTATTAGAAGAGATGGAGAAAGCACAGGAACCAATTTACAGGGTTTCACTTGACTAGTTTTCTTCATTTGACTCCTATTAGCTTTGATAATGTATCCTCACTATTAATCAGTGAGGGAGAGAGGAGGTGATGCCTGTTTTTTTCTTCTGCATAGGAGGATGTAGGTGCACCACAGCAATCTTTCTGGAAAAGGTTCAGTGCCTTAAAGCATCTCCTTCAGGACCTACAAGGCACAGAGGCACTCACCCTGAGCACTCGTACAGCTGTCAGCAGGTATAGAAGATTTTGAAGGAGTGTCTGAAATAAATTTTTTAGTTAATGGTACCTACAGCATAAACTCTGCTGTAATCCCATTAGAAACAGTAGGACCAAAGGACTGTAGAGGCAGCTGATATTGTTAGATGTGAACTTCTTCCAAGTAGTGAAATTCCCATCACAAAAACACATTTAACAACAATATAATAGTTGCTGTGATTGTAACAACAGCTACTTCTGCAGAACTCATGTTCTGTCTGTTTCAGATGGCTCCTGGGGAGAGGAAACAGGCTCTAGGCTGAACAGCCCCTGAGCTTTCACTTCTTCTGTCTTGCACTACAAAACCAAATTGTTTCTTCTGATGGCCCTATGCAGATATCACAGCTTCATTAATATGGAGGTTGTATAATGTTTCTGCATGTTATGCCTGTCACTAGTCAAGCCTGACAGATTCTCATTGCTGGATCATTACACAGAAGTGTAAAAAAATACAAAAGGTGTTGGTAAATTTCCAAGAATTTTGATGCAAATACATCATCAATAATGTATTTTAAAAGTTTAGTCAGTAAACTGCAGTAGAGTTGGTTTCCATAGCAATGATATCCACAGTAATGCTACTGAAATTTCAGATTTTTTTCAAGCAGAAATAGCTATGTCCATAGAGAGTCAGAGCAACAGTCCAGCAAGACCAGTATCTCCAGTGGTGTCCTAGCTGGATGCCTAGGACAGAACATAAGAGCAGGGCAAGTGCAAGGTAATGTATACCAAAGATAGGGAAGCGGTATCCTTGGCTTTGCAGCTTAGAAACTTGTAAAATTAGGGATAGCTTCCTTGTTTTGAATGGTCCTTGATGGATTTTTCTTCTATGAGTTTATTGCTTTCTATTTCATTTTCTTCACCAGTTGTTTCTCTGTCAGTCACAACACTGCATTTCAAAAATCCACCAATATACACATATCAGGAATGAGACAGGTTAGCCAAAACTCAAGGTGAGGTCTGCTTCAAGACTTGTAAGACCAAACTTAGCTTCTTCTTTTGCTAGCAGTTAAAACCTGGTAAAATAAACTTGCCAGAAATTCATCTTTCTGGTTACTAATTGAACTAGAAACAATCAGGCCTCAGCTAGAAGAGCTCAGATATGTCTCAAAACCTAAGCTAACTCTTGGGAACATTCTGTATTTGGTTTATTTCTGGAAGTTTTAAGCCCCTTGAGGTGAAACAAGCAAGGCTTCATGTTGAAATGAACACTGATGTTGCACAAATCTTCTGCCTTTGAACTGATATCTAACTGTTCCAAATAGGAGATTTCCACGTGCTCTGCTTCATTCCTGCTACCCTTTACACCTGAACCAAGCTGAAAGGAGCTTATAGCACAGAATCTGGGCTCTGCATCTAATTCAGAGCTTGCTTTCCATCAGTCACTAGACCTATTTCATTAAGACCACATATTATTTCCTGTTTATTGAAAGATTTTTTTTTCAATAAGTGCCTTTTGATGTGAGAAAATCCTGGAGAACCATATGAACCTATAAGTTGGGATAGAAGAATCCTTAATTAAATACTTTGTAATGTAGTAACTGAGGGGAAAAAATAAAAGAAAATAAATAATAGTTAAAAAAGTCAACAACGACCAAACAAAACCTAACTTAATTCACTCTTCTTCTCAATGCAGAAATATTTATCTTTAAGGGAAAGTGTCCCAGGAGATTGTGAGTTTGGCCCTCACTCAACTGGAGCGGGTAACTGAATCTGTGTAGAGGAATGTGGATTCATTAGATTCTCACTAAAAAACACACTCTAAAACTGCAACATGCTTCCCCAGCAAATCTGATTTGGGAATGTGCTCATAGCAAGTAATTCTATGTGTTCTTCCCATGCTCGTTCAGAGCTGTTTCAAAGCAAGCACATGATAACTGTGAATGTCTCTGCTTACAGTGACCATTCAGCAAAGTGTCCCTAATGCAGACTACAGCCCAAGAGCTACACCCTGCTAGAGTTCACTGCCCAGTGTTTGCAGTGGATTTTAACAATCTAACAAATATAAAGTAATGAAAACACTCATCAGGTATTCTTACTTGCCTACATTCATCCTCTCTCATCTACCAGTTCAGTCTGCATACGAGGAAGCATATCCTAAAATATTCTTGTAAAGAGTCCTGGGCTGATTCATATACATGAAGAATTTCAGCTTCAGAGGTAATTTTTTAGTAAAATATTTGTGTGACAGCGTTATGTTAAACCAGAAGCTATTTTACTACTCCAGTATCAGGGTTTGAGAGGAGATCATAGGAATAGATGGCTGGATAGAATTTCGGAGCAACTGGATAGCTGATGTTAAGAAGCTAAGCTCACATAACTTTGTTCAATTATTATCCTTTGTTTCAGTTAACTTCTGAGATGTGAGTGTCAAAAATCTGATGAAGTCAAATAAATCATCCTTACCAGGACTCAGCCTGGTTATTGGAAGGTTACTGAGGAAATGGGGCAGATTGTAAAATTAACCACAGTACTACTTCTTTATTGTGCTCCTCTCCACCACAAGAGGGACAATGGCATGATCTGAGGTAATTGTGATCATTCATGAGAAAGAAAGGATTATTCAAAGTTACTGCCCTGGTCTGAGTCTTCAAGGATCTGCACTTTCACTGTGTCCACATGAATTCAAGGCGCTTCCTGACTGATCAAGTTCCTATTTTTAGTACCACTGGGTGAACAAATATATTTCAACTGCTGTGTGCTCAGATAGTGTAGTAACGAGATAGATAAACACCTATTATAAAGAGGCAAAGCCTTTTCCACTTTTGCCTCACCACAATTATTCCTTCCATGTAGCTGCAAAGACACTGTGATGATTTAGGATACATTGTCTATAAGAGATAAAGTCAGGGGGGGCTCTTCTTTATTTACTACCCTGATTTTTGTAACTTTGTCCTTTCAAAGATTCTGAGATTTATTTCAGATTTTGGAGAGATTGACTTGCAGCTACAGACAAAGTCTGTAGACATCCCAAAAACATAAATATTCTGTAAGGAAATCAGCTGTTGCTTTTGTCCCTTTCAAAGGTAAATGACTGGTTCAAATTAACAAAAAACAAAAAAGCAAAACAAAAAAAGGAGTTTTTCAATGCTTTGGTCTCAGTCTCTTTGTAAGTAATCAGTAATAAAATTGTTATGCTTTTATGATGCACAGAAGGACACACTAAGGTCTAATGCAAAAGGCTTTGAATTCCTTTAATTTTTTTTCCTATTGGCTATGAAATTTCTGCTTTGACTGATTTAACCAATTGGAAATGGTGTATGGCTTTAAATATTTTCTGTTATGCCTTTTTCAGTCCTTAAATTCCAGTAAAACACTTTAGTGCAGGGAGCTGCTAAAATTGAGCTGTGCAAAAGGCACTGAATGTCATTGCTTTGGGTAGCTGGTTTTGCCTTGAGACTGATCACTGAAATTAAGGGTTAAGTGACATTTACATTATTGATTCATGCTGAGAATTAGTTGCACAATCCTAATATCATCCTTCTATCCCTTGGAGTCCTAGAAGATGAGAAACTAAGAATTTTTCAGTAACACTGATAACACTTTGGAAGACTTAAGCATATGAGGAGTATTTAGCTAGCAGTGAAAGTCACAGGACTGGAGTGAGGTGTATTATCAAAGTGAATATAACAGCAGCATTGTTGGCTTCTCAAAGTGCATACAGCAGTGAGCTGGGACACAACACATGAGAAATAATGTCTGGAGATCAAAACTTAGTTTCAGAAACATGCAAATAATTGTTCACACTACAGTTATGGCATAAGATTTTTATCTCAAAAAAGTATTATCAAATCCCAGTTACATTTGGGTAAGCCACTTACAGTCTGGTGTTCAAGATTTGATGGTTGGATGCCTGCAGATGCAAATAGTCTCCCACTGTATTTTCTGTCTATTTAAATTGTAAACTTCTCAGGGTCGGAATTATGGCTTGTCATATGTTTTTATACTACCTGGAAAAATCTTTCTAATTTTGATTGAAATCTCCAGGCATTATTATAATACATCCTTGCAGAAAGTTTAAGTAATTTCTAAACTGAACTAGCCAAAGTCCACGAAAATCCACAAGTACTTTCTTCTGATGAGTTTCTATATTCCCAATGTACAAGCCCCTCGTCCACCCTCCAAAAAAGCTTATTCTCTAAAGACATGAAGAAAAGAGAAGAGTTGTGACATGGAATCAAAACTAAGGCAGTAAATGCTTGGAACCAAAAATTTTCCCTTCCATTTAGATTCTTTTCACCACCTAGGCCTAAGAATTATTAGCAATAATTCTATTTATTGATAAAACTTTGCTCAAAATATTAAAAAATTTAATTTTGCATAGTTAGTCAAAGTTGTGCTGGTAACTAACACATAGCAATGCAGCTGTATGTTTGTTGACTAAAATTCCCCACAAAACAGACACGCATGACAATATTGGTGGAGAAAGAAAAAAGGTATCATTTATTAGAAGCTTGTAGGTGCACACCATGGAACATGCACACACATGCACCCACATGCACGCATGTGACCAGGGATGTTACAGTTTTTATAACCTCTCCAGCCATTAGCATATGTGTTGCCTGTAGCCAACCTGGGGTACTGATTTCTCTAATATCCCACCCACAGAAGTCCTTAGAATTGCCCCTTTGGAGTATCTCCAAGGGCCCTGGACCCTCTTCTGTTTTGTCTTCAAAATATCTTGCAGGTGACTACTTCAAAAACAGCATGTCCTTGGCATAGCTTAAGAATCTGTGAGAAAGTACCTAATGATATGTAATATGTGAGCAATCCAGGAAAATCCATGTAATCTATATAATTCTAAAAATCTACAAAAGATACACTGAAATCCTTAAGCATCATGTTGACTCCATACCAGCGAGATCCTCAGTGCCTTCTGGAGGTGAAAGAATACTGAGAATAAAGTAGAGAGGGGGAAAGGGAACAGGAATTCTCTCCTTGAGTCATTTGTGGAAAAGATTCATGTTAATGAACAGAAAGAACAAAAAAAATGCAGTTTAGATGATCAGTGAAAGTGAAATAGGGGCACAATTTTAGTAGATCTGCCTTTTTGCACAGGGTTATTTCTGCTTCTCGAAAGAATGATGCCAAGCAGGTCACCAGATTGATCTGATGTTATAAGAGACTGAGATGTTAATGGTTAACGGCTCAAACATTGTCAAGATCACCGGAGGACTTTGCCCACTATGGCAAACTATCTAAAGAAGCAAATGCTCCTCTGTGACCACCATATACCCATCCTTGCCCCGAGTACAGTGCATGAATTCCTGGAAATTTGGATAGTAAGTTAAGCTGCCTGACAGGAACTTGAGATAAGATAAAGGTGGTACTGTTGTCCAAATTATCTCAGGCCTAAGGAAAGGTAAACAAGGCTGTAGAAGAATGTATACTGTGAAGAATCCACAGGGAAGGCCAGCTCAGCAACCTGGCTGAAGGTTGGCTCTGGCTGGGTCTGGCAGAGAGAGGCCGTAACCCACAGACTCAAAAGAAGAGAAAGACAGCACGGGACATTCACATTCAAATGCAGGCCTGAGGCTATTCAGCCCTTCTGATGGGGAATAGCTGACTCAAACACAGTGACCTGAGAGGGAGCTGTCCCATCTTGGAAGCTGTAATAAACCACCAAAGACCCTCAAAGCACCCCTAGTCTCATTTCTTAGTCTTTCCACCAGAGGACTGTGCATGATCCACAGTATTGCAACTGATCCACAGCATTGCAAAAGACAATGTAAAACTCTCTCCTTAGGGGAGGTGCTTGGTGTTCCCACATAAACCTGAATGTACATTAATCCATTGAACTCTATTTTGAGGGCCTCCTGCACCCTCAAGGGATCAAGACTACTCTCATCACTTCAATCAATGGACATTGAAACTGCAACACTCAAGTCTTCACGCTGTATCCAGAGGTGGTGATAATTTTCTACTCTTATACTTTCTTTCTCTTTCTTTCTTTTCTTTACGTATTTTCTTAAGTGATATTTTTATGCTTTTATATTGCTATAACACCATAGATAGTAATAACCAAATTGGTTACATACCTACTTTCTGTTGCAACCAAATTATTCTAAAATAAACCCTATATATATATTTACAAACACTGATCATTTGGTGTCATTTCACTCTAATCCACTCCAAAGAATGTATTAACAGGAACCTGGGTTACCCTCGCTTTCTGGGATGGGATGTAACAAATGCTCACAGAAAGTTTCTCAGACATATCAATAAATTTTCCAGAAATATTTCTCACTTTTATTTCCCCTATCTGTTTTTGTCTCATCTCTTTACTCTGTCTACCATCTTTGGTCACTTTTGTAGATTCCTGTTCCCATCTTACCTTTCTCACCTGACCTTTTGAGGACAAATAAAGCTTATTAAATATGTTTTTTTCAATAAGGCATAATGAATATTTGCTCAGACAGAATCTGTTACCAAAATCACATTTGTTTCATGATTTTTTGTTTCCATTCCTATTCTTCCTCATGGTTCTGGTTTTGTGTCGTAAAAACCAGTCACTCTGCAACAATTTTTAGCTTAATCAGTATAACACCCAGGTTCTGTTAGCAGGCAATTCTAAAACAAAATTACTTTTTTAACCAGAGTATATAGCAGTTTTCACTGGGGGATCTTTGGAGCTTTTCAGGTTTCTTGGAGCACTTTAAAAAATACTTAAGCAATAAAATCCCTAACTAAATGGCATGAGAAATGGTAAAAACTTCAGAGGAATGCTTTGGGAGCATTGAAAAGCTTGATGGTTTGAGTACACTAATAACTGGGATAAAAGCACTAAATCTACTTTGTGCAAGCCTGTTACCAGCTGGTAACAACAGGGGTCCACTAGAATGTGTAAAAACAAGACACACAAGTGTGGAAAGCAATGTTCTAAAGGAGGGTATAATAATGCACATGTGTTTTCTGAGTGATTTAGATACAAGACATCATTGTATTGTAGTTCTGCCTGAGTAATGTAGACAATAGACTGCATTATTACTTTTAATAAAGAGTGTGTTTAATCGTATTAAACACAATTATACTGTAGTTCTCCCCGAGCAATGCAGACAATGGAATTCATTATTAAATTTAACCAAAAGTGTATTTAATTTTCTAGTAAGTAATCTCATTGAAATTGAAATAGCCTACTAAAATATTTTCTGAAAACAAATTGCCTTTAGCTGTAATATTTTTGCAAAATAGAGCTGTCCATATTCAATTAAGTTAATTTCCTTTTAAGCTGAACTGCTGGAAAAAGTGATTTGCTTCTAATTTTATGTGGAATTGTTTCACATTTGATCTAAACATTACCTGTGTTTTATGTTCTAGTTATGAGTTTTCTTTAGAATAAGAAAAAAACAGAAGCATCCATGTACATATGTAGATATATTTACAAAAATGCTTCATCATACAGTTCAGGGAGAGAAACTAAGAGAGTTCTATGGCTCTGCTTCCTTCCCTGGGTAAGAAAGCAACAGAAAAGAATAAAGTGCATCTCAAGTGTCATATGGAGTCTGAATGTGGCCAGAACACATTCCTAGATCTGGAAATCTGTTTCAGATTCTTCTTAGAAGCAGAAAGAAAAGGTAGAGGGAATACATTTTCATTTAAAAGTAATAAAAAAGAAATCCAGAAATGTAAATTCCAACAATAATTTCAGTAAAAAACCAATATATTTTCTTCCAGTAGCTCTCATGCAGGTACTTTGTGAGTGAATTCAGAACAGCACGTTCATTATGCTTATATCAAAGAAACTGGAGAAGGAAAGGCTTATAATTGTTTTATTTATTGTTTAATAGAATCAAGGACTTTCTGATGTGGCTCAGGATCTCATTGTGCTGGACTTTGTAAGCACAGAACAAAGAGATGATCTGAACCTCATGGAATTTATTACTGCTCTCAAATCTTGGCAATAGTAAAAATGAATCTAGCTTGGGAAAGCAGCTTTTGCTAACTTATATGGTGCATTCTTATTTTCTTGAGAGCACATGATAACTATCCATTGTGAATCATTACTGCTATTTTTCTTTTTTCCTACTGTCCAGATAAGCTGCCTGAGTTGGTGTGGTTTTTATGGGCAGCAAAGGTTAGTAGTGAGATTTGTTAGGGGCCAGAAAAGTGGGACATTCCTACCTACAATTCACATCTTGCTTCTGCTTGCATTGCAATTCTCAGGACTTCATGTGCCATCAGATTTATTGTTGGGAATCTGACTCAAATTTCATCTTAATAAAAAAAGTATTCTAATTACATATAAAAAAATTCTAAACAGCTGAGCTTATGTCTTCTTGCCAAGCAACCTATGAAGAAGCAAACTATTTTGAATGGGCTGCATGTTCATAACCTGGCATTTATATTTGTCTTAAACCAAAAAAAAAAAAAAAAAAAAAAAAAAAAAAGTCATGTGTATCCATCCTTCACTTCAGGACTGAAGGAAATTTCTTCTTGTCATGAGATAACATCAGGCTGAGATTTTTGGTTTCTCTAAAATCATACAAAATTTTGCAATTGACTCTGGAAGGAACAGAGGAACAGAGCAGGGTCAGTAGCAGACTTCCTCCACCAATCAGCTGTATAAATCCAGCGTTGAAGGGAGACAAAGAATTTTTCTAGCACGTGTGAAATGACATAAAGGAAAATGGCGTGTGAAGTTTAGGCAGTCACTGTAGTCTTAGCCATGGGACCATTAAATAACACACTACAATTAGTAGCACTGGTGCACTTAGAGAGTCTTGGGATGGCCAGATGACAATTGTCTCACTTTATGGTAAATGAATGCCTTCTACTCAACTGCAGCAGGAAAGCAGAGTCTGGGGTAAGAACTCAGGCTTCTGAAGCAGCCTTCACTCCTGCTTCTCTCAGATAAACTCATCACCACAGTGGCACTTAGTGGAAAGCCATGGACAAACAATACAGCAATTACCATTCATGATGGATAGACTCTTGTGGCTTCACTCTCCATGTAACCCTGAAACCTGAGCTATGACAGTGAAAACACCACTAGTGTGACTCTGAGGACCTGGATCTTCTCTGCTTGCCCAGATGAGTTTGAAATGGTAAGTTTTATTCTGTTGCTGATCTTCCATCTCAGCAGTGATGAGACACAGAGATGCATATCCAGTCTATTCTTCTGTAGTCCTCACTTCACACTCTGTGCTAGTCTTTATCTCCAGCTCCTTCATTCCTTCTGGCTTCCTATGAATGTCTCAAAAAGGAGATAAACACTGAAGTTTGGTCCAAGACCCTTTGATGGAAAGATGCAGAGCAGAATACAGCTGCCACCAGCCCCAGGTAATGGGAGTTTGAAAACCAGATATCAGAGACTTGCCTAGAGCACCTGAACAGATTACAGCAGTGTGGAAGAGTCCTAAAGTCAGTGGCACATAGAAGAAATCCCAGATCTCACTCTCACACTTGCAATTATGGTGAGGCACTGAAACTGATGATAGGCACAGCTCCTTCCTTCAGCATCACGGATTCCTACGAGCCCTTTTTTGAATGAAAGCTAAACCATTCCCAAAACTTTTGCAGCAAGGCAGATATTCTGTAGCAAATCTAACCTCCACAAAACTGAGAAATGAATTTGGACATGTAACTCTAGGGTAGTTTCAGAGCTACATAGCCCTCATCACATTCAAAGAACAGAGGAAAAGAGCAGAACATGTGGTAGACATTATGGGAGTACAAAGGAGTCCAAGAGATGCACATGATTCCCAAGTACCCCATGATATTTCAGTTTCTCCCTTGCTTTGACAGCACTATTATCAATAACAAACTATTTTAGAATTTCTACAAACTGCAGTCAGTGCCCAATAAAGGTTTTGAAACTATTTCTTATAACAGAAACAGTTTGTCCTGTTGTCCTTGGCTGTAATTTTCCTCCATTTCTCTCTGCACTTTCTGCTAGTGCAGCATTTTGGTGTTGCAGTTGCATTAACATAGTTTGTGAAGCACTTCAGAACCATTCAGCTTGAGAAGAGCTATAATAATGTAAAATATTTTTCAATGAGTAGGTTAAACAGAAAACACTATATTGATTCAGTGCTTCACAAGTTATTACAATAATTAATTCAGATAGGCTTGTATATAAGCCTTTGTTTCATGGACTGAAAACTGGCTGAAGACTTGTAAACAAATTGAAAAGATTAATGACAATGCAACTTACCATCTAAAACACATTTTCTGGATGCCTTGAAACATTAAGTTCTTATGCTTACAACACTCTGGAGGTCAAGACTTACTGTGGGAGGTTACCCAGTTTTGAAGATGTAAAGCAGAAGCCTGCGTAATCTTTGCAATGTATCAGCCAAGATTTTGGTAAAAGTTCAAATCCAGTCTAATACCCTAGCTGCAAGACCATCCTTTCAGACAAATCTTCCTCACATATAGTTGAAGATACTGATGCAAGATCCGCTTCTATCAGTTCTTGGTCTGGTTTGAATCAATATATTTCTCAAGCTTTAATATAAGTTAAACAAAAACTTGGTGGTAGTCTCTCTCCATAACATTTCTGTCACTTTATCTTCTGAGTCATTCAATATTTAATATTATGACATAAAGTGCACCTTATAAAGCTTGTTTTTCATATTTACATTTAAAAATATTTAGAAGAACATCAGAATAACAGCAGTCAACAGTGCCCTCTCTCTGACACTGACCAGAAAATGATGCTTATGGAAAGAACAGGAAAAGGAGGCAAGTGTATACTTTTCCAGACCATGGTATATAGACCAAAGATTACCTAATTGTTTGATTAGACATTTTAGGTTAATAGTTCATGGTGTGCCTACCCTCTATCAGTTTTTCAGTCCCTTTTTAAACCTTGCAATGATTTTGGCCTCTTTATTCCATGACTACCAATTCAACAGTTTAATTACACACTGAGTAAAAGATTGTTTTCTTTCATTTCAAGATTGTTAGGCTATTTTGGTTAATAATCACAGTTCCTTGTGTTATAAAAATCAGTGCATAATCATGCCCTATTTAACTTCTTCAAGTTATTTATGTTATGTGTTTGACATACTCTTCCAATCTCTCTTTTTATGAGACTGTGTTCTTTCAAAACTGGCAGAGTTTTGGACAAGAGCATGATCAAAAGTGTTTTGGAAATCCAAATGCACTGTGTCAGGGGGATGAGACATGCCCAAAGATCTCAAGCAAAAATTACTCTTTTGTTTTTATTTTAAATGCTTTACTGACTCTTCCTGAGAATGTCATATTTATCCATGTCTATTATTTTTACTCATTATCATAGCTTCAGTCAATTTGATTGATAAGAAAATCAGAGTTGTTTGTTCATAGATTTCACAGCCTGTTTATTTCTCATCTGCACGCACCCCAAGGCATCCTTCAAAAATGGGCATTAGTCTTTCCACCTGCTCTTTCTCTGGAATAAAGACTAATTTAATCAATAGTTCATGCGGAGCAGTTAGTAGTTCAGCAGTAACTTTGAGAATTCTTGGGTTAATACCATCTATTTCCTATGGTCTTTTTTATTATACATTTTATTGATCTGTTCTAAAACCTCTTCTGCTGACACTTCACTTTGAAACAGTTCTTCAGACTTGTCTACTGTAAATAAACTCAGCAACCTCTCTAAGCTCCCATGTGGATAACATTATTGTAAGCTGTCCTTTCAGACTTTCTGCTCTGGCCACAGCACCCTCCAGTGCTTCCATAGCTCAGCCATCTGTCAGCCCTACAGACTTGAGAGGGATGCTTTGTTTTCAAGTTTTAGAGATACTGCATTATAAATTTCCCTTTCTTTAGCAGCTTGCTTCTCAGAATCAATTTTGATATAGGTTATTATGTTTTACATATCAGAATTGTGTGTATTTTCAGTTTTGCAACTTTGGATGCAAATTCTGCCTTTTGAAGGATGTCATTTTACTTATAATTGCCTCTTTCCCTCTAACCACAGTACTTTTTCTAGGAATAAAAATTTACTTTGAGGCTGCCTTTAAATATTCTTGAAGACATTTGACTCTTTTGATTATTCCCCTTCATCCTTAGAAAATAGTTTCTTGGTTACCACAGGTCCTGTTTTGAAGTTCAATTTTAATGCAGTGATTTTTTTTCACTTCTATAATGTTGTTCAATCTGAATCTGTGGTTACTGTTCTTCCTTTTGAAGACAGTTGCTTCAAGGGAGACTCATCAGTGATTTCTAAGAATGTCATTTTTGCATAATGCTTTATCTTGACACTTAGCTAACATTCACGGGGAAAGGAGAGGTCTCATTACAGCTCCATTTTCAGACCTTGCAGGCACTCTTTTTACTCAGAGTATTGTGTAGTCAACCTCCTGGTCATGTAGTCAAGACACTCCACAATATTTTCTCCATTTAAACATGAAATTTTAATGCCAAGATTTTTTTGTGATGAAAATTGAGATTTTTTTTAAGCTTAATTTATAATAACCACATACACCAATCACACAGACTTTCTCTCCCCTATGCTTTCCTCAGCATAAAGCACTGGACTCTAAATTGTTCCTTGATTTTCTAGCGTTCCAATATTTTTGACCCTTCCATGAAGTACCTGAAATTAATGTTATGCCAACTGTCTCGTTCATAGCTGTGGCTTTCTCCCAGAACTCCACTGTTACTTCTCCCGGTGCTGCTGTTACCTGCACGAACATTGACCAACAGCTGCAGAAAAACATTCTCTAGATAATTGTCCAGATGGTTCATGAAATATGCCACTTTTGCACCTGGGAAGGAAGTCATCATGCATAATACAGTGGTTTGGTTTTTTTTTTTCTAAAACATATAATTTTTAACATAAATAAATTAGGAATTTTTTTCACTACACCCTCTTGTTACTCAGAGTTGTTTATATGTTGTCTCCTGAGAGAGAAGGAACAGAGAGCACTAACTCAAGAACCCTACCATGAACATTTTCAAAGCTACTTGTCTTTATACAAGTGTTTCTTTGATGTTATTATTTGCCATACGTTTATAATTGTTAACAATTGTTAAGCTGTGAATATGTGATCACTTTATATCAATCTAATGTGCCAGTGGTTTCTTTGCATTTGACCCCATTAGTGTGTTCAATCTCTAGTCTTTGACTGATAATCACAGTGCAGGTCTTTGGGACAAAGTAAGAAGGTTTTCTTTTTATTCTGGATTTTCTGCGTTAGCATTAAAATATGGCCATAGTCCACAGCTGCCGATTCTACGTAGGCTGCACATTCACCCTGCTTGCCTGTGCCAGATGGATGGTTCCTCTTTACAACACAATAAGTATATTCCTGGTCTGAGGGTTGAGCCAGCAGGGGATTCCTGTAGTAGACAGAGTTCTGGTAGTAGATAGGGAGTATTGTGATTTTACAGGCATACATTCTTACACTCCTTGTAAGAATGAAGTTACAGTTAGTATGTGACAAATGTACAGAACATCGTTCATACACAGAAGTACTAAACTTGCATGATGCAATGCCAAGCCTCCAGTAGGGACAGCTCTAAAAGTTAATGCAATGTAGTCAGACAGACTGTAATCAAGAAACAACTTACATTTTATCTGCTATGCAGCCTTAGTATAACCTTATATATATAGTAGTCCAACACCTTTCAAGTCTAAGATACAACATTTACATAAAACTTTAAATGCATTCAATGTTCTGAATATTATTATGGAGTCTAATGGATTTATGTACAGAATCTTGGTAGATTTTTATGCAGTTGAATATAGAATTCAACAAGTGATTTAGAACTTACCCCAGGAAGAATCTCAGTGGTTGCATTGGCATTGACAGAACTTCTGAGTGGGATGATAACAACCAGAGGCAAATGCTGTCATAAACAGTGATTTTACAGAGCTTGTAGAAACACACAAACCATTCAGCCAGATCTGCAGCATTAGTAAAGCCTCTTTCATCAGCAGGACAAAATACACCTGTTCTCATACATTTGAAGACTCTAACATAGAGTTCCAGTCTAACATCCCTTAACTTTCATTCCTCTCATTTTTTGCATTAAGGTCTATGCAGACTTGGCTTCTGTATTTCTTGCTTCATCATTCTCTGTTCCTGCAGTTCTTGCATGCACATAGGATCTAAGCAGCCCCCTGGCTTCCTTTGTGCTACTTTTGTTTTCACAGAGTATATGAATTCCCTTTTGCTTTGAGTCACTTGGTGTGAGAAAAAGGAATTCCCATATTGAACTACAGCCTTGCTCCATTCAGTGGCATACAGCACCCACATAGAAGACTAAGGAGGATGATTCATGCCTGGGTATTTTTATTGCTTTACAGAAACCTATTAATTCTATTGAAAACTTATTGGAAAAGTGGTTGGAAACACAGTTTTAGAGAAAGATGGTTCATTCTATGCCAGTAAGAAAAGGACTTCATGGTAACTCAGCATGCTTTGGAAATATTTCCTATATGTCAGAAAAGACTGCATCTTCTGGCTACGTTAAAGCCCTTCTTCAATCTCTCCTAGCTTATCTTTTAGTGCATGTAAGTATGCAGATGATGATATTAGAGGTATTTCTGAACCTTTATTGTACAGTTTAAAGGCACAGCTGTAGAATTTGCAAACAAAACCAGGCCAGGGAACAGTAATGGAGAGGATAATATTGGAAACATATAGGGTCTCAGTCATTCCTTCATTTGTCTTTAGCTTGATGGAAGAAGGTCTACAATAAGTGAAAGATGGGCCTGCTGTAATGAAGCTGTCGACAGTAACGAAAGTCGTTTGTGCATGGCCTACCACACTAAATTACTACTGACTGCCTCAGGCACAGCTCTCATCAATCCAAACACACCTGCTGGGTAGAGCGATGTGGACCATGGGAAAAGTATCATTATTCTCACAGGGATGCCTCTGCTGGATCTTCATCATTTCCCATCCCTCCTCTACATAAGTTATCATTGATCAAGTCCAGTTATTTCTTCAGGTACAGAGCCATGGTACATACAGTAACACCATTACTCTTCTCTGTAATTCACAGCCACCTCTAAATTATTTCTTGCCCTTCCAAATGAGTTATTGTCCAACATCTAAGCATCTAAGCTCTTCTTTTTTTTCCACTTGTGCCTTGAATAGCAATGCTGGAAAATAAAAAGAAATAGTCCATTTAAATCTGCACTTCCTTGAACTAAGCCATTCACTATATGTTCTCTAAAACAGATCACTGGACCATTAGCTTTCATTAGTTGTGGTTCATGTACAAATTTTCTGTAGAGTGTGCCCTGAACAAGAAAAAAGAATCCAAACAGTACCAGTCTGGATACATGGGCAATCCTCCATATGAAAAAAGTAAGGTTGGTCACAGGGGTATCAGAAAATTAAATGTCAGCAATTTATTCCTTGGCTATAAATGTGAGAAAAAAATCCCAAATGGAGCATTTGTTCAAAATTAATTCTGTGGAAATAATTTTTCTGTAGAGGAGAGAAAGATGGTATGTTGTTTGCATAATCAGTACTCTCTAATTATATTCTTTCTCATGAACTCATCACAGCTTGACATTTATTTTACATCACTTTTACTATATCAGTCTCAAAATTAAACCAACACTGAAATGTTTACCCCTGAATCTGTCTCTCTTGGATTTGCCTGGTCCCAGGACTGTCTCTTCTGTATACCAGTTGCACAGCATAGTGGGAGGATTCACATTTCTAGTGAAATGAGCTGTTTGCTAGGTCAACTTGTGTTCAATACTGTTGGAACATCAGCTATCGTTTTACCTGTGTGTATAAAGAATGGCCATTTCATACCATCTTCAAATTATCTATCCCACAACCTGTGCTCCCATTATCAGGCTCTATACAGATGCTACATCCTGCTAGTGAACCATTTGAGATTAGGGGTTAAAGCAATAGAAAATTGATGCTATGTCTGTGTGATCCATGTTTCATACTTATATATTTTTTCCGTGGCTTTCTATGCATTTGTTCAGGGCTGCATTCAATAGATAACCCCCATTTCTCAAAGCTTAGGCACATCAGTCCAGGTTTCACAGTAAAGTTGCACTTTCTGGTTCTCATGAAAACCTGAAGTGAACATGTCAAAAGACATCCTGAAAAGCTGCCTTTTAACAGGAATCAGAACAGATGTCAGATCAGAACAGCAGTGAGGTAATTTAGATTGCTCATCTTAAAGCTGTCATAAATCATCAACTTGCTTAAGATATTGGGCACAGCATGTAGTACCATGATCTATTTTAAATAAAAATTGCATCTTATACCTGTATCTTATTTGTATATGGAAAATAAGCATTGTCTTAATATATAAATGTGATTCACTCTCAACTTTCCATTTTGTGTCATAGCAACACAGTTTTGTAATATCTATCACTTCTAACTCACTGCATTGTAAGCTTTGTATTTTTAAAATGGCTTTGTTATCTACATCGAATGTGCTTTTATAGTCCAGCAATAAAAGCTATTAGCATCTTATAAAAATTAACACTTTCCATTTGCAAATGTAAACCTGGCTGTATCGTAAAAAGCAATGAAAGTAATACATCAGGGAGAAATATGGAAAACTGCCAGGTTAATAATTTGGAGTCTTGGAATGAAAATATGTCTGGACAAATGTATTTGGTTATTTGGTTTCTTACAAAAATAATTCAGTCATTCGTCTATTAATATTGTTAATTATTTTGCCTTCAGATTTATACTCAAGTATAAGTCATTAGATGCAACTTTCACATTTACAGTTATGAACCAAGTTGGATGCTGAAATGGCATACGAAGAAAGCAGCCAAACAACGGAGAGAAATAAAAAAGTGTAAAATGTCTTGACTTTTGCTTTAGTTATGCTTATTTCATGAATAGATTGTGCTCTGTGATTGTGTGTGCCTAGGAGAGAATGTGTAAATATATTAATGTGCTCATCAAAATGAAATTGTTATGTGCACAATTCCAAGAATTTTATTAAAGTTTCAAGGGCATTAGGAAATGATGGGACTAAAGGAATGCCTGCAAATTTAGTGTAGCCTCTGGTATGTATACGTTACAATACAGTTCTTAATCCCATGATCACTTCTGTTTATTTGCAGAGAACTGTTGTCTCATTCAGTGCTCAGAATTGACAGGGTGTACTTAATGAACAGCTCTTTAATATTTGATTTTCTTCTTACTGTTCAGTGTGTACTCTTAGTTCTTATTTACTGCATTATATTCAAACACTGCTCTGAATACACAACTGTTCATTTCCACATGGAGTTTCTGTAGTGTTGATGACTAGTATCTAAGTACTTTGAAAACATTAATGAATTTATCTTCTCAAACTCAGGTGAGATGAAGGCTGTCATTATCCTCTTATTGTAGACCTAAAACTGAGACATAGAGGAGTTCGAGTCAAACAGTCACTAATATCAAGCTCACTAGATGAGGTATGCAGAACCCAGGTTTTCAGAGTATTTAGCAGTCGATCTGATTTTGTATGCTGAGAGCACATCCCTGATTGACTACAGCTATAGTTCTAAACATTTTACACTCCTGTCAATCAGGAAAAACAGTCTCATGCTGGGCACCCTGGGAACAAGAAACAAACTGTTAATGACCCCATCTGAAAATCCCACTTGGATTTGAAGTCGCTTCCTCAGCAACACATAAGAATTCATCAGAAATGATGAGGATAAAACCCAATTCCTGAGTTCAGTGTATGTCTGTTTTAACTGAGACTTTCTCTTTTTAAAATTCCTGCCTCAAAAACCAATCAACTTCTAAAAATCCACAACAAAAGAAGGAACAATCCCATGCAACTTTCTTGCACTACACAATAGGCATTTCCCATACCTTATTCTCCAAAAAAGTAAATGTGTTTTACCTTAAGTCATGATTTAAATGGCAGACATTCGGAAGTCAATTTAAGATAACTCCAGTCAAGTCTTTTGACTTAGTGTAGTTTAATTAGTAAATCACTGTTGTGGAGAGAAAGACAGGTATCATCATGGATATTAAAACTGACTGGAATTAGTTATTTCATAAGCAGTTACAGATAGGTTGAGTTTTCTCTCCTTTCTTCACCTGCGACCTCAGAAATACATCCTTGTCTAATGTAATAGATGGAAATGTGCAAAGAGTCTGCCATGTAATATCACCACTTTTATCATATAATCAAAGAATAATTGAGGTTAGAAGAGTCATCAACCTTTCCCATTTTAGGATTGGCCTTAACCAGTAGCAATTTAGAACCTTTCTACTGATAATTTCTGATTGCATTCAGGACACATCCTCTGGCCTACTCACTACTGAATGAATGAGCAATATTATCAGCCCATTATCTATCTAAATACCTTAATTATCTACATAACCTAGCTGAAGATATGCCCAGACAAAGAACCTGCACCTACAGTTTTATTGCTCAATCCAGAGCACTGGTAAATCCCCAGTCAGTGTGAATTACCAGTAAATAATAAAGATAGCTTTCCTAAGGCTTATGATAATGCTAAGTATGGTTAAATATAAAATACTATATAAATAAATAAAACTAGAACAAGTCTTAATACAACTTCCAGGTGACAAAGGGGGCTTTCAGTGTTATTAATACAAGTCTAATCAAGAACAGTCATCTGAACAAAGCAGTCTCATAAGACATTTTCCAAATTACTATTTTGCTGTCATTTAGTAGATTAAAACCAAAGAGCAGCATGCGCAGTTTTGACAGGAAAGATACAAGCAATTTCTAACATTACATTGATTTTAAGTCTTTATTCCAGTGCAATGGAGTGAGCATCCGAATTATTATAAACAAAATACAGGATAAATTTATTTATTTATTTATTTAGATGCTAAGAATGCTGTTCAGTAATCATTACTGAAGAATGGAACAAAGTAAGCACTGTGAACACACCCTGGAAATGCTAAGAGATAGGGCAGCCTAATGAAATAGAGCAGAGACTGAATGGTCCTGCCAATAAAATTACCCAAGATGATGACAATAGTTTTAAACCTGAGTTTTCTTTCAATTTATTTCTCTTGTGCTTTCTTCTCCAATTTTGCGATACCCCATCTACTCCTACTTCCTTTTAATTCTAAAATGCTCTGATTAGTTAGAAAATGCCCAAGGCAAATAATTCAGTGAAAACTGTTATTTCAATGATGAAATTAGTAGTTTCTAGCCTGAGATAGTCACACAAATAATTATACAGGTATTTAATGATCATCTTATAGAATCAAAGAGTTCATTATGGACCACAATGACTTTCTGGATCCCCTATGTCCACTGGATGGGTATGTCCTGAGAACAAAGGTGGTCTGAGTTTCTTTGATTTTCTCCATGCTTTTTTCCTCCTTCTTTTGTCCTTTCCCTTTCTCTGTACTGTATTTGTTCCCTCTAAATATTTTGTCCCGAATTTAATTTCTTTTCTAGTCTTCCCATTTATTCTTCTTTCTTTTACAGGTCCTTTCTTACCCTGCTATTTCTCTTTGCTTTCTTTCTGTTCTATCTCTTCTTTTAAACCTCTTTTCCCTTTGTACTCAGTTCTGCCCTTCTGTAACCTCAGTCTCTGAAGGCCCCATCCCCATTTCTTTTATATACAACCTTCTTTCTAGATGTGTTCCATTCTTTCTCTTGCAGTTTTTTCTGTCTTTCTTCCCTGTGACCCTACTGCCCAGTGGCCAGAGAAACAGGTAAATGTCCAGTCTTCACTATAGTTTCCTTTCCTAAGTGACCCAGATTCTGTTTATGAACATTATTTGTGTTTCAAAAGAAATGAGACACCCTAAGTGAGATCTAGAAATAGTATATGTAGGATAGAACATCTAGGAACAGTACATTAAGAAACTGTGCTCAGGCAAAACAGCTTCCAATTGAGTAAACAAGACCTACCAAAAAGGAGAGGGATTTTAGAGGCATCAGATATAAGTGATCGGAAAATTATTTTTGTAAGCCTGGGGAAAAGTCCATCAGATTTGACTGGACTCACATGTCTTACCCCTTGATCCCAATACTCTGAGTATAAGGCCATATCTGTTTGCCTACTACCATTTGTTCTGTCTACTTCAGTTAGGATTATAGTCTTTTTAATGGCCTCTAAATATTACTTTTACAGGGAAGGACAGTATCTGTCTGTCTTTCTGTTTTCACATGCGAATCTCAGTTCTTTAAAGAGAAGAGGCTCAAAAAGTCCCCACAAAGAAACCAGCATATAGCTAAAAGAAATAGCTTGCTTCCCTGTATTCACAATGTAATTCAAAACTAAAAGTAATGAGTATAAAAGAAGTGGCACGTGTAGTTCGTGTTTAAGTTTGCAACTAACCAAGATAACTGCACAGGGAGTGAGTTCTCTGTGTGAATGCCTGACCCTTCAGGTCAAACCCTTTCTTCTATTCCTTCCTTTCACAGCAGATGAATACGAACTTCACTGCAGAGACACAAGCAACTGCTAACTAGAGAGAATGGTGTTTTGTGATGAGGAATGAAAGACACTTCTCCTGTACTTACAAAGAAACAGTATAATTTTCTTCTCTCTCTCATCAAATGGCAGCAAAGCTGCTTCTCTAGCCACCAGTTTTTTAACACAACTCCACTTGTGCAAATTAAAAATGAAAAAAACATAAAGTGAAACAAGTAAGTGGACTTCCATCTCTAAGACCTAATATTAATCACCTCTAACATGCTTTAGAACCCAACCCTCCTCAACTTGTAATGGTCATTATTTAAGGATACAATTGCAACATCAATACAAATAGAGCTTTCAGTTGCTCAAGTACATCTTAAAAATGGGGTGGTGTTAGTCAGTCCAAAAAGAAAAAAAACTAGCAAGATTCTTTTAACATAGTTTTATATTAGCAGAAAAATAACAACTCACAGACTATGAGCATCCCTTCTCAAGCTGTTACACTCACTCAAACAAAAGATCCATACCTTTGCTTTGGGTACAAACTCCCAGAACTTTTCTTATTTCATGTAATTCTGACCTGCAGTGTTCTAATGCTACCTGTGTCATAGTTTTAAATTTTCACCAGAACTCCTAGCTGCAGGTGCAGGTGCTATTCTGTGAGACACTTAATGTAACAATTTAGCCTGTGTTTGGATGTTCCCTGCAGTTTCAGCTGCAGAGGTATTAGATGGTACTAAACCTCATCTAGTTTAGTACCACATCTCTGTTGTGGGTTCCCCCCACACACAGCAGGGCCAAAAGAAAGCACAGAGTCTGTTTTGTGAGTGATCCTCATCTATTGCAGTGCAAGGAAAACATTTTAGATGAAAACACCAGTGAAGGCTGTCTAAACTGTGCCAGCTGACTTTGCACTGGAACAGAAGAACCGCAGTAAGTGTCTGAGAGCCTGTTAACAGCTAGCATTATGTGCTGAGCAGTGCAAAGCCGATGATCACAAAGGGAAGAGATGTATGCTGACTTCTTGCTTCCTGGGTTTCATTGTCCCCATGACTAAACTGAGAGCTCGTTCAAAATAAAAGCACACATGTGCATTCCATGTAAGAAAAATATACACAGATGACCTAGGATTTGTGTATATACATACTGTGTCCTTTACTTTGTAAATTGCTTGTTAAAGTTTGTTGAATGCATTGCAATGTTGGGTTAAACATCAATTAGTCTTCTATACTTTGGAAACACTTTTGTGAGCACTTTGCTGTATCCCCAGGTAATAGAGCTGCTTCTGAAAGACAGTAGCAACCTTGACAGGTTTCCCAGACGTCAGCCTGCCCTGTATAAGACTGCAAACTAACATATAACGTGTGTCAAACTGGTAAGTGCCACTGGCACTCAGTCCCAAGATAATGTTTAAGAATTAGAATACACATAACCTGAGTTAACAATTGTTATCTTGTTTTCTCTCATCCCCTTGTCTGCCCTACCTTAAAATAATTTAGTCTGCAAAAACTCATCTCTGAAATCACATTGTGAGAGATTTTTATAAGCTATCACTCTGTTAAGACATGTCTCCAAGGAGTAACAGAGGAAAACTTGCAAAGACCTTGCATACATGCATACGAATTCAGTAACATATTGAATTGCCTTTCTCCTAGGATGCAGAAATTCAAGCAACACAGACATGGCTGATGTGACTGGAGCTCACAAACTGTAGCTGAGCTCCCAAAGCCTTGGCAGCCTTCCTTTTCTAACTGGTTTATGTGATTACTTCTGGGGCAGAGTGGGGGGGAGGTGTTTCCTTCTCAGTTTTCTTCATCAAGCTTGAAGTACTGACTGCTAGAGATACAGGCTTGTGGTGTAGTTATTACTTTCTGTAACTTATACAGAGGGTCTCCTCAATGGAAGTAGAGATATTTTGGAATAATGTTGACTGAAATGTTAAGTAAACAATTAATTCTTCCTATGTGTATTCTGAAAAAAAATGTGCTTATGACATTTGTTCCACTTATATCTATACTATAAATTATCACTGAGGAATACACACAAAACTAACAGTATAGGATGCCTTTCTGTCTTGCATCTGGCCCCACATACTATCCTGATAGTGTACGAAACCAGGAATAAAACCAGATCGTTTCCCAGGCAGAAAATTTACTTCAGGAAGAACAGGACTTAAGCTGCCTCCTTTGTTATTTTGCAGAACAATCAATATCAAAGGTGGAAGAAATTGGCTTTGCCTGCAAAATTGAAATGGACTCTGCAGTTGTACTGCAGAACATCAGTACCCTTCCATACATGTTACACCTCCCAGTGTCAAGTCCAGCCTTCACTAGTATGGCTTTCTTATCACTCCTCACAGGAACAGGCATGTAAACCAATCTGGCCAAACTCCAACATACACAATAACATTTTATTGGGTAAACTGTACTGGACTTCCAACATTTTTCCTCATTATTTCTCTTAAAGACTGAGGATCTTTGAATGGTGTTGAAGTTGCTGTTACATTCAACTCTAGAAGTGGCTACTTAGTCATTTAAAAAAGCAATTTCACTGAGTTAAGTAGTGAATTGCCAAATCCACACAAGGGTTTCAATGGAGTCAGCAGAAAATCAGTGTAAAACTGAAAAGCAGAGAGTAATTTACGAAGGCAGAGAAATTATCAGACATAGCATTCCATCAAGGTCATAGCAACAAAACAACTGGATTTGTATGCAGGACTATCTTTAATGACCACAAAAGACTGGGAGTTTTGTTCTATATTTCTGGAAATATGGGAACTCAGGCAGAGCAGCAGCTGCTTGGTGCCACGTCACCAGAGTGATTCCTCTGATACAAAGACATTGAAAAGATGGAGAGAAACCATGCACACAAAATAGCTTATGTAAATTGCCTCTGGTAATGCTTCAAAATGCAGCCTAGGAGGATTAATCAGTGTTAAAAGAAATAGCCAGCAGAATAAAAATTGCTGTGATGTGTCTAGACTTCTCTTCAGGGAAAGAATACTTTGGTCCTGGGCCAAAACTCTTGATTTGTTTATGGAATTACAGGACCAGATATCATTAAGCACTGCTAAAAATGAAAAGCTCAGTTTGGAAGCTGGGAGCTTGGAACTGGAAGGATGAGTAGTGACAGGTTGTAGGATTTCTGGAGCCAGTTTTCAATGGCATCTGGAGGATGTCATTAAATTTATCCCATGTGGACAGCTGTTTGCATCAACCTAACAGTGATAACTACATGCCTGTGGTTTTGCACACCTGATTGAAATACATGTGCATTAGGTATTATCTGATAGTGATGAGGACTTAAAATTCATGTGATAAGACTACTGGAAGATATTGTCCTTTGCCCTACTCCTGTTGGAACCATATGTTTCATGTATCATTTTGATAAATCAATATGTATGAAACAGCAGCTCTGACATGACTATAATTAAAACAGCAATATGGGACAGATTCTCATTTGGCACAAGTGGGTACAGCTCTGCTGACTTCTAAAAAGTCATCCTCTATTCATACCAGAGCAGTATTCAATCTCACAATGAAATTGGCATACCAAACCAGAGTGGGCTGAATCAGCCCTACTATGTCTCAATCCAAAGCCCACTTTTGAAACAGTAACAAACCCCTGAGACCACAGGTGTATGACATCCCTGGACAGTATTATACACTCAGCCAGATGGCAGTAAAGTTCATCTGCCATCAGATAAGAAAAGGATATTTGCAACCCAGTTGATATTCCTGTTTTTCCAATAGCTAGATTTGATGGAAACAAATATATCTAAATTAAAGTCATATTATATTATGTTATATTGTACTGTACTGTATTATAATATAGTATGCCTATTATATTTATTACATTATTATAACTGTATTACCACTGTAGGTAGTAATTCCAGTGCATAAACATTGATTTTTTTTTTGTGCTTGAAGAAAAGGTAGCACAGGCCATGGGGATAATATTATAGAGCCTTTCATCTCATAGTTAGGTTATTAGACCAGCACTAAAATATGTCCATTCTTGCCATTTGATACATGATTTATAGATGACAGAAAATCAGCTGGTGATCTTGTCTCAGGAAAAAGGGATTTTTCTTGAAACTTCTGTATTTGACCAGTTTGCCAATGCCCCAAGGAAGACAAGACCCTTGTTGCTGATCGGTCTGTCAGCGTCCCATTATGGGGACTCCACAGTTTGCTGCATTGGAAAGCAATTCAACTAATTTTTTCAGGGACATGCACCAACAGCATATCAGAGCTGAATCCTTTATTACAATTTAGAAAGAGAGACTCCCTCCCTGGATCTCCCCACTCTTAGTTGAGTATGTTATTTGCTCCCAGCAACTTGAAGGACAGAATAACACACTTTACTAATGAATACACTGACAGTACAAAATTGTGCTAGCTGGAGAGCAGCCAGGCAGAAAGGGACCTGGGACTTTGGATTGACAGGAGGCTGAACATGAGCCAGCAATGTGCCCATGTGGCCAAGAAGGCCAGTGGGATCCTGGCCTGTATCAAGAATAGTGTGGCCAGCAGGGAAGTGGAAAGGGTTGTTATAAAGTTGCAACTATTCCAGATACAGGTAAAAATCATTATATTGTTAAGCCTTAATCAAAACTTGGGGAATACTGAGTTAAGATTGCAAGCTAAAATATAGTTTCTCTGTTTATAATGACGTATGTTTAGATAGAGATAGATACAGATAGAATAAACTGAGCTGGGATATCTTGTTCAATTTATGTTCAGACACATTCACATCTGCATACTCACTTAAAGTCAGTAGATTCCAGCCAAATCTGCCAACTCGCAGTTTGTGGTCCTTTGATTTGGCTTTGTTGTATAGTGTTTCAGTTCCTATGGAACAAGCTACACTTGCAGGAAATCAGTTCAACTTCTTTTCAAGACTTTGCTTATTTCTGGTTGTTATACAGCTTCTAGTGTAGTCCATTTTTATAATTCAGTTATGCCTCAAGGTCATAATAGTAAATTTACACCATGACAATCTTCATTTTCTGCTTCCAGGTTGTCAAGTAAAAAGAAGGTCATCACAGAAGGAAAGGAAAAGCAGGTGAAGGAAGAATCTCTCTTCGTTACAGTGTTACAAGGTTGGTTTTTTCATGATTATTTTCTCTATGAAACATTTTTAAATGCAAGAAGTTCTGCTTGACAGCTACAGTGAAGAGATTCAAGATGGCAGCTTGAAAAAGAAATCTCTATGTCCTGTTCCCTCATAACAAATTTTAGTTTGCTTTTTATTTTTCATTAGTTTTCTTTGATGTAAAGTGAAGTCATTTAAGCTGAAAGTGCCAGTTGTTTTTTTTCATGGATAATGGAACTCAGAAAATGCAGAGTATATCTTGTCAAGAAAGTTCAGGGTTTAAAATTATTCCAGACAAGTTTGCAGAGGTATGAAAATCTCTCTTCTGTAAAATTGCTAGATTATGTCTTATATTGTGTTGAAGCTGATCACATGTTGCCCCCTGTGTCTATCCAGGGACATTTAGAAAGGCGTTGCACGGTTTTTCTGAATTCATTGTTTCTCCCTGGATGAATTTGATTTGAGGAAATTGTTTGAGTGTAAAATCTATTCATCTCTAACCTGTCATGGAAGTGTGTCTTTGTTCTAAAATAAAATCTTAATTAAAAAAGACTTGTTACAAAATCACAATTTGTAGAACCTACAAATGAGCAGGGGTGGGGGAAGGGGTGGGAATCCTTCTAAGTAACCTATGAGGAGACTGATTCAAACTAAACTATAGAGTCGTGGACTCTCATTGTCTTATCTGCTTATACAAGTTTTGCCTTGCTGTTATTGCCCCTTACTAACACTAGACTAAAACTGGGGTAAATAATCAAGAACCAAGGTTACATTGCTTCAAGATGCCACAGTAAAGTGATGTAATGTACCTATGGTTATTTATTGGAAGAAGAAGGAGTGATAGTTAATTTTAAAGGGTTTAGCTGTGAGAGAATCTCTGTATGCATGTCCACACAAACATCTGTCTGCACACTTTAAACTGCACTTCTGCAGTTTCAGGAGGCAGTACCTGGGGTAGGAACTTGTGCAGGTTGCCAAGGGGAGTCCTCTAACCAGCTATGACACTGCCCTGTAACAGGTTTGTTCTGGAGGCATTTGGCCAGCACAGGCTGCAGCAAAGGAAAAGGTGCTGACACCCACAAGGAGAGAAAGCAGGGAGTCTGCCTTTTTCTTGCATCTTGAGTAAGGACCCTTCATGCTGGCAGCAGGGAGGACAGAGGCACCATGCAGGCTGTTCTCAGTGCTGGAAGAAGTAGAAGACGGACACAGCTGCATCTGGATTTCTTTAAAAATAATTGGGAATAGTGTGATTAGAGAGAGAAAGATGAACGCAGGAGGCTGATTTCCAGTATTTACGAAGTCCTCACAAGGACATCAAAGAGTGAAGGTAACTGCACATTCTGCGTCCTCAGCCAGATAGCATGACAAAGTTCCTCCTCTGAGTGCCATTTTCCATGGATTATTACAGTAAGCTATTCTAAACAGAAATACCAAGATACCATGCTAATATCAGAGTCCAGTTGTGATGAGAAAGAAAAGTAGACCAAGACTTTGATCCAAGGGAAAGAGAGAGACCACTGAAGAAACAGTTGTGGTAAAAGACAGAAGCCTTTGAACAACTATTGAATATTATATTAAGAGAAAAACAGAGACATTAATTCTTGGGGAAGGACACTACAAAGTCTTTTAGGAATGCTGGACTGAGTGTGTGTAGCTTCTACCTTTTATTTGTAGGTGAATGTCAATCAATGCAAAGAGCTGAAAAAGTCAAGTATTGCTGATGCAGGACTGATTAAACTTCATGACTGAGATCATTGCAATCAACAACAAAAAACCCTGTTCCATAGGTACATTGCTGTTTTTTCCCAAAGAACCCAGGCCATTCTCTCTATCTCGCCTTTTCTTTTTTTCTGATCGGTGGAGACACGGTGCTTACAAGAGGGACTAAACAAGTAAAGGGTCTTTTCATGCCCCTTTTTCCATTTTAATATTTCTCATTTTTCAGAATGGATGCAAATGTGCTGTGAAGGCAAATTAAAAATGCAAAAATGTTTGTATTTGGCTCTCAATAAAACTCCTGTCAAGAACAGTAATACATGCCATGAGATTAGAAAGAAGGGGAAAAGGAGAGTGAGGAAGTGGAGAAACAACTTACACTGAGATTTTTTAAAGAAAGGTGCAAAACCACTTTCCCTATAGACAAGGTGGTTCAACCATGAGACACATCAAACTCTTGTTGGCCACTGTGTTTTATCGGCTTTGAAAATAATGCTTCAGGAATACCTAATACAGGCAATATTATGAGAACTAAATAAACCCTCCCAAACGCCTATTGCATTAATAAATAATTGTAAAAAAATGTATAGGACAAATGGGGCTACAAGCAAGGATTTAGGCAGCAGGGCTTGCCTGCTCCCTCCCCAACATTTACTCACCCACTCCTGCAGTCTGAGGAGAGACAGACAGAGCAGCTCTGGCTAATTAACCTTCAGCTGGTGTCCCATTCCAAGGACCAGGACAGGCAGTCTTTTGTCCTTTCTTGGTTAAAGCTACTCCCATAAAGCTGCTCCTGCATCTCTCAGTTTCTACCTGCTATCACAGAAAAATGTCATATAAAGGACACAGCCACTTTCTTACCTTCTGCCCCATACTTGGGGGGAGAGGGGATATTCCCTCTTCTGTTCTTCTGTCTTACAAAAACATTTTCCCTGTCTGTCTACATGTGAAAATTGGACATTTTACCTACCACTGTATGTAGAAATGTAATATTTCTGTTTGCAATTCCAATTTCACAGTTGAGCAGGATCTGCAGAGACAGAGAATTCTAATAAAATTGCAGAGACATTTAATGCAATGACTGGCAGATGGGGAAAGGGCTTGTGGCAGCTCCATTTTTCTGATTATGTTAACAAAACATGACATGTGCTTTTCTAATACATAGATAACAATTCCATTTACAATTTAAATCTGATGACTGAAACTCATCAGATGACTTTTTTAAAGAATGTGTTTACCACCTGAATGATCTAATAATACAGAAGTAGTTACTTTTCTTCCCTCGAATTAATGTTCCAGACTTAAGTTTAATGAAGTTACATGGGGTAATTTCAAAAATTGCCTAAGTGCAACAATGAAATTTCAGTAAATTTTTTATGCATACTTGATTCAGCGATTAGAATACAGGAGCCTAAGTGATCCACACTAGAAAGTCCTTTAAATACAGATAGGTATTTCAGTCTACTAATGGAGTGGGGAGATAGTACTAACAGAAAAGGTGGAGAATTTCTGAAAAATCAACTAAATGAGATAATATATAAAGTTTTCAAAATTTGGTCAAAATAGTTTCTTTATAGGAAACTAGTTTCAAAGTGTGAAGAGCTGCATAAAATTTGCCTAGCTAACTAACACCTCTTATCAACCTAGTATTACAGGTGCTGGATCAAATATTTCAAGTGCTTCCACTTGAAATATTTGATCCAGCACCTGTGAACTTAGATGACTCAAATGAGACCTGTCTGATGTGTCAAATGCTCATTTACCATGTTGTCTTACTTGCTGGAGTCAGATGTATATACAACCTTCTTGTTCTGTTACACAAAACAAATTCCATCTTTTAAGACAAGGTGGTGATGATGAGGAGGAGAAAGAGAAGGATGATTATTAATAAGTAGGCAAAATTATCGAATGTCAGTGAGAGAGAAACTGGAGGACACACTGAAAATCACGCTAAACTGTCTAAGTCAGGTGAATGCAGACCTTTGAGAGAACATACACGTGTTGTTTTTCATTTGTATAGCTGTGGGATTTTTTACTTTGCTTTCTCCAGCTGAAACAAAACTATTTTTTATTGCATGTTTAGAAACCTTGTGAAAGTTACTTTAGCTGACTATTGTTGATCCCAGGGAGTCTGAATCATTTTAGGTTACAAGGGACTTATCACATGATTTGCCATGTGATTTATTCTTATAAGTTATCATGAGGTCTCCAAATGACTGAAAATGTGAAGATAGTCCTTGAGGCACAGTTTAATTGGTGGTGCTGAAAGTCTGTGTTACAATACTTCTCATTTATAATGTCATCCTTTCTCCCTTACATTCCCAAATAACACCACTGCAGCTATGGTGAGGCTAGGTCTAGGAGCCTTGTCCTGTATCTCTAATTAGTGGCCTTTTAATAATGGTACAGAATAGCTAAGGGAAATTTGCCTCACATTTATTCAATCTGGCCTCATCCTAGGCTTACGTATTGGAGTTCTCTTTCTAGCACTGCCAAGTCTTACATGAAAGGCATTTGAAACTGTATGTATTGAAGTTACCAATGAAATGTATCACTGAAAATGGGTCCTGAAACCCCACAGACCACTAATGCAATCAAAATAAAAGCAGGAATCATCATCAGTGATTCAGAGACCCTCATCATTGCTGTCCAAGACAGGACTCTCTCTGCATCCCTTTCCCTTGGTTTGTCAGCAGGAGTCACAGAACAGTAAGATATTTCTTCTGATCCCATCCTTAATCCTCCCTGCCTTTTTATTTCCCAGTGTGACACTGTCAGGCAATCTTTGTTTCTCTTCTGTAATCACAGTTCTGTTTCCATTCCATGTCTGTCTCCCCTTATTACAAAGCAGTCTTCCTGCTGTCCTCCCAGCCACCACAGTGCAACAGCCAGGCTTGGCTCCTGTGTCACTTTGGTCCCTCAGTGAGCACAGATCAAGTGTCTGTCTTTTCTGGTCTCTGCATGTCATCCAGAAAAGTAGCTATCTAAAGACTGTACCTTCTAATTCAACAAATCTGCTCCCTATGGAGGAGATTTAGGGGTGTGTTGCAGCAATTTATGCCAACAGTTGAGGAAGTCAGCTAGCAGTGCTGGAATAAACTGGTAGCAAAATAGGCTTGAATGCTCCGAGGCAAAAAGCCAATCCTGACTGATGTGGAATTTGTATAACCAGTTTTAAGGCTGGGATTCCTTTGTACAGTGTGAAAATCAGGAATCAGTGTGATTTGGGTGTTCATACATGCCAACCACACTTAAATACCAGAAGCTGTACTCCCAGGCTACCTAGAGTCAGACGGCCATAGTCCCCTCCTCAGGGTCTGCACTGAGCACAAGGGAAATCACCTGCTGGGCTGTGCAGTCCTGTCACTGCACTCACTTGTGCACATTTTTCCAGTCCCATTGATCACATGATGACACAGAAGGAAAATCAGCTGTGATCTATGTGGCATCATGTATCCACAGGAAAAAAAAAAGGTCAGAGAAATCTAAGCTCTTGAATTACTTGCACTTATTTCCTAGAGATTTATGCCAGTGGGTTTTCTGGGAATGTGGGGAATATATGTGTACTAGCAGTCAGAAGAAAACCAGGAAATCTTTTGGCTAGGGAAAGGACCAATTCTGAGAGAAAGCAATGATGAAGGAGGGATGTGGTACCAGGGATGCTGCCTCTAGAGTCACTTTCCAGATTAGGAAAAAACTGACATTTAAAACTGACAAGACCTGACTTTAAACTGACATCCAAAGTTTGTAGGTCTGAAAAATTCTTTTAAATAGTGTTTTAGAAAAGACTGTGAACTGATATTGCAGGTTTTCACTGTGCATTGTACAACAATAAGCTAAATACCAGCAGCACAACAACTCTGGAAGTAAATGTTGCAGTTCACACATAGAATAGAATATATGATCTTGTTTTATTCTGAAAGAGAGAGGTTTTATAGTATCCTTCAGAAAAAAAAATTTGGGATGCATCTGTGTTAAATATAAAGGGCTTTTGTATTGAGGATAAGCTTTCAACTTCCTTTATCTTTCAAATTGACGAAAATAGGTTACAGTGTGTGTCATAAAATTATGTAGTGTTACCATGCATGAGACCAATTGCATAATAAATTATCTAGTCTGTAAGCATTGCAATATGATTTTATAGGACTTCCAAGCAGAAAAGGCTTGACAAAAATAAAAAACAACACAAGTTTTATTTTCACCTTTTTGTGTGCTGTTTTTCTTTCTGTTTGGGCTTTTGGGCTAGTTTTTCTCATTGGTGGGTGTTGTGGGGAGTTTTTTTCTTAGTTTCATAGCATTAACAATATACTAGAAATATCATTGGATTTTGTTTTTATGAAGTTTTTATTGCTCTCAAGCAAGTAGTTCAGATATCTCTCAGTTCCTCTTAAATTGAACTGAGGTCGACCTTATGAACTCCCCTTATCATTGTGCATGAAGTTATACAACCACCTCCTGGCTCCAAAGACATTTTAATCTATGGATTGCCTTGTTAGTCTTTTCCCCACCCTTTCCAAAGTAAGGCCAAAGTAAGAATCTTCTTTACTCGTTTACATTCTTCTTAGGAGTCTACCGTCTTCCTAGACCATCTCTGCTTCATATCAGCCTTGCATAAAGGATGTGATTATCAAGGCTTCTGACCATACCTGTCTAAATCTAGATTTCTGTAGAATTTGCCCCGAGTCAGTGTATAAAGACAAGTTGTCTCCACCTCAGAAATATTTTATGGGTTTTCTAAAAGGGAGAGGGAATGTGATATTGAAATGCATTGTTTTCATCTTATGCAAAGTTCACCCTGACAGTCGGCTGGCAAGGATCAAAGCTTCATATGGCATGTTGAAAGGTCAAAGCATGTATTAAATTGTGCACTGAAAAATCAAAGCTTTGTAATTTACAGGCAATAGCTCAGAAATTCACACTTGAGGAGCAGGGTCAAAAGAAAGCTCTTATCCCTCTTAATTCACTTGGCAGCACAGTTCCTTTCTGTGTCATAGCAGTGCCTCCTGCTGCTGCTGCCATGCAGGTCTGTTGATGTTTCTCCTAAAAAATTCAGGGCTTTTAAGGGTCTGTGCTCTCAGTCTGTCTCCTGCTATGGCACACCTCTTTCAGGAGATAAGAAAAAAGTGCTTTTGGAAATACTTGATAGCAGTTTTTCTGTATCTCAATATCCTCATAGAAATATCAATAAAATATTATCCATAACATGTAACATGAATCTTGTAAGGATTGTGTTTGCAAATAAACTGTTGTGCTTTTGAGATGTCATTTTGAAAGATATCAATTACATATTTACTTTATTTATGTATACAATAAATAAATACCATAAACAATAGCAGTTCTAAATTTAAAAAAATCATTTCAGTAATTCTGATCTGCTTCAAAAATAGATTCCAGCTGGATTGTAAAGATGAGCATAATGGCTTATTGCAGCCTTACTGATACAGAAGAATTACATTGTTTTGGTTACAACCTAGGCATGGGTATAGATTTAGTTAAATTGCTCCATATCCCTTATGAATAGGTTTTGTTTATAACTGGGTTATATGGATTTGTCTCAGTTCAGTTATTGAATTAACTGGATCTGTAAAGGATTTGTATCACTTTTAACTGCATCAATTTAAAAAACAACTTGAATTAATCTCATGCATCATGATTTTGTAGAAAAGGCCTACGAATAGCAAAACTAACTTCTTTTATCCTTCTTGTAGCTTTGGTCTTACCTCACTTTCACATACTAGTCTGTTCATTAAGGATGATTTCAAACAGTTTGTGAATCTATAGGGTAAGAGATCAGAATCAGGCTATTAACTAGATGATCTCTCTCTTACTATTGTTTTTAGTGCTAAATGTATTGCTTATTAATGCAAATATTTAGTGGTGATCTGATTAGGGACACACTGGGGAAATGTAGACATGTTGTCTTCCTTACTCACCTTCAGGAATGCAGAAGTACTTCATCATGAGGCTGTTACCTTGCTTCCCTGCTCACTAGCCCTATCCCTGGTTATTCAGTGCAGACTTCAGTGCAGTTCACCTTTTGTCCTGTCACAATGTGGAGATAGCTGTAAGCTCTTGATACTCCTGGCAGAGTGTAGACTATTGGAGACAAACCAGAGGAAAGCAGTAAAAACAGGAGTAGAAAACTGAAGGAGAGCAGGTTTAAATTAGATATAAGAAAAAAAACATTCACTATGAGTGTGGTGAGACATTGGAACAGCTTGCCTAGAGAAGCTGTGGATGTCACAATCCCTGGAAGTGTTCAAAGTCAGGTTGCACAGGGCCTTTGAGCAACCTGTTGTATTAGAAAGTATCTCTGCCCATGTCAAGGGGATTGAAAGAAGATGACCTTGAAGGCTCCTTCCAACCCAAACCATTCTATGAATGTATGAAAAAAAAACCCCAAAAACTTATCCATGAGCAAAGACTGAATGAGTTGGACTTATTTAGCCTGAGGAGAAGACTGAGCAAGACCTGCTAGTATCCTTCAGAAATGTCTATTCTCTAAAGGAAAGGAAGATCCCATTCCCATTTTTTCTTGATGGAAGAGTTGATATCCCAAACCTATATTGCAGCCAGAAAATTCTGGGTAGATGATCAAAAACCCCTTCTAATCCTAAAAAAATGGGGAGTGCCTGAGTAGATAACTCAGGGACACTGCAGCTTCTCCTTCATTAGATGTCTAAGAGCATTGCCCCATGACAGTAGTATAGAAAATAGTGTAACAGGGTGTTCTCTAAACCAATTTTTCTATAATTGCTCTGTGCTCAAGTCATTGCTTCTTTCCCATTTATGCTTTCAGTACACTGAGAAAATGGTTTTCTTCATTCCAAAATCATCAACCACTACTCGACTCCTGAAGCATTAAGCAGAAGCAATATTTATTTATTCTTGACTGGGAAAAGAAGAAATAAAAGAGAAAGAAAGACAACTCCCTTCTTGTCCATACAAATAGACATTATTTGACAAACATTGTGCTTGAGTTTGAAATGAATAGTAACATTATCTAAAACTGAAGTTCCTTTAAGGAGGATGAAAAGTTGCAGAGTGTCTCCTAACTTCACAAATCACTGTCTTATCCTTGTATCTGTTAAAAGTCTGTCTTAAGACATCTCAGTTCAGTGAACCAAAGCCAGTCCAGTGCCATATTGAACCCAAGCACAAGTTAAAACCAGTTTTGTGATCATGAAAGAACCACCCTGAAAGCCCTGTCTTCTACCTGTTGTTGGTGTGGAGGACAGTCTACTACCACCCTCTTGCAGTGGGACAAAACCACCCATGTCCCATGCCTAGCAGCCTGAGTCAGGGCTGCACTTGGGTCTGCCTCAGTGACACTGGAGTGACTGTGGATTTTAATAATGCAGGAAATAAACAGCAAGAGTCTTTCCTTCAAGGGGTTTTAGGTAGTTTTGGACCTTTAATCCAGATCTGGTATGTTACTTGTTATTGCTTACATCCTGGGAGACATCTAGTATTAAGCTGCTAGCTGGCTTTATCGACAGCATCAGTTCTCCAGAAGAAAAAGACTGGGTGCCTCTCTCTAGAGAAGGGGGAGGTGGGAAGGAACTCCAGCTAGAGAATAAACAAAAAATGGAAAAAAACACAGTCTAATTTCTGTAATGTATATTTCCCTACTGAAATATCTCAACTAATCAGGGGGATAAACACAGAAAACAGAACTCCATGTATATTTTAAAAATCCATAAATCTAAAGTATAAAGAAGCTACCAAGGTGAACTACTTAGAGACCATCAGGTCTGACAGTAATTCCTGTATGTCTTTAAAGCAGCCTCCTAATTTCTGTGAGCTGATGGTGGGACCTGTGCAGAGGTAATCTGTCCTCATGGCCAGTTCTTACCCCACTTCTGAAGTGAGTAGCTATTACACTTATACAAAAGGCTGAAACCAGCATAGCATCCCAGGTCTAGGCTGCTCTGTCAGAAAGAGGTGTGCCCAACAAATCTATTTTTGCCAGCCCTGTATTCCATAGGATGAAGTGAAGTCTTAGCAGGTAGTTTGACCTATATAGTGCAACAGCAGAGAATCTGATGATTCATCTGCTAAACAGGCAGTGCTCAGTCACTGCTTGAAGTGGGTGCAGAGCAGGTGTCCTAGTTCAGCAGGAAGGACCAGTTAACACTGTGTGGGGGTGATCAAAGCTGTGTATTCTACCCCCTCTATTCATTCCCCAAGGACAATGGACCATTAGCAGCAGCTGCCCAAGGAGCCATTAGCACCTTCACACCCAGCCTGAGGGGGCGGAGCTGCTAATGGGCCATCAACAGTTCAACAATACCCCCTGGCTCCTAGAGTTAATCACCCATTGTGTGAGTCCCCACCTAGGGGGAGGAACTGAGTGCTCCCTGAGGGTACATAAGTGGTGGGTAAGAAGACCTCAGGAACTTCTCGTTGAATTCAGAGGAGCAGCAGGACCTCAACAGGAGGAGATCACCACTCTCAACCAGACTACAGCCATCATCTGCACCAACAGGTTTCTCACTTCTTTTTGCTTTGGACTTGGGGGGAACCAGGCGGGTCTTAGCAGCAGGGCTAACAAACCCATTTGGGTTTGTGCCCCCAGGGCACTGGGTTATACTGCTAGGTTTTGTGAGTTGAAAGCAATTTCTCTTTGTGTCACTGTATTTATTGTAATATTATTATTAAATTTTAGCCTCTGACTTATAATCTCTCTCGTGGTGAGTTCATTTTCCCTGCTGGTTCACCTTTAAACCAGCACAGCAGGGTAGTGGTTAGATCAGGAATCAAGGTCTCCTCTTCATGTAGTTGCTGACTCACCATGTGGCTTTGTACATTGCCTTTGGTTTCTTAATCAATTCCTCTGCAAATAAGTACCAAGAGCTGTTTGTGAGCAGAAGGCACTGATGGCTTGACATTCAGAGAAGCTGAGACTGGGCAAAGGACTGCAAAGCTACTAACCTGCATCTCACAGTTTGTTGCACTGGTGCAGCCACCTTCACTGAAAACACAGAAGCCTGTAGCTATGCATGACAGTATATTACCAGCACATCTACCTTCATTGCCTGTGCAAACTCGGTGGTGAGCATAGAGCAGGTAGGCAGTGTGGAAAATGGAATGCTCACTCAGAAAGGTAGTGATAAATAGCTTTTATTAATTTATTCTTTCTAACATGAAGAACCTAAACTGTAAGGTAACCTTGACAAACTTAATCTTTTGTTGCTAGCAGCTGAGGAGACCTTTTTGCTCTTTGTTCATCTTCTCCAGATACAAGGCAGCAGGAAGAGGCAGAGCAAACAATTATACCTGCTGGTATCCATATGGTCTCACTACCAGTGAGACCTACAACACTCAGCACACATAAATCAGGACACGAGGGTGAATCCTCCTGATTTGTGTCCATGTGTTGTGACTAAACCACACTGGTTTTTCCTTTTTAAGAAGTAAACCACAGATCTTTTGCCCTTCTGGGAATAGCAGCATTTTCCTTTGTATTTTGTGAAGCAAGAAAAAGCTTTCAGAATTTAATGGCAGAACTGCCACCACCAGTGTTGAGAAGTACAGTTACTATTCAAGTTCTTGTATATTCATGCAACAAAATTTCCAGGTGCTTCACTGGATATACTAGGAAAAACTATTAGTAGTTTTAGGCGCAGCAGTATCATTTTAAATTTAATGCCTTAAGTACTCATCCTCACAATGTTCATTGATAATATTTCTTTTTTGAGCATTAATTGAATTCTGAAACAAATTATTGTCTACCAAGGATTTCACAGTTGTCACTAACCAACTTAACCACGCTAATGAACAGAAGGCAGTAAGAGAGCACAATCAGGAAAATCACCTTATCTATGAACTGTGGAAGACCCAAAGGACAAGCAGACAGTTTTGCCTGAGTCAGGCAGAAAGGAGCAGTGAGTGCAAAGACTAAACTATTATACTATTAAGCTTACTATGTTCCCATATTTGTCCCACTCCTGTAGGGAGAATGTACTGTGAGTGAAACACTGTGAGACTGGTAGTCACCTATGCTGTTTTGGTGTCACAGCAGAGAAGACAAGCACAGCATGGATGCTCAGATTTGAGCACCTGCCTCATGCCTCCTCAACTAGAGTTGAAACCTACTGAAGTGAAAGGAAAGTCTGCATGCTGCTATCTGTATGTTGCCCACCTATAATTAAACAAAGGTTTATACCACTGATGTTGTCCTAACACCATATCATTTCCAGATAAATCTCATTTGCAAGCATATTGCAGAATTTTTTCAGAACAAATAGAAGGAAGCATGGCTCCAAAACCTACGTGGTAATACCAAAAATGTTTTCCAGTAACAGAGAGAAATAGTAGAGCAGAGGATGGAAGAGATTTGTGTATGTACCAGTCATTTTGAAAATAATTTCAGGGTGGATTCTTCTTGGTGATATCTGCTTGAATAAGCTCAGGAGCCAAAGGATTTAACTCAGAGGTGCAGTGACCAACTATTGCTCAAGATATTGTGCCATAATACAGTGTTTGCCAATTAACTATTATCAATTGAGAAAAGGAAATAAGCTTCTATTTTGTCCTGTAAATTAAAAGAAGGACAGAAGCAACCATTTTATTGCTATACTTATATGAATAATATCAACATAAGGCAGTCAAAGTGAAGACAATTATCTCTTCATTTCCAATCACCACCTGTACAATGTCCCTGGGTTTTAACATCCGACTCAATCCTGTTTCACTATTGCAACCATGAACTACATCACAATTGATTTTTAAAATGAATGTGCTACAATTCAACAATAGCTGCAGGGCAGTGAATCAAAACTACTCACATGCTTGTGACTCTGTCTCTATAGTGGCTGAATCCCTACAAGGAGGATATCAGCTCTAATAATGCAGAGCTGATCCAGGTTTTGTGTAAATCTCTCTCTGTGTATCCCAAACTTATCTTCATCATATTCGAATTCACATGATGGACAAAAACTACAATTTAGTAGCAGGATAGTTTGCCTGTTTTGATGAACTGATATGTGAGACCTATGCATGTACCCAGAGAGTATTAAAACTGCCAATCAGAGTAGAAAAATCCTCAAGTCTCCACAGGGGAGCCCTACATCTTTGGGGACAGCAAAAAAATCTCCAAACATACATTTTTTCACTAATAAGGCAAAAACTTTGTGTTCCTCATGCTAGAAAAGGCTTTCAGAACAATAAGAGTAGACCTTAAATTATAGGCTTTTTCCTGCTTCTCAACACAGCATGTCCAAGTGCAATTTCTTCTCAGCAGCCTGCTGTCACTTCCTTTAAAATAACTGTCTGGAGATGTTCTATGAAATTGTTCAAGCTTTCAGAAATGTGATGGTACAGACTGCTGCTTCTCTCCTCTCCTGAATGAGTCTGCCCCACTCTGCCTCTCTCCATCCCAACAAGCACTGCAGGGCCAAGTCTACCACAATTTCACTGGGAACAGGCCTTAAGTCATTTCCATGCACCATGAAATAGATTGGAAGTGCAAGACTTTATCAGTGCATTTTCTTTTCCTTTTCCAGAGGAAGGAGAAAGAATAGGTACCGTGTTTCTTTCAATGAACAAAATTCACTTCTGAATTTGCCAGTTATTCCCTTTGTGAAATGACTGAATTTTGGCCAAAATATACTTTGCATTCAATCAGATGTATTATGTTTTAATACTTGCATTAAAAAAATGAATGATACCTGCTTGACTCTTTGTTAATTCATGTGCTCCACACAAGTATAAAAAAAAAAGCCTTACATCTGTTTCTGTGCTGTATGTGGCTCTTTGGCTCCACTGTCTGGTAGTGATTTAAAATTTTATTAAGACAGGTGAAATCATTTCTTTTCTAACGTAAGTAAGACCTTACTGTTACACTTCACAAGACAGGGATATTTAAGGTGACTAAGTGGTATAGCTGTCTGTCTGTTACAGTAGAGGAGAAACATCTATTGATGTTAGATGTTTGTTACTTTTGAATTAAGCATGTCTAGCAATTTATTTGTTATATTAATTGGAAATTTTCTGAAGTTATAGAACTCAGATCTATTTCTTCCAGGTTTTTGTGTATTATGAATCAAAATCCTGGACTGCTCCATTTAAGAATTGGAACATTCTGAAACGTAAGAAATGCCCTTTGAATATTTCCTTGATCTGCCTTTCCTTCTCTGTTCTTCCAAGAATTATCAGGAGCTCCTAAATAAACAGTTCACAAAAAATTAGTTCTGTTACCTTTTCTATTCTTGTGTTGTTAACCTCCTTTCGATGAATCAGGCTGTGATTTTTCTTGAATGCTTGCCCTAAGCAAATGCCAGTTTGTATGCTGAGATAGGAAGGGAAGAGGCAACCGAAGAAAGGAAGGTTTTCACCTTCTTACATAAAGCTGGTACTCAAGACTTCATGGTAAGGACCCTGGTACACACAGTTAGTCAGGTGGGCATACAGAAATTGACTCAGTAAGCAAACAGCCATGTGTCCTGCCATGTGTTTACATTTTCCTTCAAACCACCACTGCTGACTTTGAAAGAAGCACTAGGCAGCTACACAGTCTTTACTGTAGAAAAAAAACAAAGCACACTCAAAGCCAAAGCCTGCCCTGTTGACTTGCTTCTATCAGAGGACCTTATGAAAAGGCGTAGTCTGGGTTTGATTCATATGCACTCAGTATAACAGCTTCAATCCACAGACATTGAAAAAACATCACCTGCCTTCTTGCAGCACTTGACAGCACTGTCTTCAGGATCTGCAGCAAGAACCTACACTTCTCAAACCAAGACCTCAGTTGACCTGAAATCTAGGGAATGTAGAGTAACATTTTTTTAATGTTTTCTAAAAAGAAAATAAAAGGCAAATATAGAAGGCAGGTAATTTCACCCCTTATAACTTTGTCCCTCCGCTATTCCCATACCACACTTCCTATCACATGAACTTTTGTTACACCAAATCTACATACATTTGAATGCTTCATCTGGATGATAAGCATTTCTTCCTACACCTTTTTATTTCTATTTTTGGTCTAGTTCAATAAAAAGAGAAATGTTATACTTTGAGGCAACTGGAGGAACTAAATAAAATGTGACAGAGTCCATCCCTGAAATAATAATTGAAAGTAATACCTCTTGTATTTTCATAGGCAATCTTTCTGGACTTCAGTGTAGTAGGATAGATTTCTAATTGTGGGCCAAAAGATTCAACAAGAGCATTTTTCAAAGCCAGTCTTCTCTAGTGGAAGGACTTACATGGGGACAATATTTCTTTTATTTCTTTACAGAATACTCTATTCTTGGATATGTACCCACATATTTGTAAATAAGAATTTCAGTCAGACATGTACCTATAGGTATGATTATTCACACACCATTTCATTATATTTTCACAAAATAATTTCATTGTTCAGTGCATAGTTGTAGGTTTGCTCTAATACATAGAAAAGCACCTTACCCCTCACATTTGCCAATTAGTTTAACTATGGGTCAAATATATCTCACCTCTCATTAATGCATTTCTTGAAATTCTTGGTCTCCAGTTCTCAGCCCCTCCTACTACAAATCAGCATTCTACCTTTTGAAGCCGATGGCTGTGTACTGATAAGAAACAGGTTTGATTTTCCAGAAGGAGGCATCAGACAACCTGCTGTGGCTGGTTCTGTATGAAGGTTCTGCTCCTTCAGGCTGCCACCTTCCTACATGTCTCCCCACGTCTGGGGCACCTCTGACTGCTTGGGCTTTCAGTGTGTGCCCTTGTCCCATGCTCATCTGGAAGGCACTGCCATGGCCCTGGCATTGCGCTGTGTTTTCATCCATCACTTTGCTCTTGTTGAGCAGTGTGTGCACAAATTGACTGTTTCTCCTGTCTCTCCTGCTTCTCTTTCAGAGTTTTCTCCTGATCTGTCAACTCTAAAGCCCAAGGAGGAGAGATATGAAAACACCATGCAAAGTGTTCATAACTGTCTTTCTGCAACAGCTCTGGAGATATCTTCCTTACTCAACACTATTTCCAAACAAAAGAACGAACTGGCTAGGGAACCTGAAGAATTTATTTATGCCCATTAAAAATGCAATTGAGCACGGGGTTTACAGGTCATTTTTTTAGCTGCCCTCTTAGCTCTGCCTGAAGTTAGGACTTCAAGGGTTAAGATGGGCATGAGTTTCAAGCTTGTAGCTCTGTTCTATTCGGAGGTAATTTTAAAATGTCTGCACTCTGCTAACTTATTACAACTGATCTTAAACAGTCTAGTGCTTCTCAGTTTTAAAATGGGCCTTTCAGTTCACCTACAAAACATATATTTTTTTCCTGACAGATGAATAATAAGAACATGAAAAAAGTAGCTTTTATAACTGACTGGTTGGACTTGAAAGTGTATGTTTTGTATGCATAAAAATGTACACAGGCCAGCAGTGTCAAAGTCTTAAAAGGAAAGACCATTACGGCTTCTGCTAAATGCAGCTATGCTGCTAAATTGCCAGTGATCCTAAAGAAGAAATCTTGCAAGAATAATCTATGTTTTCCTAGTCAATGGTAAAAGCCAGGTTCCCTTGAGTACAGTCTTCCTTTACTATAGCACTCCCATCTCCATTCCAGGTGCTGTGGGGAAGATACTATCTGCCACTGGACTACAGCCTGATCGGTCCTTTCACACCTTTATAGGGCAACTTCATTTGAAATGAGGCAAGGAATCTTCCACCCCTCTATGAGCATACCTTTGGAGGATCACAGACATCAAATCACATGAAATTAAGGACTTTACCATCTGATGGTTGCTTGATGGTTGCCTAACTGTTGCTGTGTAGCAAGAACAGGTGGATTTTGGCCCATGATGTTAGGAGGCAGATGTCTAATACTCCAAAGCTATTTTGCTAATCTTTCACTGTTAGGAAAGACACTGAAATTGTTATGAGTAGAAAAATAAAGTCCTCTTTTATCCTGTAGGCTACCAAGGTTAATGTTAAGCCAATACCATGGAACACCAAGTCTAACTTTTGGCACCGAGCCAAAATTTTTATTCTGTTATTTAATATTCAGTTTATGCCTTCTTCTAAGCATGAAGGCATCTGTTCTTTTGACTTACAGATCAGGATATGTAGGCAAAAAAAGTTAAACATGCAAAAATTTATTTGAGGAGGAAAAAGAAATTTGGTCCAGGATGTTTTTGCTGCTGGGAAAACTAGGCCTAGAACAAACCCAGTGTGGGAGAAAATTCTCTCCCATGAAAAGCATTACCTATTTTTGCCTGTTTGTTTCGAGAAGTTAACTCCCCTATTGCAAGAAGAGATAATTCTCACATTTGTTGCAAGCCTCTCAGGGAGAGAAAGAAACCATGAAGCACAGAGGAGATTATCTCTTTGAAGTTATGCACAAGTGAAAGGTGTTATAAAAGCACCAGAACAGGACTCATGGTACTGCTTTTTGCCCCTCCTATGTTTTGACTTAGCAGTGTATCCAGGGTTTCCAACTTCAGAATGAACTTTTCCTTAAAAGCTTAGCTGTAGTTTGGTCATCTGGGTTTACCTGCATGCAAATCCAATCCTATAGGATATTAAGAATATAGCTTCATGATATGCTAGGCTTGTTTGCAAAATTACTCAAGTGTTTAAAAAACTATTTTGCTCCCTGACTTTTTTTTTAACTCAGAGCCTTCTAGTGATCAGGTTTATGAAGCACCTCTAAATAAAACGTTTACTAATAGAATAATGGGTGGAAAAGCAAGACGTTGCTGCCACAGGGTAAGAATGACTGGGTGAGGGCAGACAAAAACTGAAAACAGCTTTGTCTTGGCAGGAAACCTCTGTTCTGAACTAGATTTGCAAATAATGTTCACTCAATTTCCATCTTGTTCTGAGAGTTTTTATTCAAAACTAGTCTAAACCAAATGCTATTACAAGTTTATTTGATGAACTGGAAAGTAGATGGATTTCACTGATACACGTGTGATGAATGAATTTGGGAAAAGGAAAATAACCAAGTCCAGTATATTGCTGACTTCTTAGAAATAATGCTTGTAGTCATTTATATTCTCCAAGATTCACATGCAGCAAATATCCTTAGCCATTTACATGAATTTTTGTTTATCTTAAGCTTTCAGGCAAGTTGTGTATTGAAAAAATGACCTAAATATTAGATTTAATTAAGAATTTTTACACTACTCAAGGACTGACCTGCATAAGGAAGAATCCTACTTAGTTAAACAAAAGGCTGCTTCAAATTTTTTAATCTGTACTTGTGAGATTTTCTAAGTCACAAAGTTTTTAACAAAGCTAGGATCTATTATTTCAAAATTCTAACTTGTAAATTACATCACAATCACAGAAATTAATTCATCATAAGCACTTTCTTCATGGCAAACATTGAGGAGAAACACTGCAGATAGAGGAAGAAAATCTTATTACACCACTTTGAGAGTGTGTGATTGTAATAGTTCTTGACATCATCCAGCTATACATCTTATGGAAAACCACACAGGGACTAAACACAGAATCTCTCATCAGAAACAAATTGATACTTAAAACTCTTGCAAGAAACACTCTGAACATGCGTCCTGAAGATGCTGTTTGAGAAGTTGTGGAAAGGGGCCTGCAGTATTTTAAAGGAGGGAACTAGACAGTGGGAATGTTTTCATGTCATCACTTGTTTTCCAGAGCCACTGGAGATAGACCCTCAGCCTCCTGCCTCCATTACAGTTGTGCTGGCAAGCATGTTCCTCTTTTCTTCTCTTCTTCACACAGAAAGGAAGAGCCAAAATTATCCAATGGGAGAGGGTTTGTGGCCTGACCTTCATATACTGTTCATGGGGGTCAACACCATGACCTGAAAGGCCAGAAGAGGATTCTCCTGTCCCAGGCATGTCAGATGAGCCCACCATGCCCCGGTGGGTCACCTCAGGGGGACAGCATGTGACCAGAACACAAGGTGCACGAACTATGCCTAAATTTCCCCTCAGATCAATTCTCCCATTCAAGAGAAAGAGAGAACATGTCAGGCATAAACCTTGGTGAGGTAAAAAAGCAAATCATAAAGAGACGAACAATCTTCCCAGTCTAACAGGAGAATTCAAGATGGTGGAAATTCCAGTTTCGAGGTATCATGCCAGGAGAACTATGGTTAGTGATGCTGGAGAAGCCCAGTTTGATGTTTCATTTCATGTCAGAATCACCTTGAATTTTATTTTCAAATTTCTTCTGTGCAGACTTGTTCTGATGCTTGCTCTTACAAAAAAGAAAAAAAAAAGAAAAAAAAAGAAAAACAAATGGAGTGCTGGAAAGATTTGTATTCAAGGAAACATACTCAGAGATAAAACTCTAGATTAAGGAGAGATCTGTACTCCTGCCTGAGTTATCCATAACTCCTTCAGCTCTTAAAAAAGGTGAGACCTTATATATCTAACATTTTCCTCAGTGTGTCTGTTTGTGTCCCATAACCAAGAAGATAACTACCTGGTCTATTCTTCCTGTTTTCTCCTCACCTTGTAGCAATCCACCCATAAATGCTCTGAGTAGTCCAGGCTATCTTATGTTAAAGTATGCTCAGAAGATATGTCTCTGTCTGCAGCATTTTCCTTGAATATCTTGATATTTCCAGATCCCAGTAATATTCATCAACCTAAAAATTGTAGTAGAATGTATAATAGTCATTATATGATGTATAATAGTGTTAAAAATGGAAACCCTTGGTCATTGTCTATCCAGCTGTATGGGGGATAACCCATCTAGTTTATAAGACAAAGAAATTCCACCTCTGGTTTTTATTCAAGATTTTCCTTCATCGAGGACTCCTCTGAACAATTTATTTGAAACAGTTCAAAAAAAAAAGCTATAGAAAGCCACCAAAGCAACTGTGCTAATGCATTTACAAACATGAAGTAGAGACAAAATTTGGCTATTATTATATTGAACACCTGGAATAAAAATATTTCTCAGGTTTCTGCTGAAAATTATTAGCTCCTAAATAAATATTGCTGGAGTGTATTTAAAGACACTATTTGTAATTCACATCTGATTTACTTTCTAATTAAACAGTGCTTACAAAAGAGCTAATAATGCAATAAATGCAAATTCATCTGCTACTAATACCTGAAGTGATGTCTTCATATTTCCTATTTATATCCAGAGCATTTAGGAAATTCTGAACCTCCAGCAGCACTTCTCACATTATATTCAGTCAGAACAAGGGGTGGAGGGTGGAAGGTGAAGGGGAGTTTGTGTGTGTGAAACCACAAAATTGATTTAAAGAGACTTTGTGAAATTATTTTAGTAAATTTGATTCACTGCTTAAAACAGACAAAGTTCATAGACCAAGTAAGTTCTGTTAGAAAAGTTTACCTGGAGAGATATGCAGTAAATGTTTAATGTAGAAAATACCTATGTAAATTCCATATGCACCTGCCAGAAACCCACAAGCACTTCTCCAGACCTTATTCTACTGAAACTGCACACAGCATGCACAATAAAAGTATGGTGTTCATTTTAGGAACAGAACCTCAGAAAGCTGAAAGATCTGACCTTGAAGGGATTTTAATGTGCTTTGTAGCAGCTTTACCATTGCCAGGGCCTTTGCACACTAGTGGTAAAAGTTAAATAGAACCTGGTTATTTTTTATGCTAATCACATAGTATAAATAGTAATCATTTAAAAGGTTTATTTATTAAGTTCAAATTTCTCTTCTGATTTGAAATGCATGTGAAACAAATACACTGAACAGACAGAACAAGGCAGACATTTAAAAAATGTTTGGACATGTTGCTTGAATAAAATCTATGAATCCTCTTTTATAGGATCTAAGGACTAGTCGTATAGGGTTTATTAACTATTTTCTATTTTTCTATTAACTATTTTTATGCTCACACAAACATTTATAGAAAGAAAGAGTCATGACTATACACATGAACACGTTTATATCCCATTTATGCAACTGGCTTGAAAACATTGTGTGAGTCTGTGGAAAAAAACAGCCAACATCTGTGACTGACACTCTTGAGTAGCCAAGAGACTAAACTGTGTTCAAATGAACCACTGAATTTGTTTCAAGATATAGCAAAGCAGAAAGTCAGTTCATAGCTGAAATTATACTGAGAACAATTAGAATTCTAGTTGGATTCAACTGTGTTCATATCTTTTCATATTCATAAAGTTTTGAAGATAACCTAGGTAGCAAAGTCAACATACTTATTTCAGGTAAGTACCCAGCCTGCTGAGAGGCAGGCACCTTGTTCATCCAGTCAGGTGAACAGCAGCAAAAGTATTTGATGAAAAGTCAAGTTTGGAAATGAAAACTCATTCAAAAGCCATCTTATTTCATTATTCTTCTTTAAAATATATTCTCTTGTGATATTAGCTGGATATTTTCAAGCACAAATAAATTTCCCAAACCAGGTCAAGGACACTGCTGAGAGCCCAGGATTTCACAAATTCTGTTTGGCCAGCTCCGCAGATTCGAACAAATCAAAGTCTGCTCATGAATAATCTGCAAATACAGAAGGAGGCTAAATTTGTCAAACTAATTCTTAACTCTATAGTGCTTGCCCAAAGCTACTCCCTGTTCAAAATGCCTGTTAGTCTCAGATGGTGTTCTTTATCTACTCAATGTAGGAAAAAATCCATACTGGTAATAATTTAAGGGCTATGAATTCTGGAGAAAAGAGGTTTATTCCAAGTTTCTGTGCATCTATACATGGATTTGACTCTGGCAAAATGCTGGTGCTTCTGCAGTCTATCACCTTTATTTATACAACAGGAACAGTTTAACTTGAAAGGAAAGTCACTCTGAAATAAAGAGGATCTCAGATCCTGTGACTGAGCAAGCCTGGGACTGTTTCACTAAGTCTGACCCTCAGACCCAATGCCTAGTCAGTCTCTCTCCATATTCTGACATGTGCTGCTATGTCCCACATACATGTAAATTTGCAGTGAATATCACCCATGTTTCAAACTACTTTCCCCATATACTGTCTTATGGCAGGAAGCAAGTATTCCCCAGTCTATTCCCACCTGTCAGCTGAGGCAGAGAAACAGATCATGGGCATCCGTAAGTTTATTCCTCAAATCCAGTGAAACAAAATATATAACACTCAATATTAGTTTTGTTTGTTTGTTTGTTTCATTTTTTATTTTGTTGATGCTTGCCAGGCAGCAGGAAAAGTAATATTTTTATTATTTACAGCTATGAAGCTCTCCAATACAACAGATTTCCAATTTTAAGCTGGAAATGTATTGCTCCAACTTTAGTAATGAAAATATAATCTATCTCTTATTTTTCTTACTTTGTTTCTTTGCATTTAGATAGGATGTGACTCTCATTTGGAGTAGTTTCCTAGCCTTCTGTGGTCCCTGGATAATGTGTCTAATTTGGGTATTAGACTGTTCTAGTTAATTGATCGTAGCATACTCTCAAGGCCTCACTAAACCTTTCACATACTTGTCCCATACTACTTAGCATAACTGTTCAACTGGCAGAAAAAGGTCTTATCTTCTCTCCCCAGAGGTAGGTAATCTAGCCTCTAAATCTAGCAAAACTTGCATCGACTATTGAAAAACTACATAGGATAAGTACATAGTCATAAAATGCACTGCTAATTTTTCTCTGCTCATTTTCAGCTACTTAATAACCCTTGTTTTCTATTTTTTTTTCTTTTTTCATTTCAACAAATGGTAGCTTTTCACTGCAAATCAAAGACATTCATCCTGTTTTCTGTTAAAATTGGGGTAGTGACAAATCCACAAATGTTTTGCCTGTATCTGTTGTTTGGAAGAACTCCAGCTTGTACAAATATATGTATTTGATCACTGCAATATCTTATATCCTGTGTGAGAAACTAAAAGAAATTACAGGAACGAGTTTAACCTGGTGCTTCAGCAGAAGACTAGACCCCTGTTTTCTCTGGTTGGCTCTGCTGCTGAGATTTCACAGGTAGCTTACAATTTTTGTGGGGTTCATTGTTTAAAATATGAAGGATTCTTGTGTTTGGCAAGCACAGAACAAAATGCACATGCAGTTACAAAGCAATTTTTGGGCTGCTCTAAACCTACTTCAAAGTATTGCCACTGATTTCAGCAATCTTTGGGTCAACTGCTCAGACCATTACTCCTGTGCCTATTGGTTGGTAGCAGAAGGCAGATGAAACTAATGCTTTGGACAGATAGCACAGTTAAGTGGAGCTACAGGTCAGAAAATTTATGTTCTGACCCTGCATTGCCACTGATGCAAGCCCAGACAAATCACTATAGCCTACTCCATCACTAGTGGTAGAACAGTATGATACTTACCCACCATTTCAGGCACTGCACTTTGTGCTCTACGAACAGTAATCATTCTATGAGTAGGAGGCTTAATTATTTGAAACACTTTGAGATGTAAGATGGGCTGAAAGTATGAAGTGTTAGCATTAATAATAATAATGAAAACAAAAAAATAATTTCCAATAAATGAACACAGAACCACAGATCAGTTCCAATCTTGTGGGTTTTAAGTGTAGCATTTCTTCCCAAGGGCTACAGTATGATCTTTCCCCTTTCATTCATTTCAACTAACAGTTAAGTTCAGATTGCTTTTTAAATATTTAATAACTGCTTGGGACATTTTATTTTATGGTAATTCCACACCATGCATCCCTGAGCTTCTAAATTCAGCACCAGGTTTTAGGACTAACAAAGCCAGTTAATTCCTCTGTGTGTAAAAAACTAATTCTCCCTTGGAGTTTCCTGAAGGTCAAGTGAAACATCTAAAGGAGTTTTTTATCATTTTTCACACCCCTCTTTCCACCCACCATCAAATCAAGCAAAGCTTCTCTTAATCATTATTAGGGAGACAAAAAGTTATAGTGCAGAGCAATGGACTGGAATTTCACACTCCATTTGCACAATAACTCTGAGGGCTGCTAATGTGGTGTTTGCTTTTTAGCAGGCATCTCTGCAGTCATCAGTGAAATGCATTTTGGCGCTGCTCCCAGGGCAACTTAACTATTTATGACAGCTTGTCTTGAAGTGCCTACATGAACATTAGGATGTCCACAGCAATCTGAAAACTGACCCATCCACATGGCATTTGATATCAGATGGAAAAGACTTTAATAATGTAATGAAAGTTAGGGTAGATGTCATTTTTAATTTATCTTTTTTACTCACTTTCTGCTTTTTTGTCCCATCTTTTAGCCAGGATATGTCAAATTGTAAAATTCTCTCGTATTAGTGGATGCTAATGACCTCACTCTCACCTGGACTGTCTTTTATTACCCATTCAATCAGACAATGGAAAATATAAACAATCACCCTATGTAAACCATTTTCATCCAGAGAGTGAACCTGCTTCACCAGACCCAGCTGTTTGCTTATTGTCCAAGTTGAGTGATGCATGAGTAATTTAAAAGACAGACATTCTCCATGACAGCTTTCATTTTCATGCTGCTTCAGACTCCAAGGTTCAGAGATGGATTTTATTCTTCAACCTTTATTTGAGCTTTTTATTCTCTCTTAGAAGCAAAGCTGCCTAATATAACAACATTTTCAGACACATATAATAATAGGAAAGGAAAAGAAAAACAAACAACTTTCAGTTGAGATACAACTGCAGCACCCAGGAGGAGTGAGGAGTTATGTCAAGGAGGTTCACCGGGATGAGAGAGGTCCCAGCTTCTAAGCGTGTTGCTGATTTATTCATGGGGCAGCCAGAGTTAAGTTACCTCACCTCATTAGGCCATACTTTCTCTGTTAAAGATTGATGTGCATCAGGATCTGTGAGAGAGGCAATTTGCTACAGGAAGTTATAGCAGAGGAATATAGAGAAAAAGAGTGAGTTACTTCCCATCTTCACACCTTTGTTTTCTTTAACCTAGTTTGACTATAAATATTTTGTGTAGCTATTGATTTTAAATATAAGACCATATAGTACACATTCCACTATTCCCCATAACCCATCTCCTGAGATGATAATTATCTTCCTCTATCTTTTTCTCCCACAGGGTTAACAACATTCTCACTTCTCTCTTTCCTAGAACCTTTACTTCTATGGATACCAGACAACTTTTCCCTCTAATTCTCAGTCTGATTAGCAAAATTAAATTACATTAGAGTTGCTGATCCCAGCTTGCAGTCTGAAGTATGTTCCTTTTCTTCTAATGAGCAAAGGACTTTGCAAAAATGTTCATAACATAACCTGAAAAATACTGAGGCTGTCAGGCATAAAGGGGATTTTATTAGGTGCCTTTAAGACAATCCACTCTATATATCAAGGTGTGACCACTTTCAGAGTTAGGATGTAGGTCTGTTAAAGCAAAGTAGAGCAGCAATGTACTCTGAGAAGGAGCCTGTTCAGACAAGTTGCCTTAGTTTGTTATACTATTACTCTTAGTGGTGCTCCTCCACCATTGCAACAAGAATGGGCTTCATGTAACCAAAAAGAATCTACTTTAGGAAGTGTTATGATTAAAATCCTGAAAACAAGTCTGGAATAGTTTTTGTCTTGTTCTTCTGACAAGAAGACTTGCAGCAGTAATCAGAGGGATTGGGAAAATTCAAGGAAAGGGATTGTAGTATGGTCAAGGACAACGCCACAACTGAGTAGCATAGCAGTTTGCTGTGCACAATTGAAAGAAAACCAGACATAAAGCAGACTTCATGGTCACAAAAATGATAACTCAGGAAATGCATCTGTTTTGCTCTTCAGAGAGAAATAATTTAATTTTATTTGTTGTGGAAGCTTAATTTACTCCTGAGTGTAACTGTACCACAGAAGGTAAGCGATAACATCTCTTCATGCTTGAAGAAAGATGACTGGAATTCAGGGGAAAAAACCCTCAGCTCAAGCTGGCTGAGGCTAAAGGAGCCATAAAAGGGCAGAACCTTTTACTGCCACCCTCCACTGGTTGGAATCAGCTCTTAACTCTACTGCTTTGTGCAACTAACAGTGCTCTTATACAGCTGCTAAAAACAGTGGTCCTGGTTTTTGAACAGTAAAATTTCACTGTCTTCTGCCTTGCTGTAAAAATGGGCTAATAGCAAAAACCATTAATTTGGCACAGATTTCTAGCATAAAGTTGTTCTGTGTAGTTTCACTGCATTCAATATCCTAGAAAAAGACACTTCTGAATTACAGTATTGGTTTGGAGAAGATTGTTCTGGAAAGGTGTTTTTTTGTTATTTTGCTTAATTTTTATTTGGTGTTACTTGCTTATTTGTTTAAAGATAGATAGACAAAGAACAAGAAACAGGGTTAAGAAAGGGAAATTGTTGCTGCCTTAATCTCAGCCTTTCGACAAGATGCAGCGTTTCCTGTGATTTAGTATGGTAGATGGAATTGCATCTTCTGAGAGAGACTATAGATTACAAAACCTTCCTTCCTTGTAGCTGCAGACATTAGTCAGACACAGCTTACTCAAGACAGCAGCAGGGATTCATTCCACAACTGTAATAATTCACAAAATAAAATGTTTGTTGTTGTTTTCTTACCAAGGACCTGATCTAGTGTCAGTAGTCTCAGCAGTAAAGCTCTCATTGCCTAAGGAGTGGTGTCTGAAACAACAGCTACAAAAAATTTATCCTGTTCCCATCTCCTTGACTGGCAAACATGAGATCCATTGTGTCTGAGCAATATACTTCAGCTTAGCACCAATATGAGTGGCACTGACTAGTTAATTTGCTTTGGTTGTTTTTGTACCTTTTAAAGGGAATTGTGGCCTGACAGACTTAGGAGCTTTTATTTGTTTTGGTTTTAGGTTTTTGGAGTTTTTTCACTACTGAGTCCTTGCTGCTCCAGAGAAATCACTTGAGTGAACCAGCTGGGAGCTATCAGCTCAATGCCTAGTCTTTTATATAATATTCAGTCACAGAGTGGATAAAGGTAGAAACAATAAGGAAGATTGTTTTTCACATCTGAATGAAGTTTTAGTATCTGCATCACTCTAAGGGAAGAATTCCAAAGTTTACATCTACATCACATGAAGGATCACTTTGATTGGAGAGTTTAAAACCTGCCAGCAGGTAGGTCCCTAAGACAACTTTTAGATCAGCTTCTGGAAGACACAGTAAACAACTGGCCTGTGTTCACCATCTCTGAGATGCTCATGGTTTTACGAACCTCAAGTCATGCCTTTTCCAGGCTCAAGAGTCACAGGACTCACAGTCACTCCTCATATGAAAACCAATTCCTGACAATTTTCTGAATCTTTTCCAATTTTATTATATTCTTTTCAAGATGATCAGAATAGGGTTGCACACCACACAGCTGCTGCATGGATTTCTAGAATGGTATAAATGATGCTCCTTATTTCATTCTCATAATGGGCCCTAACAACTGGATGGTTTTTTAGACTGTTACTGAGCACTGCTAAAATTTTCCTGAAATTTTTGATTATGAGTGAAACATCTCAGTCTTGCATGATAGCAACAAGCTTAAACCCATTGTTTTGTATAAATCAATATCAACTCTATAAATATAATTAATTTTATATGATTAAAGAAAATCTATAAATGAGAAACTTTTTCATCTCTCTGAAGCATACTCAGAACTTGCTCAAACATGCTCCAACATGCTCTTATGTTTTGATCTGATATTTGAAGGTCATTCTCACAAGATGGAAAAATATATGCACCTTCAAATAAATAATAAACAAATACTTTAAAAGTTTTTTTTTTAAGCTCATATAGCATTCACAGAGAATAAGGTCTGACAGTTCTGAGTGAAGGTAAAGATTACTACTTATAGAATGGAAGCAAGCAAGCCTTCCTCAACCAGAGCTGGATGAGTATTTCAAAATAAAAGTTTTACGTTCCAGTCCTACCTTCTCATCTATGGAAAAAGGACCTGATACCCTTAAAGAACCTTCATGACATCCCCAGCATAGCAAGCTAGCTTAAAGGTCTGCTGGTTGGTTGGGCAAACATTCACCAAGCTCAAAATAATGTTGTCTTCTCTTTTCTGTATGCAGATTTTTATTAGAAACTTAAGGCTACAAGCAAGCTCAAATATCTGTCATGGTCCATGTGAAATTAGAAAAATAAAATCCTTCTGAAGCCAACTCCATTCCATCTGCACATGTAATCTAAGCTGAGAGTAGCCAGCTATAATGCTGATTTTCCACTTGTGAACTCTTACAAGTCCACCTATGCACACACATAGTGTTTTTTTCTCTTTCCTCTACCTCTCTTTGCATTTCCCATAACATATACTATGAATCAGGCCTCCCTTCCAGCTAGTATGGAAGAAAAACACACTCCAATCCTATGATTCTATCTGTGTGTGAAAAATTCCCACGTCCAGCTGACTGGCAGTCTCTATCCACTGCTTCTGAGTGCCCAAGGGAAGCCAAGAGGAGTCCCAGCTTTCACTGGCTGCAGCTAAGCCTTTACTGTCTCCCTTGGAGCAAGTGATTTTTGAGAAGATAGGACTGCTTGCTTCTGCTTATTGTTTTTAAGTTCCTTGCAATCCTGAAGGCAGTACTGCACCAGAGTTAATAAAATGCAGAGGTTTTTTACAAGTCACAGAATCACAGAATCACAGACCATTCTGAGTTGGAAGGGACCCACAAGGATCATCGAGTCCAACTCTTAAGTCCAGGCAAAACACTTCATTGTGTAGGTGTGCACTTACTGGGCATAATTTCAAAAGTAAAACTTTCATAAAACATGTTTTCTGGGGTTTGAAATTGACAGTGTCTCAATCTGCATGATGACAAGCATGAAGGCCAGATATGTATATGTAACATATATGGAACTCATAAAAACAGCCATTAAAAATAGGGGAATATAAATGTTAACCAAACCTTTACAGTATAGTTTTGCCAACACACATCTCAACCTTCCTCAATTCACGCAAAAAAACCCTTGCATTTTATAATCTGAAATCCAAGAGGTGACGACATCTCACTGAAAGAAAGCCATACCAAAAAACAAAAAAACCAAATCCAAAACAAAAACAGAAACAAACAAAACAAAACAAAGAAAGAAAAAAAAACAAACAAACAAAACTAAATTCACCAAAATGTAACTGTGCTACTTAACTTAAACTATCAGAAACTATGTTCTTTCAGCTACTGAAAAACCTTTGCAGATAAACAGTGGGGGTATGTGAGGAAGGATTAACCACTGAAAGAAACTAAGATGCCAAAAGAAATGCGCAGTTTGTGTGGGGATCAGGGACTCTTTTCTCAGCAATGTGTTCATAAATTTTATCCTGAGTGTATATCATGGGCAGAAAGTCAAGGATTTAATACTGCTGGCAGTAAGCCAGCAACAAGTTGGGAAGGTTTTATATTAACTCCCCATATACCACTCTGCTGATGCCTCGAATCAAGCTGCACAGCCCCTTGCTACATCCATTCCAGCTCCACCATGAACAGACCTATTGGCACATCTCAGAGGAAGCTTCTACAACACCTTGATACTCCAGCCCAGGTCACCCATGATTTTGCGGTACACATCATAATTCTCAGTTGCTTCTGAATCTTCCTGCAGCCACTTTTGCTATAGCTCAGCTTCTTCATGCCCTGTCCCAGTAACATTTCGACTTTTTCTCCCTGTTGCTTTCACAGCAGAGAATCCAGTTCCTCATTTGTCAAAGGAAGAACTTTGACAACTACTCACCCAGGCTGAATTTGAATTAGCAACTGGTCCTACCTCCTGTTTAGAGTCACTTGAGCCACTCAGCCTATTAGAAATATTAATCTCACCTGGGATTTCAATGAATTCTTTAGCCAAGAAGTTAGTCATTAAAGTTACATGAATTACATCTTATAGTACCAAAGTGCTAAAGAGATGAGGGCCATATGAGTAATTTGAAGATCTAAAGGGAATGCTAGCTAGTAGAAGTATGAAAACTGAATGGTATGATATGTTCTGTCAAAGATGAGTTTGAAGTTGCTTTGGGAATGTATTTTGAATATTTCCTTAACCACAGGAATAACATTAAGTCAAAGTGTCAATGACTTCAAGAGGGGCATAGAATTCTGCTGTCTGTTCAGTGAAACAGAAGATACTGACTAAAAAAAAAGGAATTCCCAGTTTAAATAGGTTACAGCCAGTAACATGAGCTTCCCTGCACTGAGGACTTTGTTTCACTGGAACTCCAGTAGACATCACCCATTTAGGCTTAGAGATTTGGAATAAGTGTACTTCCATCAGTCCTAATTTCTAGGTCACCCAGGTTAAGGTTCAGTCTAATTACATAAGGAATGGTCTAAACAATTATGACTGGGCCAGAGCAGCTTGGAGGCATGAAATCCAGCTCCCTGCCATAGGACATGATTTCCAGCCACAGGGTTACTGTAGTGGTTATGTTTAGCAAAATCAAGTCACAGCAGAAATCATAGTGAAAGTCCTACTGAGTGGCTTTTTTTAAAAAGAATGCTAAAGATTTTTCTTTCAGAACTCAAGAAAGCACTTTCTGATTTTGAGAAAAAATGTAAGAATATAGAGGAGAAAAATGCCTGCTGTGAGAATGTAAAGATTTTCTAAAAGAAAATGCATCAGTAGTTTTTTCCCAATCCAAATCCAAGTAAGGGTTAGTTTCAATACTTTAGCTTGGAAATAAGCATAAAAATAAATTATAAAACCATACATGTTTTTATAATGCTTTCATATCGAGTTTTAAGAACAAGCCTATTCTTCCTGCTTTCTCTGCCAGTAAAGCCTGGGTTTGGCCAATGGACATTTTATTATTATGAAAAAAGCAATTAGCTAATTAGATGGAAGTGCTAAATTCAAGTGTCACTGAGAGGTCAATTGGAAAAACTCCCATCTTATGAGCAAGCAATCTAGTTTTTAAAAAAGTCTGAACACCAAAACTTTAGCTGAAGATAGCAGAAGGTGGCTTCCACACACTGATGGGTTTTGACACCTGGATTTCCATTTTCCAGTCATTGACTCTTCATTGAGCCTCTTTCAAAATCATTTTGTAGTTACATGAAACACTGGTTCCCAAAACATGAATTTTGTTGTTCATCCTCAGGAGACAGCTCAGCTAATTCTTTATGAATCAAAACGTGGAAACAGATTCTACAGGAATCAAACAGATTCCTGAAGTTTCTTATGTGATAATCTTCTGATATCAGAATTTGTGCATACAAATTACTGTATATACAACTATAAAAAATGTGTATGTGTGTGTAATCACAGAGACCAATGTCCTTTAATGAACACTTATCGGGACAATGCAAGACTTTTGTCACCTTCTTGAAGATTCCCCTTTAACTCACTGTTTAAATTTAAGCAGTTATTTCAAAGTAACGTTTACACCACTAGTGCCTATACAGTGCCTAGGTTATGTTCACAAACTTAATACAATATATAATGATGTGCAACCTTAAGATCATTTTGTTTGCCATGGCAAAGCCAAAACAGGAGGATGCCCCTTAGGAACACAAAATAAAGATAGAAAGCTTCATAGAAAAGGAAGCAAAGATGAGCATTGAAGACACCAAATAAAGCTGAATAGACACAACCAAAACACCTGAAGTGAAATTTTGGCATGGTACATTTAGTCCCCCACAAATGAAGCACACTATCTGTAATCAGAAAACTTGTAGACTTTGCTAAGCTACAACAACTTTTCCACAAACATATGGTCCTGTTTCAGACAGAAAATGCGACCCATAGATTTTTAACATCCATTCAGCTGTAAATGTTCTTTCTAGGTCTCCTCAGCCAAATACTGAACCGGGCTATCTTACAAGATCTGATGAATTATGCTGCAAGACAAGACTATTTAAGAAAAAGTGTTCTGCATACTGTTGCAAATGTGTCCAGGGTTGTGAGTTTTCCCAAAAGAGAAACAGTCTTTACAGTAACTATTGTGAAAAAATCCTTACACATATTGAGGTTTTCATATTGTATTTTATTCCACAGTATCATTCAATCTCTTTAAAATTCCCTGTTTGCCTGTTTGCAATCTATTTTGCAGGCAGCTCTGTGAAAGCATTGCCAGTTCCTCTTCTGCCTTTCTCCTTAAGGCTGATAGTAACCTTACTGTGAAGGAGGCATGTGAATATTAACCTATGTATGCATCTGTCAGTGCTATGGTTCTCCCCAAACACTACTTTAACACACAAGAATTCTCATTTATGTGGAGCAAACACATAAAGATCAAAGATCCATGCTCATCTCTCCTTACACACCAAGCTAATTCAATCAAGCATCCTTTTTTACCTCTTACTCTAGGAAAAAAAAAAGGTAATACTGAATTTGATGAAGTGGTGTGATGTATGTCAAGTGTAGACTGGGAACAAACCTTTTGTAAGCTTCATCCAGGACTTGCAGAGTGTTGTGCCATACCACTCAAAAAAAGCAGTGCTAATGAATCACAGCAGTTCAGAAGGATCCTTTCAAAATGGCATAGTTCTTCATTCCAGTGACATTATAAATTACTGGTAAGAAGGCACTCAGCAGTATAAATTATTTGTTATCTGTAAACCAGACTTCTCACATTCTTGGGTCTCAAAGAAATACTCATGGTGATTATTTCAAGATCAATATACATAGCCTCAGAATAGCAGCTAATTAGTTCATTGTTAAGAATTAACCCGTGCATAATCCCATAATTGCAGTTATACAAATTACAAGAGGCTATTTTGTGTATAAGAAAACGCGTGTGCATATGCATGCACAGGTGGGTGAGTAAGTAGGTGCTGGTTTAAGACTTGTGCCCTCATGTGCCTGATCATGAAATTCCAATTTTTACATTCCAGTGTAGACCATATCTAAGATTACTGAACCTGTTAGGATTGAGGAAACCAAAGTCTGACATGACATGGGCAGAAGTTTCGAAACTGCATCTTCTTTTCTGGATCTCTACTGCACTGGAAAATCAAATCTATGAAAATGGAACTTTTGTGGAATATTTTTCCATTTCTTTAGTATCTGGGTTCAAAAACAATCCCTTAGAAAGGATTAATCCTTTGCACAGTGTGTGTGCATTATTATGTGGAGAACAGGGAAAGGGAAAGGGAAAGGGAAAGGGAAAGGGAAAGGGAAAGGGAAACGGAAACGGAAACGGAAACGGAAACGGAAACGGAAACGGAAACTGTTGTCAACCATGCGCTAGTGAGATTGCACACACCAATATGATGTTCAAGCAAATCCCAAGTTTATTCAAAAACACAGGTAATATATGACCTCAAGTGACCCCGCCCTAGGTGCAGTGGTCTGACTCCAATTGGTTGAGGCTGGAAACTTGTCCTTTTAAGGTGAAAATGAAACTTGTAAGGTGGTCATTCAGACCCACCAAAATCAGGGGCTGCAACATCTTCCCCTTTTGTTTCAAAGAACAAAGCAAAAATGCAAACAACATAATACACATAACTCCTTAGCTAACTTATCCAATGGGGAAATTGTTACCATTAGGATCATGCATATTGCAACTTGAACAGAAAGGCTGAAAATTTGAAGATTTTAGATTTTGCTAATTCAAGACTTAACAGGGTATTTTGCGGGTTACACATCCCTACCTCCCCCTCTCTTTTCAAAATAGACCTTTGGAAGGAGGTATAGTAACCTTTGTAAACTAACACAAACTAATACATGACTAAGACATGTATGCTTGGAATTTACAAACTTACAACTAGTGCAAAACAAGAAACTTTTCTCTCACATGTGAGGTTGTGGTCCTTTTTCTGCAGTTGTCACCACACAGACCACTGTAAACAAACTACAAGTTTTATTAAATTTTGTGCAAAGTGTCCAAGAGTGCAGAGTGACTTCACTTAGCAAAGAAGCAAGTTCTGTCCAGCTGAGCTAAATTTTATGCTACAGTTCAAGGTCCATTCTCAGAACCTCTGTGTGGCCATCACAGAGGCCTGAGAATAGCTTCGAGTCTCAGTCACTTTATACATTCTTGGTAAAGCAGTAAGCAAGTGTGAATTCACAAAGAAAATTCACAAAGGCTAAACATAACTACTTACATTCTGCAGAAAATGTTCAGCAGCTGAGGGGACAGGTGTCTTTACCCCTACAGCCTGCTGGGCAACTTGGCAGTGCAATAAGCTCAAAACTGCACTTTAACTGAAAATTAACAGAATTTCAAAGTACAGGCTAAACAACATGCTAACTTGAACTGGACTGTTCTTGTTTGATTGGACAGTTAACGATTAGTCCTGCAAATAAGAACAATCAAACAAATCATAATAACAACCAGGATCAATAGTCCTTGTATCAGCGCTGCTTCTTGCCAGCTTATTAGGCTCAGGGAATGAACCCATTTCTTTAAAGGAGAAATGTTAACTGTTAGCTTGTCAGAATTATTTTTCACTGCTTGTGCTTCTTTGGAGTGTTTGCTTAATTCTGTGGAACATATTCCTTTAAACTCATCACATTGGTAACCATGAATCATCAACAAGAATCTTAGGGCTTCTCTGTTTTGTAATACTGCTTGTTCTATCTTATCTGAATCTGTTGAGAAATCATTAAGCATTTTGGCAATGATGTTTAGTTGTTCCTGCACCCAGTAGTTAAGCATTTGCACTAAACATAATGCTTTGTCTACACTAACTGGGGAAAAAACTGCTGCTAGCAAATTTCCTGTATCACTCCAATGTTCTATGGTGTTTTCCTCAGCTTGAGGACTAGACCACTTAACATGCTCTTGTATTGATTGTGTAAATTTGGTCAGCTTGCCTAAATAACAAGGTCCACTTTTTACCTGGGCAGGTATTCCAGGCCATGCTCTATTACCACAAATTAAGAAATATCCAGGAGGCAACGCTCTTCTCTGGTTACCTTTTGTGTGAACCAATCTTGTTTTTGGGTAACTTGTATTTTGTGAACCAATAACATTCCAACACCAACTGTTATTGGTGTAACTCTTATTATGAGGAGTGACATCTGTACTTCCTACAGGAAAATATTTCTGTGACCAGTGTTTGTTTGGCCATTCAGATACACTAGAATGCACAGGGTGAAATTCAACACATGACTCATTTCCAGGGAGAGCTCCTACTAACTTTAGCTCTTGCGGATCTCTCTCTAAGGAAGTATTCAATTGCCATATGATATCTGCTATGGTTTCTCCAGTACTACGATAGGACACTTTTGCTTCCTCAATACCAAAAGGAATGAAATCCTTGATGTTATGATAAGGTATTCCTATAAAGCACACTTTGTTTTGTTCTCCTGCTTTAATCATGTTATCTGAGCAGAAATTTTCTAGATTTGCCTGTTGAGAAAGCATTATCCATACATTTTGATTAGTAACAGCAACAAGACAAGTGACAAATGCAAGAGATACACTTAGATACTCTCTGGATTTAACTATCCTTTGAATTATAGTGTCTAGATGCTTTTCATCTGGCTTGACCATAGCTGTGAAGGCTTCTGAAATGGTCTTTTGAGTTACCAGAGGCTTCCCTGTTCTAGGAAGGTTAGAAAAAACAGCTAAAGCAGCATTTTTTGATCTTTCAAATCCCTTTTTTACTACATTGTGATTCCCAGCTCCCCCCAGCATGTCCCAAACAGAGGCTTCTTTTTCTTTCAGTGCCGTGCCTTTAAACAGCTGTGCTGTTGCTCTCCATTCTGAGATGCAGCTGGTGGGTGTGGCTGTTGGTGATGAAGACTGCAGGTACCAGGTTGCCGGCACAGGGGAAGTCCCTACGGGCACGGGGCGTTCCAATGCTGGTGTTGGCAGCTGTGGGCAGCGCATGGCTATCGGGGAGGGAGTCCCAGCTGGTGCTGCAGAGCTTGGATCCTGCGTGACCGGCGCTGTGGGAACTCGCTCCCGGGACGCATGCACTGTGGATGGCATGCAGTGAAGGGAACGCCCAGGGGGAGCTCCGCTGGCTCCGCTCCACTGGGGAGGAGTCTCTCCCCTCTCCATGACGCATCCATCCACGCAGGAAGTGGTGGGGGTGGCGCAGGAACTGATCCGCCCCAGGGGTGGGCGAATTCAGAGCTGAGCTCAGCCCCTGCGGGCTGCGGGGGACCCGCGCCTGGTGCATGCGCCTTGATTGGCAGGCAATAGGGAGGGGAGTTGGGCCGTCCTTGCGCCTCATGGTAAGGGCGCACAGTTCCTTTGTTTGATTTTGCGGGCTTTTCAATCACGTGGTCTCTTTGTTTTCCTGGCCATGCGGTTTTGAGCCCCGCTGAAATGTCTCCCGCGGCAGTTTCCTGCTGCAACGGAACGACTCCGGCATACCTGCGGGGCGGCAGGGAGCGCGGTGGCAGGGCGACCCCAGCCCCGAGGTTCCCGCAGAGCATTGGCGGCAGCAGCGGCGGCGGCGGAGGTGGATGGACAGGGGGAGAGAAACTCCACGGGGTTTGTCCCCCCCTCCACATGTCTCTCTCGGCTGAGGGCATCCCCCATCGCGCCTTCTCAGAGTTAGGATTTAAATAAAAGTCACTCACGGTTTGGCATGGCTGAATGTTTTCTGCGGCGTGTCTCATGGGGTTCCAAGGTTGCTGCTGAGGTCCGGCTGCTCCTGCAGCAGCAGCCGGTGGTACAGACAGGTAAAAGGTGGGCTCTGGGGTCATTTGCTGTGCATAGGCTGTTTCTTGGTAGTTGTAAGGCGGTGCAAAGACGACTTCTTGGCTTTTTGCGGCAACGAACAGTGTGGAAAAGCTTTGATTCCATGGTTGCTGTGATTCTGTCGGGTTTTCCGGAGTGGGAGCGGGCGGTGCCGCGTGTGGGTATGGGAGCAGCACAGCGCTGGCTCCGCAGCTCGGCTCCGGGCTCCGCTCTTGTGGATAGCGCGGCTGAGATGCCAAAGGGAATGGCAGCAGGGGTCCGACGGACGGCATGGGCGGCGCCAAAGGGTACCGCGGAGGGGGTTCCACGAGCGGCACAGGCGGCAGCGGTGTGGCAGAGGGGTACCGCGGCAGGGGTCCCGCAGGTGGCACGGGCGGAGAGGGGTACCGCGGCGGCGTTTCTGCGAGCGGCGGTGCCCACGGCGGTGCAGAAGGGTGCTCAGGGGAAAAACCACCCTGCAGAAGCAGGTTTTTTTCCTTTCTCTCAGGTAGCTTGAGGTTTTTACGGGCTCATTCTACCTCTAACAGCATTTTCCTTATAGCTGCATATGACAGAATAAACTGCAAAAATTCTTCGGGTGCAGTTTGCGCTAAATTCCACAAATCTGCCCCAATGTTGTCACACAATTCTATGGAAAAGGTGGAATTGGCATCTGTTAAGTGCCCCCGACTAAAGTACCAGTCCAAAAATTCCTGTAATGCTTGTCTTTCAATGTTTGTTTTTGTAACATGAGCTAGTTTTTCAAATTTATCAAGCAATAAGTTCGTTTTAATCGAATTGGAATTTCCCATGTTTCTTTAACTCACCGGTTTGAAGGTCGTGGTTCTTTCAGTCCATGTTCTTCCAGCAGCTCTCTGGGCCACTACAAAAAACTCCCAAGTTTACGGGAGACAGAAGCTCTCGGAGGCTTCTCCACAAAGCACCCAAACAACTGGGGCACAGCAGCTCTCAGGGGCCGCCACTTAAGGTTCTAGGCAGGTCTGCAGATGGCTTCCATGTCCTCAAATCACATCGGGTCACCAATGGTTGCCGACCATGCACTAGTGAGATTGCACACACCAATATGATGTTCAAGCAAATCCCAAGTTTATTCAAGAACACAGGTAATATATGACCTCAAGTGACCCCGCCCTAGGTGCGGTGGTCTGACTCCAATTGGTTGAGGCTGGAAACATGTCCTTTTAAGGTGAAAATGAAACTTGTAAGGTGGTCATTCAGACCCACCAAAATCAGGGGCTGCAACAGGAAACGGAAACAGAAACGGAAACGGAAACGGAAATAGAAGGCAAAGGGAAAGGCAAAGGGGCCATTAATTACATACATCTTTCAATTAGCTATCAGTTTTAAACTTTTTCACCCTGCTTTAAACAGAATGGACAATTCTTCAAATTGTATTTGAAAACCTAAAATACATTTATTAAATTCAGGATACTTTGAAGATTTGTAAAAATTATGGATAATTGCCAGGTCTTCCAATAAAGCATTAAACAGCCAGAAAAACAATTATTCAAATAGTGGCTCAAGAACTATGAAAAGCAGGATTTGGATCTGAGTTCTTATTGGTCATTTGTCTTAGTAATTTTATTCACTTCAGCTTATTGCAATGGGTCAAGAAACCTCCCGGAAGAAAGGGTTTGAGAAATGCCTGGGACTTGGACACTCCTCACTGGGGATTCAGGAAGAGATGTAGAGTTCAACCAGCAAAAAAGGAATCAAGAGAATTTTTGGAATGCTTTTAGCATTCATCATTTGTCAGAAATCCTGGTTAAAATTGAGTCGTAAATGACAGTTTAAGATAGTTTTACTTCCAGATTTAGCAAGCTGGAAAAGAAACTTCAGGTTGATGCAGGAATTCATAGAAGTCTCATTTCAAACGTTCAAGATAAACATCTTATTATGGTTAGATCAGAGTATTTCCAGACAAGATCTCTGAACTGAAACATTCAAAGCACCTAAGGGCTTTCTGAAAAATGTACCTCTGTTTATCATTCCCTCTGATGCCAAAGGGATTTTCTGATTTTTCATTTTTATAGATTTTAGAAGTATTTGTAACTGTAGCAAATGTAGTGTTCATATTTGTAACAGCTTATCTTCATTGATTATACATCCTAACCTCTACCACAGATTAGTAGCTCAAATTCTTTTAGCTATTTAGGCTCTCTTCAAGGTACAAGAGCTGAAGACTATCAGAAAGGCCTGCAAAACAAGACCAAACATAAACCAACAACCTTGAGTCTAAGAACACTGGAAAAACTCCAAAGCCCGAGGAAGAAGAGAATGAAGAACAGAGGGTCCCAGTGACCCCAGCCCCAAAATCCTGGGGGACAGCACAGGGGTGGGACTGGGGCTGGACTGAGAGATGTGTAAACTGGGGATTGGGTGGGCCATATTATAAAACCCATGGAAATCAGTGTTCTAGGAAGAAGAGGCCAGCACAAAGATGTCATCATGTATTCCTAAAAGCCCCAAGCCTGGCCATTAAAGAATGTACCTTTTTATCTTATCCTACATTAACTTGGCTCGAAGTCCTGTTTTTGAGGGCACTCACGGCAACACCTCTTAATACATGACTGTAATCTAAAAATGCTTAAATTCAGTTTAAAATTAGTTCTCTTCAGTTTTATCCTCTATTATATTTACTACTATGTACAGGAAATGTGCTGGAAACATTTTTTAGCTAAAAACAATTTCAATAAATAAAGCCTGCAACACAGATCGTTCTCCAAGAAAGAAAACCATTTCAGAGCCAGCTTTGCAAATCTGGAAGTTGGTAGTGTATTCATTCTGATCAGTGGTTGGAAGCTCAGAAGAATTTGTTTTTCTGAAGTTGCTCCATTGTGGTTTCCATAACTGAGGGCCCATCAGCAGAGAGATAGCTGCTAAAATGGCTCACATCCAAGGTGAATGTTCTAAACATCTGTTATGGTTTAAGCTAGGCCTAAAGGCTTCCATTTTCAGAGTAGGCCTAAATTTAGGCTTCCATTTTCAGGGTAGGCCTGAGATAATCTGCTGACTTGAGCTGGACTGGGCTAGCTGAGAGCTGACTTCTACTGGCCAATGGTATTCCATACCATATTTCAACATCATCTTGAATATAAAAGCAGGTGTAGAAGGAGCTTAGTGCAGTTCCTGATGGCTGCTTATCTGGGAAAGACATATTGTGTTGTTTTCCTAGACCAAGCCCTACCACCTCACCGCTATGGTATCTTAGGATAGTAAAATATTTGTTCTTAATCTTTCTCTCTGCTTGGATCTGTCCCTTGGGCAATTGAATTCTCTTGAATGATTTCTAGCAGCTAGAACAGTGGGATTTGTGTTTGATGGGAAGTGGGGAGGTTTGGGGGTTTTTTGTTATTTCTTACTTGTGTAAGTGTGTGTTATATTGTAGTCTTCTTTTAATTTTCTCTTTTCTGTATAAATATATGTAACTAATTTAAGTTTAAATCTTGGAGGTTTTTTCCATCCTCCCTTTTCTCAGCAGGGGGGAGAGAGACTGACACTGTATTGGGCAGCTGCCACTTTGCCAGCTCAACCCAAGACACCATCCATGCCATGATCTTGATTCAGTGTCTATTCAACTCTTCCCTATAGTGTGAAATACCTCCAAATGAAGGATTTTATTTATGTTTTTTAAACATCATTTGAGGACACTCACCTCAGAAATTATATTCCCCTGTTCCCTCACTCTGTGTTGCTCCAATTGGATCAACAACCAAGTAAATTGGTTTTCTTTTCTCATTGCTGCTGGCCTACCCTCTTCTTCCTTCCCACCAGTTCAGCAAGCAAACCACGAAGTCAATTATTTGCACAGCCCCATGTGAGGTTTTTCATGCCAGGAACAGTGCTCCTGCTTTACTGAATTACTTGTCCTCAAAGTTCTTCCTTTCAGCAAACAGATTATAGCCTCATAAACCTGCAGGATGCTACTGAAATGGCTTAAATACTGTAACTATTAAAACAAGTTGGAGCACTAATTTAATTGTCTTTTAAAGGGATTTTTTCCATTCAGAAAGGTAAAAGGTAAAAGCTACAGACTTAAAACTTTTAGCTAAATTCAGTAGTCTGTCCTTCTGCCACAATTCTTTGTCTTGCATTCCATGTTTATAGGCACATGTAAAACATTTTTATGAACTACTGAACAGTATCAGTACCCATAGATCTCACTCCCCAAAACTAGGAGTGGATAACAGGTCTCTATTCACCAAATATTCATCCTACTGCAATTGGAAGCCTTCAGCTGGAGCAACCCTTGTCAGATCAGGTGTTGTCACTCCAGCTCTTTCCAGGGCTGGTTTGCATGTGCCACCAGTGACAACAGGACCAGACAATTTGTGAGATTACCACTTTCCCAGAGGCCTGTAGCAAAGTGTTCTTAGTCCAGTGCTACACAGTGCCCACCAGCCTGAACCAATTTGTGGCTCCTCTGAGTAGTTCTGACTGCTCTCCACTGCTCTTGAGACCTTTCTCTGCCCAAGCAGAAGCCTTTGGAGGTGCCTTGAAGCCGTGGACCCTTTGCATTTAGGGGTAGAGGACATGGACTGACATTGATGGGCTTTGTTCTTTTTGCATGTGTTAATCAAGCTCTGAGAAAGTACTGACAGTAACTGCATTAAACCACTCAGAATCATACTGATAACTATAAATGACATTTCTTTTTGCATTGAGAAAAGAGACCTGCAAAAAGGCAAAAACTACAGATAACTCACAGAATACTGCAATATCCCCAAAAAGTAAGTACAACACGTTTTCTGAGAAAAACAGGAAAAGTTAAATGTCTGCACCACCTAGACTCAACCTTCTTCTTCCCGTTCAGCAGTTTATGCATATTGTGCAGGTTTGTACTCTGACCTTCAATTAACAGAATAGCAAATATCTCTGCCAACCCTACCCTGAAAACCAGAAAAGAAATCAAACCTGTTAAATGCTACAGCCCTTTCACCTCTTGATACAGTCTTTCACATATATGTATATGATGCCAGCTAACATGACCCTCTCTCTTGTTCATCATTAACAGCCAGGGTAGCTGGTGACAGTCCTCACAGCAAGATCTCTGTGTCCCAGGATTGACACAGAGCTGGAACCAAAGTACATATTTTTTGCCTTTGATTACAGAAATGGGTATTAGCAGGCGCTCACACCCTCTCCAAGCAGTGGTCCAGAATCCCACATAAAAAAACCTCATACTGCCCAGAAGGCTTCCCCTGTTCACCGTGGAAAGGAGTCTGTCTACCCTTGGTACAATGAGCAGAAAGAATAATACAAGGAAGCAAGTTAAAGCTGCCTGAACATATACATTACAGCTGAATTTTGGACATTGAATGGGTTGAGAAAAAAGACTTAACTCTTTGTTTCCCAGTTTACAGAAGTGTTACCAGATTCAGTGTCCTGAAGGGTCTCAGGAAGCCATTGAGTCACTTTTTTAGCACTGTTTAAACAAACTGTTTTGTTACCGCAGCCCTCATCGAAGGAGCTCTCCTGCTGCTTTGGCCCCATAAAACTTGCTTATTTGCCTCGGGGCCGTTAGGAAAAGGAATCCCTTTTGCCTCTGCTTGTCTCAGGTACAGATGCAGCCAAATGGCCATGCCTACAACTCACTACATGAGATTGTTTACCACATCAGTGGCTGCTAACAGGCAGATGGGAGTTAAAGCCCTCATAACCTCATTACTCAATCCCAATTAATCTGTGCCAGTATCTGTGCTCATGTCTCCATTATTATCACTATGCAACTTTTTAATTTAAAAGCTTATCACAGAAAGACTGACCAAACCAAATGTATAGTTCTGAACTTTATCTAAATCTATGTTCTGCAGATACTGACTTTTATTTCTACCAGAATTATCTTCATGTTTGCTCAAAAACACTTAAATGGGCCTCTGTCTGCTCAGGTTACTGGTCCCCTTTTTGTTCTTCCCTCTTCAACCATTTGTTATTTATTCATTGCACATTTCCCAATACTAACAGGCAAACTTTTCAGAACAAAGACTGTCTTTGTGCCTCTGTGCTGTCTGCTGAATTCAGGTACTGCTTCAGTGTGGCCAGTAATCTAGAGTGTTTCTAGTCAGAGAGAAGAGACGTCCAGCATTCCCAGATCAGGCTATGCTCCCCGGAAACTGCAGCATACAGGTACATCCAGTTTAGTTCTGCATTCAGCTTCAACTGAAGCGGGCTTAGTTCACACCCAAAATGGTTCAAAGTTTAGTTTCATATCCATAAAACAGTCAAGAAGTGCTCACAAGAAAACAATAGTTTAAAAAAGGAAATGGCTATGTGATAAATTTGTCCCTGGTAAAAGATGCCTACCTTCAGTCACACTGCTCTTCTGAATGGATAATCAGTGATGTTTAATTTTCTTGGGTCCTGTGTGGGTTCATTAAAGATTTCAGGCTAACAGTTCAAGATCATTCCATTTTCAGATAAATTAATAGTGTCAACCATCTCAACCTTGGATTCAATTCACCTAACTTTGTTTGGAGAATACAGAAGAGTAGAACAAATGTAAGAGAAAGATTTTTTGTGTGAAACTCTTTCTGCTTCACAAGCTTTGTTTTATTGTCTTGGTTTTAGTATCAAAACAGATGCACATAGATATGGCAATGAGTATTCTAACCAGTCAACTCACAAAGCCTGTTTCTGGGACTGCATGCACTTACAACTCTACACCATGGAAGTTGCCTCCTTAAGGAACTGGGAGCACATATTGTTTAGAAAAAAAGGAAAGGCAAGCACCATGCACTGAAGCATAATGAACAAAATCCCATTATCACATCTATCTTGAGGACACCTCCCAACAGGAGGAGATTACACTCAATATCAGCCTTCTTCATCTGAGTAGTGGAGTAAAATCAGCAGGACCATCTCACCCCTAAACAAATTCAGATGTCTTAGACAAAATAACTTCTTGTACATGTTCCCCTCTATCCCTGTCTGGGACCCCTAGCCTGCAGACAAGGACAGGATTAATTTTCCATTTACATTCACAGCAAATAAAGAATACAATGTTCACTCTGCATCATTTTCATCTTTCATCTTAATTATCACTGGGAAGACTACAGAAATCATTATCTTTATTATGATGAACGTCCAATTAGCATTTCCCATATAAATTTCAGATCATGAAGGGGGCTGTAATGGATACTGCAAATTCCTAATGGTCTTTTTTTTTTCCAAGCTGAAAAACTGAGGTGCTTAACAAAATGAAATTTAATCTGAGCCATTTTGAAACAAGTCAAGAACTTTAATTACTTGATAGGGAGGAGGTAAAGAAGAGACCGAGACTAAATCTTTAAAATGGGCATATTTTAAAAGACCTTGCTTTTCCAGCCCATTGCTCAAGCTTTCTCCTCCAGATAACTAAACGCTTGTCTGGTTGTGCTGAGTAAGTTTTAAACTATTGTGAAAGCTGATAGAAGCAATTTCTTTTATTAGTTCTACTATTTACTAAATCAAAAAATTATTCCAAGTAAACATTCTGTTGCCTCTAATATAGCGTTTTAATTGATTTTTGTCCATCACATGTAGAGTGAAATTGCCAATAATTACCTCAATGCCATTGCAAGGCAGTAAGAGACACAACACATCACAGGTGCCAGTCAAGGTACAGAGGTGTGTTTAGAGATATGCCAGTTGGATTCCCTTAGAATGATTTTGCCTTGGGGAAGATTAATTCAGCTGACAATTTTAGAAGTATCTTGAGTATTTTTTTCACATAGGAGTTGCAAGTATGAATAAATCATAGGGTCCATATAGTCTAGTTTGTCATTGCTACTTATAAATGCTAAGTATTTCCCTGAGCCAGTAAAAAACATAGACGTTTGCTGATGTCTTCCTATCTAAACCAGCAGACAATTATAGTGACACAAACCAAAACTATAGCTGGTCCAAAAATGAAGTAGGGATCAGCTGTCTTGTCTCTTTTGCCTTTTTATCCCCTCTTTCCTTCTCCTTTTTTTGTTTCCAGAGAAATTTTATCCCTTCTTCTAGCCTATGTGACCTGCAAGTAACCCTCACACTTTCCAGGAGGTTTACTTTATGGCATGAGTGAACACAAACACACACATGCACGCACAAACACACACACTCTCCCCCTTCCTCTTCCCTCGCACTTTTCCATCCTTCACATAGAGGTCCAAAGATACATTTTACGGGTTCTTATTGATGAGATATGCAAGTAGAGGTGCTGCATTGGGTCTGTGAATTGCGGTGAATTTGGCAGCCTCAAGATGGTCTCCTTCAGAAAATGCCACCATTTTGGTGGGTAGCCAGGGTAAAACGTGCCGCTCAAAAGTAATGTCTTACAGCATAAATATGCTATTTCATAGCAAAATATTCTGCTAATTACCAAGCAAATTGTTTTTTTTAGGAAGGTATTCTGTTCTGAGAAGAAGCTGTTCAATTACATGTAATGTGATTTTCTTCAATCTGTTCAATCTTTAATCTAAATCAGGACACAAAAGACACCTCTAACTTTGACCCTGCATTCATGGACATGAAGGAATTGCAAATATTTTTACTTGGCTTTGACACTGGTACAGGCTGTTTGTCCCAATTGGTCTTGTTGCATGTAAAAATTTTTATATATGTTTACCATTTATAATTCTTTTTAGGCCTTCCTGGGTCCATTAAGTGAAGGAGTATGATTCATGTTTGAGTGTTGTTTCACTGTTGTACATAGTATGACATAGATCTGAGTTTAATTATAACATATCTGATAGATGTATGATATTGAATTAGAAGAATCCAATAAACCTTTGTTACTGTAATTTCAGACTGTTTATTATTCACATAAATGTGTAATTGATTTCTGATTCCTCCTTTAATATTCATCTCAATCATGTCTAATGGCACCAAAAATTATTATTCATCTTAAAAAACTTATCTTCACACCTATATGTATAATAATTTTCACTAATTTTCATTTGTTTTACTCCCTGAGAAAATAATCAGATTATCTGACTATTATTTTCTTTCATCTTTTGATATGACCCTGTTTCTTTTCTTTTCTGCAACTGTTGAATAGACACTACGTCTGCTTACTGAGATCTTTGTGTTTCTAATATTTCTTTTCCCCTTTTCATGACCCTTTTTATATGCATTTTGATGTTGAGAAGTAGAGTCCATCTTTTAGGTAATTATGAATTACTTTCCTGTAGGGTCATCTGTCCACTGCACCATAATTACACAGCAGACCTTCACCTTTCCTTCACTTAGGTATTCCTCACAGGAAGGAGACCTGTGGTTTGGAGGCACAGTGACAGGTTTACAAAAATCTGAACTGCACTTAAACCAGAATCATACATATGATATACTTAATTGAGGTTTACAGAAACTAATTGACTGAGTGCACTTCTTTATAAATTAGCCATAGGGAATGCAAGTTCAAATAATGAAGTTCTTAATAACATTTTCACTTATCTTTAGATTGGTATCTAATGACACTGTAATTTTTTCTCTCCTTTTTTTGCTCTTTATTTCAATGTATGTGACAGAGAAGTAGAATTACCAAAGATTCAGATTTTGCTAAATTTCATTAAAGTAATTATGTCGGTACCCTATAAGTGTTTTTTGAGAGGGAAAAACTGTAGTGAACAACAGGGAAAGATGTTATAAATGCCTTAAACAGGAAAAAAATGCTTGTCTAAGTAGTGAATTCCCTGGTGTCTACTTAAGAGCTCATTCCAGTTAAAACTGTTCACGTTTTTCACATTTCATTTTTTTCAAATGTGTTATATTGAAACATCATTCCATGCCTATACAGATTGTTAAATACAGGTTATAATCTTACTTTGTCTTTAGACACTGGAATAAATTATTTTTCTGAACAAGGTCTCTGTCTCTATGGTAAGGTTTTATTAACGTAGGCCAGAACAACACACATAGACTGGTATTACAGAAAGGACATGACATCTGCAAACAAGGAATAATATATAACATTAATTCAGGGTCTTCTTATTAAATAATGAAGAGGTCTTTATAGCTCTATAATTCTAAATAATTCTCTCTTAAATGCCCATCAGAATATATGAGAAGTTGGGACAGTTTTACTGCCCTAGCAGATAAATAACCATATAGCCAAAAGTTCCTGACAGAAATTGCAGGAGCAAATTGATGGATGGGCATCTGCAGTACAGTAGCTGATTTTTTAAGCTAAACTCATTAAGAAACCTTAATAATGATTGGCAAGTTCCTTCAAACGGAAAGGCAAATAGGTGAACAGGAGTCTGCTTAAGAAGCTGCCATGTCACTGATTAGGAGTGAAAGCCATATCTAATATATTTTCTAGTAAATCTGCTTGTTGAGTAAACAAATTTAGCTATTTCACACAGAAAAATAATGTGCTCCAATGAAACCAGGTGTTATATGGAATATATTACAGCCTCAGCCTAAGCAGCTCTGGGCACCATCTGTATGTGAGACAGTTTCAAAATGCTTGGAGTCTACAAATTAAGACAGAAAGAGCTGAGAATCCTTAGGTTTGTTTGCAACTCTCCCCTCTCTTTCCTTGATATTTTGCTGTTCAAGCTAGTCCCACTGTGAAAAACAGCCTTAGTGATAAAGACATGCCTGTATTTTGATCAGAAATTACAAGATTTAACCAGTTAGAGCCTGTTTCTGTGCAACTGAAGATAATGGAAATTTATTATTGACTTCCATGGAGATAGGAACAGAGCATTAAGGATTTTAAAGTCCTTTCATCCAAAATGTAGAAGTATACATAGGTATAAAGCAGGCTGCTGCGAAAGCTACTTTGCCATGAATGTGGGTTCAGCGCCATACTCAGCCTTCAGATGTTTGAAGAAATCTTCTCAATGTCCTTAGAAGCCATTTGCTCTCATAAGCCATATTTTAATAATAGAAAATTGTTGGCCTACCAGAAAATATTTTGCTGGTTTTTTCCCCATCAGAATATTATTATTAAAAATAAGGAAATGCCTTTTTATTAGTAACACTTAACACCTCCCCTGAGCAACTGTGTGCCATTCTCATAGTTAAATTTGCATAAGAGGCAAGGGAAATTTTATAGTGGAGACAGGGGAGATAGTATAAACCTGGAAACTAATAACAGGCAAAATGCAGGACGTCTAGTTCTTATCAATTGTGGGACAATTTTAAATAAGATACCTCCAAAGCAATTTTCTTCCAGACCCCAAAAGATAGTGTTTTACGTATATATTCAAGTATAACGATTTTAGATACTTTTAAATTTTTTTTATTCAGTTGAATGCACTTGTAGATGTTCTCACCATCCCTATTTTTATTGTGGTCAATTTTTAGCCAACTGACAAATATTTTGCTGCTTTCTTCCCATCAGAATAATGGAGTCCAATAACTTCTCTTTATCATGGAATGTCAATAGAATTTATACATTTTGGAAAATATGTATTTATAGGAATGCAAAATGTTGCTTGTTTAACAACATTTAACACTAACCTATAACAGAAAATGATGTCTACTTTGTCAGTGTAGAAGGGCATGCACATTAGAAAATGGTAATTAAATCATCTTCCAGTAATTTGATAATTAAGATACAATGTTTGATGAAAAAGATTTTACATTACAGTTTGGAGAAAGAATGTCTGTCCTGTGAAAAGCACCTTGAGCTCTTTAATGAATGCAAGCAGACTGGTTTTTCATTGTATATTTCATCTGAAAGCTCATACTGCACATAGACACCTCACTCAGCTTTCCCACATAAATCACACATTTCTGAGGCAAAGGATTTACCCAGTTTTATGAAATTCCTGCCAGATGTCATTTTGCCTTGTCACTCAGGAACATAAACAGTCTGGTGTAAGCCAGTCAGACTTTTTCTATTTTACTCTTTCTGTATAGGAAAAAAAAAAAACTACTGCAGGAATATCCCTGTTTCATGAAATTATATCAATGAAAACCTATTTTATTTAATGTGAAAAACTGATCATTTTCTTAGGCAGCTTCTTATAATGCTATTGATTAAAAAAAAAAATCTGTTGTCTGTAACTTAGCCTTAGGAGGCAGGTGGTGGAATATGTAGCAGAATATTTTTCTCTCTAGAAAGTGCTATTTTCTAAATCTCCCATTTCCTACAACAAATATCAGACAAATTTTCAGGCATAAAATCTAAGAACATATTTTGTGCATGTCAGTCTGAATCTGTATATTGTATACACATGTTCATATTTTTTAAAAAAGGGATAATTTGGGAAGGATTCTACTTTAAGAGTCCAGAGCCAGAAATACATATGACCACATTTCAGGAAAAGTATAAATATGTATATTAAATAAATATTGTTATAAATTACTAAATAATACTATTATACTTATATATTAAAATATCAGTATAAACTATATTAATAAATAATATAAAGTATATTAAGAGATAATATATTGATATAATAATAGACAATAAAATAGTATTATGAAAAAATTATATATATATTAAAAAGTATATAAATGTTTCAAGCAGAGTTCTATAGTTCTACCTAGTAAACTTAGGCAGGGAGCAGAAGAATGAACATAATTTCAGTCATATGAAAGAAGCAAAAAGATACAGTGGCATTCTAAATATCAGGTAAACATATGAAAAAAAAATTGATAAACACATCATGCAATGGATAAGCAACTGGCCCATTGGTCACTTGCAAAGCATTATAGTAAATGGGTTTACATCAGGCTGGTGACCAGGCATGAATGGGGTTCTGCAGGGCTCCATTCTAGAGCCAGTGCTCTTCAACATCTTCATATGAAGTTCAACAATGACATATGCCAGATTCTGCACCTAGAACAGAGCAACCGTGGATGTACAGATAGACTGGGGAATGAGACACTGGAGAGCAGCACCATGGAAAGGGACATTGGGGTCCTGGTTGGCAGCAAGCTGATTATGAGCAAGGAAAAGGTTCTTCACCCAGACCATGAGTGGGCACTGGAACAGGCTCCCCAGGGAGCCTGACAGCATTCAAAGAAGCATTTGGACAATACTCTGGGGCACATGCTATGATTCTCAGGGTTGTCCTGTGCAGAGCCCGGAGTTGAATTTGTTGATCCTTCTGCATCCTTTCCAACTCAGGATATTCTATTATTCTATGATTAGCTGCAGCACAACTTAGCCATTCATTAATACCTTTAATTTATTCTCATAATAACTCAATACCCGGTTGCTACAGATTATGTATTAGTCTCAGTATTATATTCCCCTCTGAAATAGGAAGCTCAAAATGTCATGCAATAGTAAATAGATTATATTTTCTATCACAGCCATTGCAATCAGTCAAGTCAAGTGGCTAGAACCTGGTATTTCAATATTAAGCAAACACTAATAAGATGACAGACAAGTCATCAACATGACTTACAGGCTGACAGTTTTTACTTCAGAATGAAATATCGTATTGGCAACACTCACAGTGAGCAATCCATTGTTTCTTCCTTTGGATGAGGAGCTTTTTCAGTGAATTGAGGAGTGAGGAGTGATCCTTTGCCCATTAGACCTTTTGCCCATCAGACCTTTTGCCTGTCAGATCTGCCTTAGCCCCTGTGAAAATCTTTTAACAACAGAGCTCAGCATCATTAGTGAATTAATCAATTGTTAAGTACTTTTGGTTTAAGACTCTTCCACAGCTGTAAAATCACTTCCCAGAAAAAAATATAATTACAATAATAATATTCACCACAATAATAATATTCATCTTTATATCATTTTAATCTGTAGAAATCTGGGTACTTTATAGCAAAAAATTAATAGTCTGACAGCTGTTATTTTGTGTTCTCTAATAACCATGTAGTGCACCTGCTGAGACAGGCTTTTTGCTGAAAGGCAACAAAACTGAATCCCAGTTGCAATATTTAATCCCTAAATAATATAAATAAGTAATGCCACTGCTGTGTGATGGGAAGACATCAAAAATTATAAAACATTGGTAAGTTAAAATCCAGCCAAGCAAGCAGAATTTTCACTCAGAATATGATTGCTAAGTGAGACTTGTTAAGCTCCATCTAGTTTAATTCCCTTTTTTTATATTCAACCTGTTTTGCTCAGTTGATTTTTTTGCTGAAGAAAAGAACAAGCAATGTGAAATCACAGCAAGAAATTATGACTTTGTGGTTTTTCCAAATCCAGGATTTTAAAGATAGCTCACAAGGAAGTTTAATTTCACTTTAAGGTCAAAGTAGTAAAAATTAGGGAAGACAAATTGTCCATCTTCTAAAATGTTCAAGCTCTGTGGGAAAACTCCTTATTTTGTTGATCTATATTAGCTATGTTTCCTGGCTTTTAAATCTCTCGAAAAACCAACATTTTACTGAACTTCAGCTAGACCTTAGACAGACAAACTGAAACTTCTTCTCTTCCTTCTGTCTTCTTTTCTATCTTCATTAACCACCATGTAAAAAAATGAATTCAAACATAAGCCTAATCAATGAAGAAATAATGAATTTTTAGATATGTATGCTCCTCACAAACCTCTGATCATAAATGGAAGCTAAGATTTGTGCCCTAGCAAACCTTGTGTTACCACGAAGTAAATAGTGATCATATGCTTTAAAATGTGGTATGGGTCATAAAGGCTTGGCCATTCACATCAATATTAGCACTTCTGAAGGACTCTAAGAAAATTTGAAAATGTGCCATCCTGAATGGTTTCCAGAAATGTATAACCTTTGCAGAAAATGTATTGTGATCTGTAATGGAAAATTTACACTACATATGGTTAGCGCATTTATTTTTTTCCTTAGATGAGCAATGAGAAAGGCAAGTTTCTCTTTGCCTCATTACTGTCAGCTTCAGTGCTGGTAAATCACAGAGTTTCAGTGTGTATTTCCATGGAAACCTAAGACTAATGCTGTACAACTTATCTTTGTTATCATATTACAATGTTTGCAACATCCTTGTTGTTCAGGAAGTTTAAAGGGTAAAAGAAACATCTGCAGATCAGTCTCAATATGAAATCAGTTCAGACCCACTTTTAAGTCAATCGGATTCTGCCTTTCTGGATGCCCTCTCAATATGCATTTTTTTTGTTACTGAGCCATATCAATCGCTACATCTTTAGTTTAACTCTGTGTCTCAGGTTGAGCTGGCAAAATGCAAACTGCCCAATACAAAGTCAGTTTCTCTTCCCTCTCCTGCTGAGGAAAGGGAGGAAGAAAAAAAAACCTCCAAGATTTAAACCTAAACTAGTTATATATATTTATACAGAAAAGAGAAAATTAAAATAAAACTACAATATAACACACACAACTTCAATATAACAACAATCCTCTACCTCCCACCAAAAACAGATCCCATCACTCCAGATCCATAAAGCACTCCAAAAGACACTCAGCAAGAGACAGAGAGAAATAACAATAATATGTTTGCTTCCCTGAACTCAAACAAAATGTGAAGTAGCAGTGGGCAGCAGCCAAGGCCCACTGCAAGGACAGCTGCATGTCTTGCCTCTACCTCAGCCATGATGGGAAATGACTGAACACCTCCTACTCTACTGCATTTATATTCCAGTTTGCATCATCTGTTATGAAATATTTCTTTGGTTACTTAGATCAGGTGACACCTGTCTCTCCTAATCTACATAAGACTGTCTGCTAACTGAGGCCTACTAAACTGAGGCCTACCAAACTGAGGCCTACCAAAAGGCCTAACTAAAACTACCACACCCTGACATTTTATCTGCACATTTTTCAACATATTCCAGAGGGGAATAAATTATTGCATGTGGATTCTGGCTAATTTGTTATCATTTGCTACATCCAAATATATTCTTGGCTTCTTTGCCATCACCTTTAGTTATTGTCCACAGTCATAAGGGTTTGCAGCCCTTGAGGATCAGTGGAACATGTGATGGTCTACACCCTCATGCCTATTAAATAATGTGCACATAGTAGTGCTATACAAATAGATAACCTGCTGTGTCCACAAATTTGCCATGCTTCAGTCTGTTAAAACTTTATTGGGCATAGTATGGAAACTCAATTAATACTGGAAATTACATTGTCTAATGTCACCCAAGTTGCACCCAATTAATTATTTATGATCTCTTTTGTTCAGTCCCAGGCTAACCTCAGACGGTAAGGTCAGTGTCCTTTCCCTTCCAGCAGCCCTTTGGTAGGAAGACACGGATTGGATGGAGAGTCTCAGTGTGGAGGCCACTGGCATGGCAACACTTTTTCCCAAAGCAGGTCTGGTGCCGTGATTGACTGTTCAACAGATTTTGCTTCACAGCAGCCTAACTTTTATTTCTTTCTTTGGTTTTTATGTTGTGGGGGTTTTTTCTTAATTTTTCCTTGGTTCTGGGTTCCTGATCTCACAAACAGAAAATGTCATCATGCTAAGGAAAAGGCACCCTAGGCAGTATCTGCCCTTCACTTTATGTGTTGCTATGGAATATGGTGGAAAAAATATGCTAAATAAGACCCAAAATCCAAACACAACCCTCCCCCAACTTGATCTTCCTTCAAACCTTGACTTGCTTAGATCACTTTATTACAGTTCTATTCATAAATTGTGCAGGTCATTAACTTCCAGCTGTTGAAGGGAGAGAAAATGCAATACTGCCACTCCCTCTGCCTATGAGTTGGTTAGCAGGTACCTTTCACAAAAGAGCTGTCAACCAAATATCCAAAATGGTTTCACGTCATCCTTTATTTACACAGAAGAGTCTGCACACTAGAGGAAAAAAAAAAAAGGGAAAAAAAATAAAGAAGAAGTTTAAATGCAAGGAAAGAGCAGCACTTTAGCCTCCTTAGACTGTACCATGAATTTCACCTCAGAGACTATACCTGTACTGTACACATAGAATCCTCTAATCATTTAGCTTGGAAAAGTGCCTTCACACCATGACACAACACATATTGTAGAAAATTATATTTTGAAGTATTAGTAAAATTTTGAACTGGTTGAAACTACTTTTTTATCATCACTGGAACATAGTGTTTGGTTGGGTGGTTAGAGAAACTAAAAACAACTCTTTTAGACATGCTAGCAAAAATTAAACCAAATTAAGTACCAATAAAGCCCAGCTAAAAACTTGGCTCCATGGGATGTGCAGTGGTTCAAGGGAACAAGAGCATTGTGTATATATACTGTTGTTTATATGTCTGAGTAGTTTATATGTGTAAGCTCTGAACAATCTGCAATGTGAAGAATTTGTCTTTTGCATTGATATAAAGCTCTTCCTGATTGTTCCCCTACAGAGTTGCTATTGGTTCAACTTTGTGCCTATCCCACATTGGCCTTTTTAGCCACCAGCACACTTGCAGCAAGTGTGGGTAGTGCCCTTCCCAAATCTTCATTCGCAAAGCCTAGCCATGATGATTACAGCTGTTAGCAGTTTTGGCCCTGACATTCTTCCCAATAAGTTGGAAAATGCAGAATAGGCACCTGTTGGTCATATCGTATTTCTGAACCCTCAAGTTTTGAGAGTTACTTATGTACCTCTAAAAGTTTAAACATTATTTATTTCCAACATAACCTGATTGTAGAACTGACTTTCTGCTAAATCATTGTCTCATGTGTCCTTTTTATGTGACTTATATTTGTGCACACAATTGATATAAAAATGCATACCTGTTAAATACATCCAAGCACCTTCACAAAGGTGTGGTACAAACTTTAGCAAAGGTGAGTTTGCTTACTCTTGATGACTCCAAAATTGAACAGAAAATTTCACCCACACCCCTCTGTGTTTAGGACTTCTTCAGTCTGATTAGCAAGAAAGATTGCAAAATCTGGTGTTACATGTGTAGGGGTACCAAAGTTAAAGCATCAAATAGGTAGGCAAATAAACCCCAACGCTGACACCTGCCATGAAAGCTGCTACAGCAGTTAACCAAATAGATGGGTCCATCCATCTGTGACAGACTGGTGCTGGGCTGTCTTCAGGCCCTGACCCTCCACTTTTGCACCTGGATCAGTTTCCTGCATCTCCATCCTTTACATCAGTACTCTGGTCACCCCTTTGCAACTGGTGGAAAAGGAGAAGACCAGGAATGTGTTGTAGCAGTGGCTCAGAAGGACTTGCAGGCAGGCTTAAATGTCCAAGAGTTACACCTGAAAGTGTTCAGTCCAAAAAGCTATGTGCAAAGTGACACAGACTCTAATTTCCCAAGGTGATAACTTTGGCTGCAATTGCACTTCTAAGAACTGCTGCTCCTTCTCCTGCTTAGCTCAACATCCTGCTGAGACCCTCAATCACCCTGACACACCTGCCAAGGTACCTGCACTGTATACCAGGTCCATAAAATACACCTGTAAAATAATCCTCTCGGACAGCGTCATAGGGCTCCTTATGATGGAGCTCCTGGAAGGCTCCTAAAAAGTGCAGTGATTCCAGCCAAGGCACTGCTGTTCAGGGCCCTGTGCCTGGAAGGTAGGATCAGGAAGAACTAATCAAGCAGCAAGAGCTCCTTCTAAAATTTCTAAGCCAGGTTAGAGAGGGTAATTTAGCTGTGAAATTGGTCCAGGAAAATAGTCCCCTGGTTGCTCTCACCCTCATCTTCCTGCAAAGAACAAGCTTGCTGCAATTGAAAGGATCTCTTTGCAGCAACACTGAGCTTCAAAATGGGATTTTAAAAAAAAAAATTCTTACAAATTATATGCAAGTTAAATGCTTAAATTGTATTTTTTAATTATAATAAAAAAACACATAAACAATTTGAGCAGCTAAGACATAGGAACAATGGTTGATATGTTATGCTCAAGCCACATAACATACATGCCAAGCTTATATAGCTCACTAATGCTACTTTTCCTTCTTACCTCTTCAGTCCCCTTTTTGATCTTTATGGTAGGTAACATTTGTCCTTTTTACCAATTTTCCAAGCTTAAGATTTTCTGATGATGTAAAGTGTAGTTGATAAAGTGATAGAAGCTCTAGAGTAATCTGCCCAAGGCATTTAGCAATAATTTGCTTGTTCTGTAACCTAATAACCATTTTAGCTTCAGGGTACAATAAAACAGAAGTGCTAATTCAGTAGTGTTAAAGGAAGACTAATTATGCTGAGGACACATCCTCTTCTGAGCTTAGCCACTTGTGACCTATTGTGAAGCTACCAGAGAAGAGCCAGGCACTCTCCTGTGTTGAATTATTCATGGCTTATCTGCTTCAAGGGGCTGATAGAAGCATTGTTCATATGGTTCTACTCATCAGACTCTGGCTACATTCTGCTTGGCACAATTTAAGAAGTATTCAAGTAATGAGCATTCAGACAGGGGAACATAGATTCATGTCCTATATGATGCTCATCTGATATTCAAAAATTCAGAACATTTGTCTATAAATGAGACAGAATGTATGACAAAACAGTGAGAGGGAAATTCTCATGAGAAAATCTGTCCATAGGTTATAATCATGGACTGCACTAAAATGAAGCAACCTGTTCAGCTCCAAAGGAGTCCAAAGGCTTCCCTAATTCCATCACCTACAAGTGTGTGTAAAAGTCCCTTTATTTCATGAGCCATTTTTTGTCATCATTAGAGGAGTCTGGGGACTGTACAAACCAAACGAATATCTTCTGAAATTTGATTTCTATATTAAAAAAAACCTGAGAAGTACATTGCCAACATTCAAGAAAGCTTACAAATTTCATCAAAAGCAAAACAGGATTCCTTCACACACCATCTCCTTCAGTGTGTAGTGGGTCTTACTTAAGTCATAAGAAGGAAATTCACTCTCTGTGTACACTCAGTTCTTGACTCAAAAGCTGAACCTGGTAAGTACAGTACGGGTTTTCTTCATATTAAGGGATGTGAGTGCCCATAAAAATAATTTCCAAACAGCCATAATACAATAACAGACTTAATCACTATTAGTCTTGGATGAAGATAAAACAGTATTAATGAGGAGGAACGCTCTGTTTTACTGCACTATGTTTAAGCCACCCAGACTCAATTATGCAAGTTTATTCCCTGTAAAAATTGAAGCTTAAGAAAGAAATCTTTATTCCCCCATGTATAATAAATCATTTTGCAGGGTTTTTTGTTTAGAACCGACTGGTATTTCAGCTTTGATCATGCAGAGTTTTTTAAAGCCAATGAGTTCTTTCACATTTTTATACACACTTGAATTTGAACGGGATGAAAAGCACTGGGCATATGCAGATCTTACATTCTCAACCTGTTAACGCACTGCATACAAGCAATTCACTGGTGCTGCCATGTCAGACATCAATTCTTCCCAGAGGCATATTGAAATGAGAGCCTGGTAGAAGAAATGGTCTGTTCCTCTCAAACCTCACATGCTGTCTAGAACGGTTACAATGAAGATATAAATTTGAGACATGCACAAGGCTTTCTTAAAATATGGTATCTCAGGCCAAAGGAGTAAAGCTAGAGAGTGCATCTGAAGAGAGCTCAAAATTAAACAGAAAACTAGCAAACTTCTCAGTAATAGAACTGTTTCCTAGTTCAGATAAGCTGCATTTTCTTGGTGGAAATGGAAATGCAGAGGCAGAGGAGGAGGACGTAGCTGCAGTGGCTGCATATGCTTATATATAGGTATAATATTTATATCACAGTACTAGATTAAAAACACATTGGATTGTGCTGATATGTACTAAAATAATCCTCATGTTTAAAAACTAGCTAAATTCTTTAGCAGTTGCAATCACACAAATGCAGCTGTCCACATGTCACTCCATGTTCCAAATACGAGCATTTGTATTCATTAAGGGTTGGGGGGGGAGGGGTGGGGGGGCGGAGGTTAGGAACCACAACTCAAAAAATAGAGTTTCTGCTAGGTGTTGGTGTAGCCAAATATGCACCAATCCAGCAAGTCAATACCTGCCAGTTTTACTTTTGTCTCTGACAGAGCTGACCTTCACTGTGAAAACATTAAAACTCTTTCTCATTTATTTGTTTCTTTAATTTGAATTTGTCCTATTAACAGATTCTCTGTCAGCCTCATAATGGAACAAGGCACTCACTAAGAGAACAAGTAGAGAGTTTCTCTACGAATTTTCCGGGTGATGGAAAGTGTGGTATTGCATAAAAGAGCTGCTTTCAAACAGTAAGAGAGGACAGCATGTGCTTCCTTATGTACATAACTCTCATGAGTAAAGGCAATGCTGTTTAGTAAGGAGATCAATAGAGGAGCTTGCAGCACAGAATAAACCAGGCAATGGAGACCTCATTGGTCATCAGGTTTTGCCCAGTTTGAGTGACAAAATGCCACTCTAATCAGATACATTTATGTCAGGGTAACAAGCCAGTGTTACATCTTTGGATCTTGATGGCACATTATTACAAATAAAAATGTCATAAATGTGAATACTATTGCATTTAATTACCTCCTGCATAGTGAGACTTACAAAGCTCTGGCTCTGCCACTACCACAGAGGTGGGGCTAGGGAAATATGGGGGTCAAAATAGAAACCCAGAAATGCATAGCTTATGGCTCAGTGAGTGAATGGAAACCCCTTTCCTTAGAAGCATGCAGTGCTGGATTTTGCTTGTCACAGGTTTAACTGAAACTACAGGATATACAAAGGTTACTGTACTATCTCTGAAAAGCAGTACAGCAGGTGCTCACATGCTGCATGGTGCTACCTCAGCTCTGTAGTCCCCTGCTTTAATCAGAACTCTTTGTGTGTGTTAGGAGGAAAACAGGATGGAGAGAAGACTGAAAGGTAAAGTCTGTCCTACTTCAACTGCTTTTAGTGCAAAATCTCTTGAATAACTAGTTAGCACCAATACTTGCCCTTATTATGAAAACCCTAATGAAGCATAATATTAAAGCTTCAAATCAAATGTTCTTGTGTATAGAAACAGACCAATAAGCTCTACATTGCAATCCAAATCATTCTATGATTAGAAATCTTCTGTGGTCTAATTTAACCCATATATGGAATTACATTATGCCATATTTTTCCCCTAGATTAATGCTCTGCAGCTGGAAGTTTATCTATCCAACTATTTCTGTAAATACAGAATGAACTTTCTGCCTAAAAAGTGGCAAGCACTGCACATTTAGCGCAAAAGTAATGGAAGACATACTAATGCTTCCACTGTCCACAATAGGTATTCAATTATAACTGCCAAAATTCTTCCGTCATTTGTCATGTTGTGTCCCACATATTTACAATTGTGATGCTTCTACTTCCAGCACTGAACCCATCTTTAGCTATTATGAGTACATACAGCATGATATTGGTACCTTCACTGACTTTTTATGTTGCTGTGTTGCAGCACTTCATAGTTGGCCACTTCTATGGATTTGGACAGTCTGCCATGTCCCTAGGTTCCAGATGTTTCTGTACCACCTCTATTCCCTTTTATCTTCATCCTAATGGTTGCATTAGCATATTAAAATAGGTCACTGTACGATCTCTGTGTCCAGACAACAGACCTTGTAGGAATACACCAAAGAGACTTCCCAGACTTTGTGTGAGTTTCCCTGCAAAAAAAACAAGGCCCTATGGTTGAACTAGAGTACCCACGTCCCCGGCCGCAGAGAGCATCACAGTGTGGGTAACATCATCCTGTACCATTGAGACACATATTCAACTCCCTGTGTACCCACAGCTAGCTCAGTCTCTCCTGTGAGATCCTTAAAGAGTATCTGTCTAAGATTTTCCTGTCCCTTTTCTGTCACAGTCCTCTCACCACATGTTCAGTCCTGCAAATGCAAATCTCAGTGAACTGTGAGGACCTGCAAGTTGCTCTGATTACCTGTCCAGCTTCACTTCTGTGAAGAGTAGAACATCTGATCTTTGTTTGCTTTGTTAGCAGCTTATATTTTGCCAAATATAGGATTTTTTCATGAATGAAAATTTGTGAAAAGCTGCAGATGCATAAAAATTATTATTTTGGACAACACATAAAAAATAGAAACCACATTAAATAACTCAGCTGACCAGTCAGACAAAGGAAATTATGAGCTCTCTATTGTGATTACTGTAAAGAGTAGTTGTTATGAACAACCTAAGCAGTTCACCAGCTGAATTATGTCCATTAAGACAACTCCTCAAAAAAAAAACAGTTGGGTAAAAAAACCCACAAACAAAAGCCAATCAGTGAAGAAAAAAAACATCTGGCTGAGAAAGACAGTGGAAGGAAAGAATGGAAGGAAGAAGAGAAAGGAAGGAAGGAAGAAAGAAAAGGAGGAAAGGAAGGAAGGAGAGGGAGGGAGGGAGAGAGAGAGAGAGAGAGAGAGAGAGGGAGAAAGTAAAGAGGAAAGAGAGAAAGAGAGAAAAAAGAAAGAAAAGAAAAAAAAGAAGAAGAAAGGGAAGGGGGAAGCCAAGGGAAGGCAAGGCACTAGGATCGCACTTGTCCATTTCCTTCCTGGGCAGGCTGATCTTCCCTAACTAGAACATTCAGCAAGCCAAAGCATGTTCAAAACATACCTAATAGACTTCATTCCTTGAGCCTTGATTTGCCTATTTGAGCTGCACCTATGCAGAAGGCATTTGTACAATACATAAAAATAAAGAAGCATTACTATAATTATTATTACTATTGGGTTTGGTGGTGTTGTTAAAATCATCATCACTATCACTATAAGCAGCAATATCATTGCTATTAAACAAACTACTATTTATTTCTATCTCCATAATTTTTAAGAGCTACAGCCATGGATTATGACTACACTGTACTAGCTTTATCCAGTCAAGAAAAGACCATAGTGATAACCTCCTTAGTTTATTGCCCTATTTACACCTGTGCCCAGCTCTGCAGGAGAGGGATGTCAGGGCATGTGTGACTTCCACACAGGGTTTCCTGCAGGAACAATAATTTTGTATTTGACTTAAAAGTCAAAGGGACTGTAAATATTGGTGAATGGATCAAAAATGATTTTCATGTGAAAATCTCGCTGTAAATACTTCACAGTGATGAACAGACCACTATTTTAAAATGTCCACTCTAAAGACAACCCTTAATAAATTACAAAATGGCTGAACTACCCAAAGCTGCCACTACAAACCTGCACGCTAGCAGCAGGAAGTGTTTTATTCCCAGACAAATGCTTATGTGATTGTATTTATGTGAGACCATGTCACCTTTAGAGAACTAAATCACCCATGTCTATACCAGTCCCTTCTCCATGTCCTCTGAAAAGAAATCTCATCAGGGCACCAAGTGCAGAGTCGGCCTCTGCCAAACTAGGAAGTGTTTGAGGTTACCCAACACCAAAGTTAAGCAGAGTGAATCATATTACATGGGAAATCTCTGAAGATGAAGCCTCTTCCAAGATGTCCATCATCTTATGTCATCAGCTGTAGTCTAGGCCCAAGCATAAGTCTTTCTCTGGGGTCTAAGGTTTCACTGTGAAACAAGGGCTGTTGTTCACATACCTCTTGGTGGACTATATTTTCACAGCTGGTGATTGGCCAGCAAACAAACACTGATGAACTTAAAAAGCTATCCTCCAATATCTTTGTGATTACAGTGACTTTTTCTGTTGCAAATGCCACACCCTTGGGATCAACAAATTCAAATTCGGCCTTGGTTTTCCATGTTTCCTGAATTTGCCTTAGCCATTCTGCTCAATTTTACAGCAAAGGATTTGAGCAAATGAAGCAGATGGCATTTGACAGGTAATGATATAGACCTATAGTTAGTAATACACTAAATGGTAAGCAACTTCAAAGTACCTCACATCTACTTCAGACTTAGGCATACATGTGGATAGTTTGTGAAGAAAAGTTCCTGTAAATTGTGAATCTATATCATAGAAATACAGGCTAATATCATTTTCAGGTTGGATGGGACCTCTGGAGGCTTCCAGTCCAATGAGCTGCTCAAAGGAGAGTTGGCTGTGGACATGGACCAGACTGCTGAGTCAGGTTTCAAAAACCTCAAAAACTTTTCACATATTATATATTACTATGAAATTATGCCACTACTATGAGGTTGCATATTGACAGTATGTGGAAAAGATCTGTAGCCAAAGAAATTGAGAGTGTCAATCAATGGAGGTAGAACATTATTCTTCTCATCCTGCATCCCGTCACAAAATGGGACAGTAAATATAATGGACACATCCAGAAACACAATCAGCATATTCTTGTTATTCAGAGCAGGAAAATTAAAGCAATTGGGGAATTTATAACTGTCGTGAACAAGTGGTTTAGGTCACTTAAAGGATCCCTGTCAAAAATATTAGCAAAATCATGTTTAATACAAATTTGAGAAAGTGTGACTTAACAAAGTTCTGTGTCAAAAGGTTCACTGTATTACTTACTATATGGATGAAAAATACAAGGGAAAATCAGATTACAATCCACGGAGAAGGATTTACATAGAGACTATAGGTGCAAAGGAGTAAATCTGCAAAAGGTTGGGGGAAACCCTCCTACTTGCTCTCTAAATTCCTGTTGGAGATTAGGTGTGGCTAGGTCCAATCTTAGTCTCAGTCTTGGACAGATGTGTCTATCTAAAGGATTTAGCAGCACTTAAATAATTGACTAATTTAACATTTACAAAATGATACAATAGAATTTACTACAGTTACAACAGTGAGAAGTATAGTTCAAGATAGCAACACACATAGTACACTTTCTACAGGGTGTTTAACTTGATTCACGCACAAATACACAGAGACACAAAGATGTACATACATAAATGTACAAAGGTATACATGCTAAAAGTTTCCCTCAAGTTCAGAGCAGTACTTATTTTGAATGCCTTTGAACTTCTCAGTGTGCAAGGGTGAGCCTCTGGGAGTGGGGGTATCAGCCCAGGCCCGAGTATCAGCTTTTGGTAAGTTCTGAGTATTGCAAAATTGAATGTTTGCAAGCTCTAAGAGGTGATCCGCTCACAAAGAGAGATGCTGGTGCAGCCTACTGTGGTCCAGGAGAACTCAAAGGGCCTCACTAATAACCACTGTTTATAGGGTCATAAGATGATTGGCTTTAGTTACCTGCATCCTGGCCATAATCCAAGATGGTACTTACTGTAGATTTAAACAGAGTCCAGTAACAATGGTATCATTCCATTTGGGCTGTGAGTCAGGCAAGTAATGTTCCAGGGCTGTCAGGAGCTGACTGGTCCTGTCCCCATCCCTGGCCAGGCATCCAAAATTCCTGGTACAAACAATGCCACCTCCCCTTAGTCATGCAAGATTTTTTCATAAGATTAGGAAGCACTTCAGGAACTATCACTGCATGGCCTGAGCCCTGAGCCTGACTTGCCTCCAATATGTCATCATCCTGACACTTTACTACTTCAAGTCTTAAGCCATAATAAATGCTAATTGTGTTCATCGCCTTAAATGAAAGGACCACAGAATTGGTTACTACTGATACACTTTTTTTGGGGCAAAACCAGATTACATTATATAATAAAAACACAACCGTAACAGCAAGAAAATTTCGAAGGAAAGCAGAGAGTGAAACAGACACATTCTTTTACCTTCATATCATGGCCTGTCTTCATTTGCAAGTCACAAAAGTTAGGAGGTGTGTACTCAACTCCACTTTATAGGATATGCACTAGCAACAAAATCATTTTCTTTATTAAATGGTGAGAATTTATGTTTCTTTACCAAATGTTTCAATAACATAAATCATCAGCTCAGAGAATATGTGACCAGTATTCAAAATATCCTTCTCTTTCATCTTTACAATGACTGTAAGTCTCTCCCCTGCAGCTCTTATTAAAGTAGAAAAGGCCATTATGGCTTTCAACTAATTTCTTTAGCATTTCTCAGTGGATATTTATTTATGGGAGGCAACTATCATATTCAAAACATGTTAGACATTTCCACCACAAGAGAGAAAGTGCCAGTTTATACAGAACAAAAGCCTTTCTTTCTCTTTTATCTGTGTTCAGACCATTAGTCAAGTAGTCAGACTGATATGCATCTTATATAAACAACTGGGCAGCAATGAGTCTTTAGTTATCAGCTAGTGATAAGGTACAGACATGAAATCACCTACTTTACTCAAGAAAGTCTATCTCTGAGAAAACATTTAATTTCATTCCTTTCAGTGTCCTGCTGGACATTTTCATCTATCAGTGCTTTAGTTTTATAATGACTTTCATCCCAAATGATCTTCAAAGGCACATCCAGCTACATAAATATTTTCATCTTGATATGAGGTTCTGCAAGTATTCATGTACAAATTACATGGCTACTCAAGGCAGGAAGTGGTATCCTGTAGTAATTGCTACCAGAATTTGGTCAGACAGTTAAATTATTCTTCAAAAGTTTAGACATTCTCTTTCCAGTGTCTTCATATCAAGCTTTTTTTTTGACTGTGGCCTTCTGATCAGAGTAAACTATAAAACTCCATTTAACTTTAAGGTTTGAAATAGGTTCTAGAAGGGCAGTAAACATGGATGTGAGTCTTTTTACTTATGTATATTATGTTTTAACCCAGTTAAACAGCTGATCGGACAAAAATGTTCAGTATTTAAGATATACAGGCTTCCCTTGTAGGAAAGCACAGGTTCTGTCTTGATCACAATCCAGGGATCTCAATACTCTCCAACCAGGTTGATCAGACAGCTCAGAATGCCCAAAGAATAGCTAATAGACACCTCTAGCACCTGTGAGATATGTTAGCTGCGTGTCTCGTACCATATTATTTATCTATCTGGTACCTATGTGCCTAGGTTTATATCACTGCTTGTGGCGTTGCATCTTTTCCTAGTAATTTGGTAACCAAGCATTTTTCCCATACAATTATATTCTGATTGCATGTATATATATTTTTATGTGTTTGTTAAAATCATATAGATAAAATTGTGCTGTTTCTAAAAATTGCAGGTAGCCCTACCATACATCCTTAGTTGACTAAAGACATTTAAACAGCTGGATACCAGCACACTGAGATACCAAAACCAGGTAGAAAGGATTTAGCAGTGTTCCTAAAACTTATTCCACATTGCAATTTTAGATGTAATTTTTTAAACATTTTGCATTGTTATTTAAATGCCTGATGAATATACATTGCATGTAAATTATGATAGCCATCATTTGCACTAGAGTTCAATATTTCTATCATGGGTATGTATCATTTTGCTGATTTTGCAAACTGAAACAATTTGTTTCATAATCATACAGGACTTTGAGGTTTGTGCAGAAGCTAGCACATAGGTCATCAGTAATACTGCAGTACTCAAAAAGTCACGTTTTTCTGGTTAGCAGCATGCAGGCAAGCAGCAGCTTCACAGATTTAGGACTTAGTTTTAAAGCAAAACATTTTTTGTATTTGTCAGATGAGCAGATTTAATTTGGAAATACAGAAAGGCAATACAGGACTCCAGGATAGTTTACGACATTTTTTCAGAAATGTATGTTGAAAGAGAATATTTTTCAAGCATCTGATGTTTCATAATATTTCTCATTTTACTGATGTAAAGAAACAGCAAATATTTATTTTACTCTTTAGAAAGGTGTTATACCTGAGCATCCTTAGCAACATTTTCTTCATTCAATTTAGGCAGACTTCCTACACTCAAAATGTCATGCATAGGTTCTAACTTGCAGTTCACAAAGCAATAAGAAAAACAGAGTCAGAAATACCAAATGTTACATTGTGAACCTGCAGGTCATTGGTTTTCAATCAAGGGACTCAAAAGTCTAGTTTTACTATTCTGTTAGGGAGTATGAGGGAAAGAAGCAGATCTGCAACAGGGGTGAGTATTTGCAATAGGGTCCCTGAAACATGGATGATTATGCTAAGAATGTAATTATTCCCTTAAAGGTTATATTAATTACATCTCTAATTTTGTTTGAATGTAGATCAATTCACTCTGCTAAGATTCATGAGAAGAGAGAGATCCCTGGATTTCATTAAGAAATATTTGAAGAATTTTAATTGTAAGAAGGTTATGTAGAAATGTTTCTTCCTACAGAATAAATAAAATAATGAAAAGTTACTAGAAACTTTGATGCTCATTTATAAGGATATCAATTGTTTGCCACAACAGAGTCACTTTCGTGTGTATAAATGCAAAAGATACAAGTTTTTCTTAGCGGGTTGCATTGGTCACATGGAAAGCCAAAAATACCAGTCTCAAAGAGCCTAATAAACAAGATGGACATACTGGAAAAAAAAAAAAAGAAAGAATATTTTCATGAACAGTACAACCCAAAAGCACAAGCTTCAGAAATTAAAATGATAATCCATATTAGGCAGTCCCATTTTTAAAATTACTATAATCCATAATTACCTGTTGTCTCAGCATTTCAGGAAATATTTCATCATAGATACATCTATCTCTAGAAATGAGGTCTATAACCTTTGACAATGAAAAATAAAAAGTTTAAAAAAAACAAACCCCAAACTAATTTTTCCAGTGACACAGTTAACCTCCAGTGTACTTTAAAGACAAGGAGACAAAGACAAAGGTCTCTATGTAACCTTCATTGACCTCACCAAAGCTTTCGACACTGTGAGCAGAAAAAGCCTGTGGCAGATCCTGGAATGTTTAGGATGTCCCCCCCAAGTTCCTCAAAATGGTCATCCTGCTACATGAGGATCAGCGTGGACAAGTCAGGTATGGCAATGCACTCTCTGAACCCTTTCCAATAACCAATGGTGTGAAACAAGGTTGCGTTCTTGCACCAACTCTATTCACAATCTTCTTCAGCATGATGCTCCAAAGAGCCACAGCAGACCTCGATGAAGAAAATGACATCTACATCCAATATTGTACCGATGGAAGCCTATTCAACCTAAGGCGACTGAAGGCCCACACTAAGACCCTAAATCATCTTGTCCGTGAGCTGCTTTTTGCTGATGATGCCGCCCTCATTGCTCACACAGAAGCAGCTCTGCAGCACTTAACATCCTACTTTGCAGAGGCTGCTGAGCTTTTTGGGCTGGAAGTCAGCCTGAAGAAGACAGAAGTTCTCTACCAACCTGCACCTCAAGAAGTCTTCCATCATCCACACATCACCATAGGCAATTCAGAGCTTAAGTCAGTCCAGCAGTTCACCTATCTGGGAAGTATCATTTCCTCAGACAGTAAGATTGACAAAGAGATAGACAACAGGCTAGCAAAGGCATACAGAGCCTTCAGAAAACTCCATAAAAGAGTCTGGTCCAATAAACACCTGAAGAAAAGTACAAAGATCAGTGTCTACGGAGCCATTGTACTGTCTAGTCTCTTATATGGGTCTGAATCCTGGGTCATCTACCGCCACCTGCGGCTTCTCGAACACTTCCATCAGTGCTGCCTCTGTTCAATCCTAAACATCCACTGGTCTGATTACGTGACCAATGTGTCTGTTCTTGAACAGGCAGGGGTCAGCAGTATCGAGGCCATGCTGATGAGAACACAGCTGCGCTGGGCAGGGCACATCTCCAGGATGGAGGATCACCGCCTCCCAAAGATTGTGCTCTATGGTGAACTCGCCACCGGCTGCCGCAAGAGAGGAGCCCCGAAGAAGAGATACAAGGACTCCCTGAAACAACACCTCAGCCTTGGCCACATTGACTGCCACCAATGGTCCACTCTGGCCTCCAATCGAGATTCATGGAGACACACCATTCATGACGCTGCTGCTTCCTTTGAGAATGCACGGAGAGTCAGTCTTGAGGAGAAAAGACAACACAGAAAGAACCGTTCCTTGCCAATGTCACCTAGGGAGATGTTCCGCTGTGCCTTTTGTGACCGGACCTGCCTATCCCGTATCGGCCTTTGTAGCCACCAGCACGCTTGCAGCAAGCGTGGGTAGTGCCCTTCTCAAATCTTCGTTCGTGAAGCCTAGCCACGATGATGATGATGATGATGATGATGATGATGATGATGATGATGATGATGATGACTTTAAAAGCATTTTCATAGAGCCTGAAACCATTGTAAGGAGAAAAAACTACTCAGTAAGTCTTTCATTTCTTAAATCAAATTAATTGTTTACTTTCTTAAATTAATCTGGGAAATCCCCTGAAAGAGAAACCAGACACTTTGACAGCACATTTTTAAAGACCTGAGCTATTCCATTTGAGTGTATAGGGTACAGGTTGAGCATGAAAAGAATTTCCAAACCCTTTGCCCAGAATATTAACTTTTCATGGGTGAAGTGAGGGAATTTTTTTCTCTTGATTTGTTTAGTTAGTTGGTTGTGCTTTTTTTCTAGTTTCCTGCTAGGACAATGATCACACCGAGTTGATCTTGTTCTGGACAGGGTGAGAATGACAGGTAGGTCTTTTCTAATATATAAGAAGAAAATGGTTTCCCTTTCCAGTGGCAAGTACCTTCCTTCCCTCTTTTTTTAAAAAAAAAAGATGTTGACTGGGATACAATCCCTGTATGCACAAGATGGTATAAAAGAGAAGTCACTATTTCTAAAGTATTTCAAGTAGTTCTACAGATATCCAAGAAACAAAAAAGATACTCAATCTGTTAATAACCCCATTCTAATTGAATATTCAATTTGTAACACTGGAGTTGCACAAAGCATGTATAAATAAAACAGCAATTAACCTTTAGTTCTCGGCATTTTTGTCTTCTTCTTAACATGGGTCAGTTACCATAGAGATTATACCTCCATGATCTGCAGATGTGACTCAAAACCAGCTGGAGTCTTCGTCTCAGTCACATCTCAGTATGATACCGGGGTAATTAAAAATCTGCTAAAAAGGAAATGAATGTTCAACTGAAACACTAAGGAGAAAAAAAATCCAAACAAACAAAGAAAAAAAAACCTGTTGAAATGAAAATTGCTGGGGCCAAAAAGACTTTGAAACACTGGCAAAAAAAAAAGTGTCCTTTATTCAAGACAAGACATCCCAGCCAAACCCCCAGTCTCCTCTGGAAGTCAATGTGCTGCAAACTTCAGGTGCCTCGTAGTTCAGAGCTCAACACAGAGCAGGGCCTGAATCATTCACCAGCTGAACTCAGAAGTGTTCAGTTCTCTATAGCTGAACACCATACCAAGGCCATACACGTTCCATGCAGCAATTGGTTCCAGCTGCCTCTGCATAGAGCTTTCTGTCCAAGGAGTACATTGAAACTATACATTAACTGTTGTAGTCAATGCCTTATAAAGGATTGGCAGAAATGATCATCTTATCCTAATGAGATTTTTTCAAGGGCCTTCCTGCAGCTTCCATAAAAGCCTGAAAAAGAGCAAAACCATTGTGGGAGTGTGTGCTGTAAGGAATCAAAGAGAAAGGAGTCTTTGGGGGTTTTAATATTCCCTTAATTTTAGGTCTGATTGCATTTTGGTTACCTTTCCAAAATTATCTATGTAAGCATTCGTATGACACACTTGCTAGAGAATTTGTATAACATCTTCAAATGGAATAGCTTTGTACACACTTTCTTTTGGGCATCATCTGAAAGGCTTTGATAAAAGTTCTTTCTGCAATGCATTCAAAAGGAAATATAGCTGCACAGTGTTCACCTTTACAGCATGGATATTTCACTGAAATAAAAAAAAATGTGGGTTTCCAAAAGAGTAAAGAGTGCACAGAGTGCTTGGAAAACATACATGGTCTTTTCCTCTGAAGAAAGGAAGGAAATTAAATGTAGTGTCTGTGTTCCACAGACTGGATCATGTAGTGCATTATCACATTTTTACTGGAATCATCATCATCAACTTCACGTAGCATCATTCATGTTAATGTATCAGAAAGAGCTTTACACTCTGAAGAACACTGAGAAAATTAAACAAATTGTGCTAGCAGCACAGAAGAAAGTCAATCAAATATATAGAGAGACATACAGAAGAGTTGTATGAGTGTGTAATGGTACTCTGTATGTACAACAGTGTCTTTTAGCTGGGAAGACCAACTTTCAGTGGTCTGGGAAACTGAGATAGTGACACCTTATTCCTCAATGTAACTCAGTCAGAAATACAATCCATATTACCTGTTACAGCCAGTGCTTTTATCCACCCTGCAGTTAAAGCAGAAGAGAGGAGAAAAAAAATCTGGAGAGATAAAAGTGTAGAAAAAGTAGGGGATTTTTACCAGAAATATGAGAAAAGTTACTGATTAGGTAGAAGCACAAATCAGAATGTTATAGAAAAACACTGATGAATTTTTCTTTCCTGGGGAGGTGATAAGAAAAGAGTGCACCAGAATCACAGAACCCCAGAAATATCAATAGGTGTCCGGAGGAGCAGGAGTCAGTGGGGTACCCCTACAACAACCTGAAACTCAGGTGATTTGCTTTGAACAAGTACTTGCAGCCACTCTGAAAGCAGTATGGAAAGGACCGGTTACATGGAGCCTAATTCATCCTTCCTGGGGTTTATTACAAATTGTTATGCATTGCTGTTTTTACAGTACTTGGGCAATGTAAATCACTGTTTCTTTGTAAGTCCCATGCATTATTAATGGTATCATCCTCATGAAACCAAACATCTTTATTTTTCCAGGTAAAGCATGTAGAAGTTAATAACCAAAACAGAGCGACAATTCTGTAACAGAGCAATGCCATTCTTCCTTTGAAATGAGGCCAGGTAGTAATCCCAGATGGAACTGAAGTACATGACATGGGAGGTTGAATATTGTTTGTGCTACCATGCTATGCCTGTGCACAAGAGAGACAGAAAGTGCCATTACCTCCACTTGTGAATGAAATCATGTTCAGAATGTTTCAGTGATATGGATAGGAACGCAAACCTGCCACCTGGGATTGCTTAATGAACATTGTAATTAGCAGCACCAATTAACTAATTGTTAACCTGACAGGAGATTGTGCAGAAGCAGCCAACATGCCTGCCTGTGTTGTCCTGGATGCTGTTTCAAAGCCAGGAATCTTGCAGCATATTAGGACTTTTCCTCATTGTCGGAAACTGATGGCTACGAATTCTTCCTAATGCAGATATCTTAAACAGACTATCACCACTGCCTTGAAAAATTTCCAGTAGAGCAATCAGAAATTAGCAGTTTGCCAGTATTGCCAGTAATTCTGATCCAGGTGGAGTTATTTCTTTCTATCTCCTAGGAGGGAAAACAAACAAACAAACAAAACCAAAAAAAAAAAAACAAAACCAAAAAAAAAAAAAAAAAAAAAAAAAACAACTTCAAGAACTTGAGATTCTAAGGGTCAAACTTTAAGATGAGGAGGACATTTTAGAAAGACCAGGCTAGGCAGAGGTCCAGCATCCTAAAAGTGATTCTGGCTTTTAAGAGCAACACAATGAAAGGTAGTTCCAGATCATGAAACCAGCTGGTATGAAATTAGAATCCTGTTCACAGAAGGAAATGTTGATCCACACATCACCATGAAAAACCCTGCAGCCTCTGACCCTGCCACTAACAGAATAACTGTAGGATGCACCACTGAGCTGAGCCTGCTTCTGGGGATCTGTCCCTAGGACCTCTGATCTTTGATGCTTCTTCAACAAAAGTCTGCAGTTCATAAACGCATTGTAAATGTAAATGCTTGACAGCATTCTTGTAACAGCTGGCTTTACTTTAACTACAGTTAAGCACAAGAAAATTTCACAGTAACAATTGCCATACTATGTAGTAATCTGGACCTTTGTCATGAAGGAATTAAAGGAAACAGCACTTTATAAGAAAATCTTTGGGGCTTTCACCTTACTTCCTTCAGATTCTTAGCAAAATTCAGATGTATTTCTGAATTAATAAATCATAAAATGCTGGTTGAAATAAGGAATTGGTAACATTCGCTAGAATTAAATACTTTCTCATTTCTCTTAAGTCCCTAAGCATTTCTTCCTTAAATTTTACTCAGGCACACACTAGTCAATCAACGGGCAGAACTGTGCTTCTCTACAACTTGACTTTCTAGTCCACAGCCACCCCTCACTGTTTTACTAATCTCTTCACAGCAGCCTCCCATGCTCCAGGCACCACATTCCTCCCAGAGTGATGCCAGCTTTAGCAGTTCCTACATCTCAGGTTGAAAGTGTTGTGTTTCAGTATAAGCCAACAGACCTCCAGCACTTCTGTGAGGTATTCCAGTGGATTTGGAATCCCTGTATTCAGTAACACTAAAAATGCAACTTCTCTCCAAAACCACTTACAACCAGGAAGATATATAACAGAGAGAAGCAAAGAAAATTCAAAATTCAGTCTACATAATGTTAATTAAAGTCTCTCATCCAGCTCAGATTATTTCTGACTTGCTAATATTATGCAATGGAATGGTCTAACACTAAGTTTAAATTTGGCAGACATTCAGAGGTACAAAGGACTAAAATCACCATCCCAGAATGTTCAATGCATTTTAATATTTTGAATCTAGTTCTAATTACATGGCAGGGATATTTGTAGTCTGAAGAACTCAGCATAGCATACAAAAACCTAAGCTGGCTCTAAAAAACTACCTTAAGTACCAAAAATAGCTTAACTATGGCAACAGAGGTCTCCATTTAGGTTAATTTACACTCTACCCAGGCAATCTTTGCTGCATTAGGATCACTCTTTCTGATGCAGCACTTACAGAAAAAAACTTGACATTTGCAGTCCCAAGAAACAGGTCCAGGGAGAGGTAGAACAAAATGCACATTGAACAGTCCTGACTAGGCAGGATTTTGTGTCTAAACGGACAGACTCACAGACTACTGGTGGGGAATCACTCTCTCTTATCCTCTACAGCAGCCACCACCTACAGCCCTGCTCCCACAGTGGCAGCTGTCTGGAGCTCTTTGGCTTTCCAAAGTAAGGCAATAATGGGACATGGCTGACACCATAGCTTGTCTTGATCACCTTATCTTCTAATTCCTGATCCAACTGCATCTATTTAAAACCATTCCAGTTCCTTTTTACTATACCACAGTCTGACCATCAAGTAGTCTTATCTGAAGTTTGACTTGGTGTGCTTCTGGTTCATTCAACAGTAGACATTTCTGTTCTTACTGTTAACAAGCCTCACTCTGAACATATATGATGTTTGCCTTGAATCATCAAAAGAAGCAGACACTAGTCAATTGTCTTGGTGGCAGTTACACTGGAGAGTTCTACTTCTGAAGCACCATATGGCATGAGTAGCCCATCTCCTTCAGATGGGGCTTTTTAGACACCCTGGCAGGCTACCTCCTCGAAGTTCTTTAAGCTCTGCTGTACCTGAACTGATAAAGTGTGAATCTGAGTCTTCAAGGGTATCAAAAAAAGCTAGCACCTTCAACTGGCATCACATTTTCTCAAAGTACTATAAATAGATGCCTTTTGTTTGACTTGTTCTTAGGGGTAATATGACATCAATAAGTTTTACGGAGTTTAGAATTCTCTTATCTACCCTTCAGTATCATATATGTCCCATATTAGAAATTTCTATTAGGAAATGCACATTGTGATGTTATCTGATTTTTACCCAACAATAACAATAAAACAAAAATCCAGACCACCTAACTATGTGCCAAGAGCACATCACGACTTATCTTTTCTATTTTACTGTGTAAGACTGAGATCCTTTCATTGCCTAAAGTACTTTTTACAGCTTATCTAGCTTCAAATGTGCTTTGAAATACAAACCTGCAGCTTTGCAATAATGACACTTTCACATCTTTTGATCACTTTGGGGAAATCAAAACTGAAAAATATATTTTAATGGCAACTTTGGGTCATGTGCCCATGCAGTGGAATTCTTAACTGAGTCTTCAGGATGCTGAAAGGCACAACAAAGACGGAGGAACTGCTCCATTTTATAAGATGTACTTGGAGGACAAGAAAGTTGGAAATGGCATAACACAGTTTTTCAAGGATAAATTGTTATATAAGAATGAGGCCTTAGGAAGGAGAAGCAGCAAAGTTTAATACAAAAGGTTAGAAAGGGATATAAATTTTTCAAAGTTTTTCCTTTCATTCTGAGTATCTCAGATCAACAGATGACAAGGTATCTCAGACAATGGAGATTTTTATTATTCATTCATACTCAGAAAAGGTAAACAGACACATGTTATTTGTCCAGGATTGCACAACTAATGACAAAGGCAGAAGATCTGAGCAAAGAACTCATAGCATGAGGGAGCTAGGGGCAGATTTTTCTGACTCCAAATACAGTGTTATACTTCACTAGGTCTCTCTTCATTTGCTCTAAAAAATTCTATTTCCTGAAAACAGCACATACTTGCTGAGAAGCTGTAAAAAATAAACTTGAAATGACTGAGATGTATTTCAGAGGAAAGTTGAATATGAGTCAGCAGTGCCTTGGCAGTCAGGAGGGCTAATCATGTCCTGGAAGCATCAGGAAAAGCGTCACCAGCCGGTCAAGGGTGAGGATTGTCCCACTCTGCTCTGCGCTGATGTGGCCTCGCCTTGAATATTGTGTGAAGTTTTGGGCACCAAAATATAAGAAAGATATTAAGTTCTTAGAGAGTTTCCAGAGGAGGGCAACAAAGATGGTGAAAGGCCTTGCAGGGAAGCTGCATGCGGAACAGCGGAGGTCACTTGGTCTGTTCAGCCTGGAGAAGAGGAGACTGAGAGGAGACCTCATTGCAGTTACAACTTCCTTGTGAGGGGAAGAGGAGGGGCAGGCACTGATCTCTTCTCTGTGGTGACCAGTAACAAGAACCGAGGGGATGGCATGAAATTGTGGGAAAGGTTTAAGTTCAATATTAGAAAAAGGTTATTCACTCAGAGCATGGTTGGGCACTGGAACAGGCTCCCCAGAGAAGTGGCCACAGCACCAAGCCTGCCAGAGTTCAAGAATTATTTGGAAAATGCTCTCAGGTACACAGTGTGACTCGTGGGAATGGTTGTGTGCAGGGCTAAGGGTTGGACTCGATGATCCTTGTGTGTCCCTTTCAACTCAGCATCTTCTGTGAATTAAAGTGAGATTTTTCTGAAATTATTTCCAGATTTTCTACTTGCAAGTTGACAAATCTAAGATAATAGATGATGAATGTTGGTTAAATAAAATAAATATATAAATATTGAAGAACTTCAGATAACAAGCCCTTTAACTTGCATTCATGGCTTGAATGCAAAAGCAAAAAGAAATTGCATTTTTAAGTGGAAAAATGAATGACACCCTTTGTAACTAGCCTCCTCATTAAGTTTTCCTCATTCTTCCATTGGGCTTCCCAGTTCACTAGTTTACACTAAGCTTACAGTGCAGCATAGTTTAACAGTCTGTATTTTCATCATTCTCCCTGGGAACTCTCAAGGTCAATCTACTAATCAGTTCATTTTTCTCAGAGATCCACAAAGGTTGATTACCCCAAGGGCATCACTAATTAATATTCAGGTTTGAAATAGAAGACAGTTAAGTTTGATGCTAACTAAAGCTGGAGACTTCCCTCCCCAGAAGTCCACAATGAAATCAGTTTTAGTGTTAGAATGTGTTTTGCACCATGTATTTTATTAGCTTTTACCATTTCAGAAATTCCTTCTGGAATCAAATGTGTCATACCTCTTGTCTGTCAACTAGTTTAATGGTCTGAGACATATTTGTTTAGCTTTCAAAATCTCTGCTATTGTTTCAAAGGTCATCAGACACCTTACACATCTTCATGCAATCTTGAGGGACACGTGAACATCCAGTAATTTCCACACCCTAAATCATTTACAACACACACAGAGTGCTGCTTCTTGCTGTCCTGCCCTTCCCACAAGATCTTAGTAGTCATGAAGAAGTTTGAAGGATTAAAGAACTTGGATTTGGCATCACCCAAAGCAAAGCTGGTTATGATATCCCTGATACATATACAAAATTCACTGCAGAGCTCTTCTAAACCTATTTAAAGGGTCTTCAGCCCATGTCTTACAAAGACATGAAAAATGAAAGTTTTATGTGTTTCTAATGCGTATTCATATTTCTAGGTATCTTTACCATGTGGAGCTCCTGCCATTCCTCATTTACCCCCAGATGCATAGAATAATTAGTCTCAATACACTTCAAGAACTACTGATAGCCTATTAACTTGTTATTTCCAGATCTATACACAGGGCAGCGCATCACCCTCAGTGTCACTGACATTTGATGTCCTGTTATTTTCTTTCCTCGATAGGGTCAGGGTCTCTGAGGGGCAGAGGATTGGAAGTAATGTGCTGCACCCATTAAAATTAATTGCATGCAAACATTAGAAGCCAGACACCCATTTCAGTCATGAAATATGGATAAGGATTTGCTGAAAGTCATTTATCTTAAATTACTTTTATGATAATATTTAACTTTTTGATATTAAATATTTAGTGTCTTTTTCATCCTCAATGTGTTGCACCTTCAAGCTCCCATATTTTTGACAGAACTGCAGAAAGTGGCTCACTATTACCTTTAAAGAGCTCATCTTTGAATCAGAGATTGACAAATAAGTCAAAGATATGAGCACCTGCATAATGCAGCACTGGACAGCAGTTGTCGCCAAATCTGTGGCCAAACACAAAACATAAAACTTCAGAGACCACCTCCAGTCTCACTTCAATGCTACAGCCAAGAAGAAGTCAAGATAAAACTTGGTGCCACAACAGCAGGATCATTTATGTTACCTGGGAGGTTTTACAATAGTAGAGTCAGGACTGTCCACCTAATCTGCCCCTTACAAAAAAAAAAAAAAAAGGCCCTTTCCCTTATTGCTTATTCCCTTTGTGTTCCACAGTAATTCAAAAGGGAAAAAACCCAAACAAACAAACAAACAAACAAAAACTCACATAGAAAGCAATTGTGTATCTTGACTCTACTTCTCTTCAATTTAAGCAAACTTCATACTGACTTAAACTGTGAGAGTAGCTAACAGGGGAACTCTCTGTGTGTCAGCTGCCTCTGCTAATATGATGATCAAAACCAATAGCTCAGATTACATTTCACTTGCAGTAAAAGAGATGCTTCACCTACTCATAAGGGAAAGACTAGATTTGGATCAGCATTTATGATGTTGAAATATAGGCCTGGAGCAACAATGTGATACACAGAAAAGCACCCAGCTGCTGGTTGTGAACAAAATCTCATGTGAAAGACCATGCAAATAAACATTAGCTTATCACTGGCAGTATCAAACATTATAGAAGGCACATTCAAAGTGCTGTACAAAGCTGCTTAGTCCTTGGTATGATGAGAAATTAACCACAGAATGCACTTGCCCTCTTGCTAAAGTGTCTTTGTCTAGGTTGCTGAAAAGTTGTCCAGAGCAGTTTAATCATGCCTGTGGCAAATATTTCATGTCATTCATAGGCATCTATGCTTAGTTCACTTCTAATTTCACTGAAATGTGAAAATACAGTACAGTGTTGAAATACTGAATTGGTTCCCTCCCCATTCACTCATACTGAAATGAGCTGTCAAGTTTCTTCCTCTTCTTTCCAAAGATACAAAAAAGTTGTATTGCTATAATGAGCAATGCAGTACCTTTTCGGAAGTATCCATCATGTTTCTTCATTTGCTCAAGCAATTCAAGGAGAGTTTAGACTGCACATAAAGATCAGTCATAGCCAGCAACAATCACAGGAGCAGCTCTGTTTCTTTTCGCCATATTCGACCAAAGCTCATGGACAAAAAAACAGATGCTTGAAGTGGAATTCAAGCAAGTTAGGCCAACTGGCAGAGTGCACTACCCACGGAGTTGGCAGTTATGGTGCAGGCACCTTAGGCTACTGATAATAAAAGCCCATTTGGTCAATGCTGTGCATAGATGAGGTTCCTCAGTCTTCAATGGCAAAGTTTCACAGTGCTTCACAGGAAAATCCAGCTAGTGAAGAAAGATACAGTACATTAGTTCAGCTGCAGAAGTTATGGCAAATGCACCTACAAGTCTTCAGCTCTGTACATGAGCTTCCCAGAGGATGTGAAATTAAGTTCTTAGTCTCGGTCTCTATCCTCAACATGTTCAATGGCTTGAGGCCAAAATAAGCTAGAAGCTAGACACCCAGAAAATGAGAAAGACACACATGCTGTGTTTGAAAAAAAATGCTTTAAATGACTTGCCAGCTTCCTAATAGAAATCTCCTACAAAGATTTTTTTTTCAGAATAGAGGAAGAAATGGAGAAGCAAGCATAGCATCTATGTCTGTAATACGTCAGGCAGTTGTCAACCCACAAGAACTTCCTTTTCTTCTTGACTCTCTTGTCTTACTAACTGCACGTTGTTTAACATCTCTGATGCACAACAAAGGCATCTCACATGAAATGATTTCATACCCTGTGTAAGCCTGGCTCAGTCCAAAAGCAGGGCTCATGCTGTGCTGTGAATGAGGCTCCATAAGAAAAGGTGCACCACTGCATCATCAAAAGGCACACTGTGAGGCATAAAAGGATGGCTAAGATTTGAAGGGTAATTTTGGTCACATCTACGTTTCTTGCTGGGGCTAAGACCCCATTATCCAATCTGTCCTACTTATATTGCTAGATGGTTGTGCTGGTTTAAAGGTAAACCAGCAGGAGAAATGAATCCAGCTCAGGAGAGATTATAAGTCAGAGTTACAATTTAATAAAAATATTACAATAAATGCAATGACACAGAAAAATTGGTTTTAACCCACAAAACCCAGAAGTATGACCCAGCATCCTGGGGCACAAACAAAATGGTGTTCATTAGCCCCTGTGCTGAGCCCCATATAGGTCCCCTGACTTCAAAGTAAAAAGGGAAAGAAAAACCTGTTGGTGTAAATGACGGTCAGTCTGGTCGAGAGTGGTGGTTGCAGTTCTGTCAATGTTCTGGTACTCCTCTGAATCCAATGAATGGACCCAGAAGTCCCCAACCCCCAAGATTATATACTCTCAGGTGCAGGTGGGAACACACAGTACCTCTCCCAGGGCAGGGAGTTCCACAATGGGTGATCTAACTCTGTGAGTCATGGGGTATTTTGGAATCGCTCATGGCCCATTAGCAGACATGACGCTCAGGCTGGGTGTGAGGGTGCTAACAACTCCCCGGAGGGGAGTTATCACAGCTCCTAACTCACAGACTTCTTTAATGCCCAGCTTACATCCTTAGGGGCTGGGTGTGCCCTGGCAGCTGCTGTAAATGGTCCATTGCTAACAGTTCATGAGAAATGACAAAGAAGGTTTAGAATACACAGCTTTGGTCATACCCACACAGTGATAAACTGGTCCCGGCTTACTGAACTAGGACAATGGTGTAAAAACCTAGAGGGAAAAGGTTGGTAAACACAACACAGCATGGAAATTCTGAGTGCCCATGCAGCCCTTTGAACTAGTATAAAAACGTAACATTTCTTAATACATCATTTGCTGTTCTTTGATAGGAGAATTCACAGTCTTAATGTTCTTCCTGTTTTGTGTGAAGCTTTCCTAAAAAGATGCTACCCAAGAGTATGAGCTGAAAAGAAAATTCTCTGATTTCTGCAGAGGCAAGGCCAGATCTCCTGTGAGACTGATGATTCATCAAGTTTGCCAACCTGCTTCTTAGGATCTTGATCCAATCCATAACATCATTACTCTTTTCTCCTGCTTGAAGAAGTAGCTCTTCAAGCATCATTTTGTACAGGATAGAGTGCTGTAAAAACACACTTTGATTGAATTGTTTAAAAATTAGCTTTGAGCATACAAACTCTGAATGCTGCTGCTGGGCAGGATCAGAGTCTCCTGTTCCTCCTGTCCTCCATTCCCTGTGTTTTAGTTTGTAACTTCTCTATGGTATCAGTGTGTTCATAGAACAGAGAGCAGAAAATGGCCTGGAGGCTTAGGAGTCTACAAATTCTTATCACAGAAATAGCTGGTAATAATTATGCCTCTGCATGCAGTGGGGCAACTGAGTCCAGGGGGACTTATCCATAGACAAAAAGGGTAGTACCTTGCCCAGCCACGTAAAGGGGTTTGTGATATACTGATAGCATGTTAAAAATAATGAGGAGAGTCTGTTTGTACAAAATTGGAATATATAATGAGCATCTTCTTTCAATCCAGTAGTGTGGGTCTAGGTGTTGATCTGCCCTTCAGCCTGCTGCAGGTAAGACACAACAATCCTCATGCCCTAGGCCTCACCCTCAGAATCTTCATATTATGGCCAGGTGTTCTGACCAGGCTCTGACAGATCCTATTAGCTTCTTAACTTCTGCTATTGCATAATATTTCCTCACTGGATGAGTGGAAGGGTACTCTAATTCCCCAGACCTAGCCTTCTAGTATCCAATGTCAGGCTGAGAGCAAATGATCTAGTATATGCCCAGCACTTGTAAAATCACAACCTGCTCATAAGGTAGCAAGTATCTTTGGCTGTAAGTGGCATATTTTGGCAGAGTAAACTGCAGTCATTGGAGGCTGGTGACATTTTGCCTGCCGCTATCTACAAATGCTCACTTATTACAAGTACATGATGCACTTTTCTCATGCTTTGTAACAATCAGCCTTTCTTTTGGATTTAGGTGAAATGGCCCAAAACCGGACAAAGGTTCATGATGTAGGAGTAGCAGTTTAAGAAGTGGTTTTGATGCCTGCCCAAACAGCCCTTAGAGATAAAAGAAATGCCAGTTCAGACCTGGCAGAGTGTTTCAAGGGTTTGCAGTGCACAAAACTGTGTGATAGATGTGACGATCAGATGATGCCTCAATCACTTTTTCTCATTGAAAAAACCTTAAATGCACAGTCATTTTCTAGGACATAAAACTGGTCTAGGGAAAAAGGTTTTGTTTGAGGGCTTGAGAGGTGTACTGAACAAGTCAAAACACATTTTAAAGAAATTGTTCATAGCCAGTGCTTGTATTAGAAATTTCCAGAAGAAAATGAAGCACATCAGGAAGATGGAAACCATTAAAGTCATAGACATGACTTCAAAGCTCTAATTGCAAAATAAAACAAACTTTTAAAGCATTTCAAATCTGACATAATTCCATCTTTTCATGAAAATCAACCCTTAAATCATTGGTTCTCTCACTCTCTAGAAATAGATGAGAAAGAAAGAATTTTAATTCTCAAAATAAAATTATGCTTTCTAATCCACCTACAAAATTTCAGACCTTATTGTTCTAAATACTACCACTTTATTGATTCTAAAACAACTCATAATTTTACTTGATTATCCTGAAAAACTATTTCTTGAGATGGTTTCATTAAACAAGGGCCTGCCAAAACTATTTCTGTTCTGATGACTCTGGCAAGGTGTTTCTGAAACTGCTGTCATCTCCACTGAGCTTATCCAGTTGTCACTGTAGGGCTCTCCAGTGAATGGCAAAGGAAAGATGCACACACACATCCTTTCTCTATGTTGGTATATTCACAGCTGTGGATGGAGCACACAGCAGGGATGGGCATATTCTGATTTGATTTAATACTGTATTTTTATGGGCAGAAATATATCCCAGTGTAAAAATGTCTTTGGCAGAGCCTTACTGTGCAATGCCAGTCCTCTTTTCTATCCGCCAACATCTCACAAACAGCTGTGGTGCTCACTCCAGCATTACTCTAATGCCAAAAATGTTTTTCCACATTAGAGAAATTTTAGGGATACAAACAAGTGTGTGTGTGTGTGTTTGTGTGTGTGTGTGTGTGTGCGCAATGCTTTTTGGAATATCTCCACTACTGACAGTGGAAAGGCACCAAGAAGGAAGGGATCCAGAATGTCTGCAACAATTGGTGAATTAAGTCACCTTTAAAGAAAAAAGTATCTGCCAGAAATTCTCTTGTTTAACTTTGCACAGACCTCTCCTTCCCATCACATGTCACCAAAATATGCTTAATGGTTCCCACTGAAACTTTGCAGAACAGCAGATGCTTGTTTTACAGATCCAATGGGCTCACAGATCCACTAGTGCCAGACATGAATTGCTGCAAAAGCACATGCTAGATCTGAGCTGTTCTTTGATCATTGGTTTCTCAGACTACAGGGCAAGAACTTGAGTTAAATGGCTAATCATGGAAGTAGTGAAATAAGTTTGTCATAATCAGTAGAGATTGAGCAGAGTTCAATGAAATATATTTTATGGTTCGAAGCAACAGTAAGTTCTATAGTTTAGAATTCCAAATAGTTCTAGAGTTTAGGGGGAAAAAAAGCATTTATTCAACAAAGGACTTCTATATTGCTAGTGAATTTTGATAAAAATATCGTAGGAGAACTGCCTGAGCTTCTCTGGTTATCCACTGTTGAACTGGGTACATAGTCATGTAAGTCAAGGTGAAGTGTTAATGATCTTTGTCCACGGAAGCACTCAATCACATTCCTAACTTTGGGCTTATAACTAGTTCCATTGAAATCTATTGCATAGATCAAATGCTGAAAGGTACACACAGGTTTAAGTACTTTCCTGCCTAAATCTTTCAAATGAGGGGTTAATATTTATAAACAGGAGACAAGCAGAATAAAAGCATAAAGTGATTCAGACCAAGCAAAAATGAAGAGCAGCAAATGCAATTGCAAAGTGTTTTTAATTATGGGAGAAAGTGGAGAACCTCTACATGGATGCAAGATGAAGCTCTAGATGCAGAAATTAGATGTTGTACATGAACTGCAATACCGAGCAATAATGCAGCAAAAGGGCAGCTTTCCCTAAAAGCTTGGACACAATATTTCCACTGAGTAAATTAATTTAATTAGATTAATAAGAAAGTCTCTTTGCAAACATAACTACTCACATACACACAAATGCAAATATTTTGTGTTTAATTGACAGGGGAAATTTGTGTCTGAAATTAGCAAGAAAAACTATTGCAAAGCAAAGAAATAGCATGGGAAAGAGCTAATTGCACGGTCAATGTGGCAAAGATCCTGTGTTCTGTCTATGACTCAAGGAATGAAATAAAAAAGTTAAGAGCTCACACCATGAGCTCCCAGCAGTGTAACTGTTTATGTGCAACAAAAAGACTAAATAAATACAAGGAAATGGGGAGGAAACAGTTCCATCAGCAGTTTTTAACCATATGTTTTCTAAATAAATAACCTCTCATGGAGCTTTAGCTCCCCTTACTGGCTGTAAATTACAGTCTTCATATATGCTCAAAGGACAGCACTCTAATAATTTTTACTGCCTTCAGTTTGATCTCCCTTACCAGCTGAGCTACCCTGACTGACCTTGATGCAGCATAAATCTGAGGCACAATAGTCAGTAGAAGTCAGCAAGGTTTGCATGACCAGCTGCACCAGCGTTCACTACATTCGTGGTGCTCTGAACTCCTCAGGCTACCTACCTGCTACCAAGTGGGTTCGCAGCTGAGAAGGCTAAAGTGGATCCCTGGATATAGCAAAGGAAAGGCAGAGTGAAGGCATCTGTGATTCATGAAGCAGAGAGATCAGGTACAAATCATACAGTTACAAGACCTAAGTATCTGCATGAAGCAGTGACTGCCACCTCAGCACTACCAATGTCTTTCTAAAAGTACTACAAAGGGTGCATACCTGATATGACAGAGCATTGGAAACTGCTATATTTATCTGTCTTGGCTTCTCCTCAACATTACAACTGGATTTGCCGATTGAGTTACCCTAATCCTCCTCACTCTTACCATGGAGTGCCTGTGGAGCATGTCAGCATACACACTTCGGAAGCAGAACTGCCAAACGTAAGATGAGCTACAGTGGCCAAATCAGGTTGAGCAAACAACTGGAATTCACTGAGTTATCCATGCACTAAGGCCAATGGCTGACTTACTACAAGTAGGTACAATGGTACCTATAGATAGCTGGTTAGAGAAGAGCAGAACAGACTGAACTTGCACCAGCAATATTCAATGGATCCCAGTAGTTACCCATTCAAGCATGGGAAAGCACACAGAGCTAAAGAGGACCACACTAGCAGAAAGAAGAAAATTTCCTTCCAAACTGGGGAAAACAGGACATGCTGTCTGTGGTCCAGGTAAGGTCATTGCATTACCTCTAATTAAGTCTGAACAGCAAATGGCAAAAATTCTTTTACAGGGCCAGAAAGCAATAAAAGGTGGACTCAGAAGGTCATGAAACTACTGTCTGACAAAAAACCACACATCCATGACAGCTATAATATCAGACAACCCTCAAAAAGAGAAACAATGTGCTCAGCCAACCCCCTGTTTTTCAGTACTGTGTATTTTAGACATGAATAGTTTACAGCTGCTGCTTTTCACAAACTTTTTCTGACCTTCAGCAGGGTGAAACAGGCTGGGGATTTCCCTACATGTTTCCTAGCCATGCCCCAATTCTCCTGGGAGGAATCCCATGAGAGAGTATTAACCACCTGCTGTTGCTTTTGCTCACAGTTACATAATTTACCCAAGCACTAGACACCCATCACAATCTAACAGACTGTGGTGATACATGCAGTTAGGGAGTAAGGCAGAAGCACAGACTGTACAAAACACTGTTGTTGTGGTCACTCTGAGTCTGCAGGGAGTCAAGGCTTCACCTGCTCATTTGAGGCATAAAATATTGCAGCTCAACTACACTAACAAAGCAGCCATCTTTAGGTCAGAGTTAACCAAACCAAACAAGACCTTACTTCAGCTTATTTTTCTAGTTTAGAAAAGTCCAAAGGCACAATGCAAACTAACACATATTAAGAGGGACTTCCTTTAAAAGGCTACTTTTCATTTAATCATACATTTCATTTATTGCTCAATTAACATACCTCATGCATTTTCATTCCTCTATTATAGCTGCAGTATCTGTAGACCTGGAGCTGTACAGCTTTCTGCAAGGCATTTACTGTTATCTGCTCAGATAGGTAAATCATTTTCTTTAGTACAGACTGTCAGCATCTATCCTTTCAAAGCAGAGGATAGTTTCTGTGATCTTTTGTAGGTATGCCAGGTATGTAACACAGCAAAACTGGACTTTTTTCTCTCCTCAGCTCCCAGTCTGCATTAGGGTTGGAGATATGCCAGGCTGTATGCAGGTTCAGGACCCAAGCTGTCAGGATAGGATTCCCATTTCTAAAGTCTCCTTCTCATCAAAATCTTTGGTCTTCATACACCAGGTAGCACCTAACTTGGCTGCCATGTCCATGAATAAGAAATCCAATACAACACTGCAGAAATTCAGAAAGAAGGATCAGGAATTTCATAAGCATGTCTCTATAATAGATCAAGTTATCTCTGAGGATAGGGTGAAAGATTTTATTCATTCATACAACTTGTCTGCATGGCTGTATTGCACCATATATCAGCGCATATACACGCAGAGAGCTCCCCAGGCAGTACAGTCCACCACAAGTCCAGAGAGAATCAGCTACAACTTGTACAGACCTTCTTGCTAAGATGAGCATGCTGTTTACAGGATAAAAACTATTATCTTCAGGCAGACGTATGGCCCTACTTATATGTAACAGCCTACTTAGTGGGCATGAAAAGACTTCAGTCCCATGCTCCAGTATAGTGTACTTGAGCCTTCTGTTGCTTATAATCTGAATGAAAAGCATTTGGAAACATGGCAAGTGAGTCACAGATTTTGTCCAAAGTGTAACTCTGGAAACAGACTGGTTTTAGTGCATCTGTTTTTTGCCTGTCCAGATGAAGCCCACCTGCCACTTCACATTCTTTACTAGTTCATACACAGTACAACTGCTGTCTTCACTGTCACTAGAAGTGTCTGAATCTTAAAAGTAGTGTTGCATAAAAGATGAACTGGTTTCAAAATAGGAATACTGTGTGTTCCTCCCTTTGGTATATGACCTTCCATATCTACATACCTTCCATATCTTTCTTCCATATGTAAGAAACTGTATATTAGGTAGCAAACGCACATACAAAAGCTACTTTGCACGAGCAATTAGCATGTTCAGCTTACACGGCTGTTTTACTCCTTTGATAAAGCTGAGATGTTTCTGTTCTGTTTCAAGCTCCTCTGGCTCCATACATACCTCAAGGTCTATGTCTTACTTCATTTTCCAGTATTGGGCACAGAGGTTTTATGTTACTATCTCCACAGGAAAAAATCATTCCCAAAATTCAGGAGAAAAAACAGTCACTGAAGTCATTCAAATCGAAATACATTGCCATAAAGAACAAGGAGAAAAAATCTTTGAAACTGAAGAAGAATTTACTTGCCCAGGAACATTTATTCATTCAATATAAAGACTCTGGAAGGTAATGCAATAATCTACAATATTATCACCATAGTGCTGAATTATCTAAAATAAACATTAAAAAGTCACCCTGCTGTGCAACAACATATCATTAACTTCCATATCTTTAAAGCAGCCAAGCCCTTTAGGGGCTATCTAATATCAAAACATACCATACCTTCTTTCAGCTGAAATGGCTCTGTACAAAATTAAAAAAATAAGAGGGGGGGGAAGGCGGACGGGGGGGGGGGGGGGGGGGGGGCGGACGGGGGGCAGGTCCCGTGGGAAAGGGCAGAGGAAGTGGCTAAGCCAGTACCCATCATATTTGAGAACTCATGGCAGTCCAGTGAAGCTCCCATCGACTGAAACATAAAACCATTTTCAGAAAGGAAAATAAATAAGATCCAGAGAACCACCTGATGGTCAGTTTCATATCTGTGCCCAGCAAGATCAGGGAGCATATTGCTCTGGAAACTATGCTAGGTGATTGGTGACAGCTGCCAACATGGTTTCACTAAGGGCAAATCATGCCTGACAAATTTGGAGGTCTTCTATAATGCGGTTACAGCATTGGTAGAAGAAGGAATTTCAACTGACATCATTGACCTGATCTTGTACAAAGTATTTGACACTATCCCACACAACATCCTTGTCTCTAAGGGAGAGACATGGAGAGACATGGATTTGATGGATGTATCTCTTGGTGGATAAGGAATTATCTGGATGGTCACACTCAAAGCATCAATGACTTGATATCTAAGTGGAGATCAGTCATGAGAAGTATTCCTCAGGGATTGGTATTTGGACCAGCACTGTTTAATATCTTTGTCAGAAACATGGACAGTGGGACTGGACGTCCTCAGCAACCTTGCCAATGACTCCAAGCTGTATGGTCAGCCAACACACTGGAGGGATGGGATGCCATTCAAAAGGACCTTCACAGGCTTGAGAGGTGGGCCTGTGCAAATCTCATGAAGTTCAGCAAAGCCATGTGCAATGTGGGAGTGACAGTGTGTGTGTGGATCTCTTGAGGTCTGGGGTGGTTGATGGGTGCATCCTTGTGGACTGGGGAGTCGCCTGTGGAGTGTGGATGCTTTGTGACCAGTGAAATCTTTCCTAGTATGCGGGGTAAGCTGCTGACCAATGGTGTGCTGGTGTGTTGTGTGTGTGGGTGGTTGGGGGTGAAGTTGTTGCTAAAAGTGGAGTCTTTTGTCTTTGGTGAGCCTTCTGATCACACTGCAGCCTGAGTGTCTCTGCCTCCTCGACCGCTGCTGAGCTAATCTACATTACCCCAATAAAGGGTGACCCCCACAGTGCAAGGTCCTACAACAGGGTCAGGGCAATCCCTGGTACATTTACAAGCTGGGCAGAGAAAGGACTGAAAACTGTCCTGAGTAGAAGGATTGGGGGTGTTTATTGACAAGAAGCTTTACATGGCGCAGCAATGTGTGTTCATAGCCCAGAAAACCAACTGTATCCTGGACTGTATCAAAGAACCATGGCCAGCAAGTCAACAGAGAGGATTCTGCCCCTCAGCTCTGCTCTCTTGAGATCACTCCTGGAGTATTGCATCCAGGTCCAGAGCCCTCATCACAGGAAGGATATGGAGCTGTTGCAGCAAGTCGAGAGGAGGGCCACAAAAATTATCACAGGGCTGGAGCACCTCTCCTATGAAGGAAAGGCTGAGAGAGTTGAGCTGGGAAAGAGAAGGCTCTGGAAAGACCTTGTAGCAGCCTTTCAGTACCTAAAGAGGCTCTGCAAGATTGCTCGAGAGGGACTTTTTACAAGGGCATGTAGTGATAGTACAAGAGGTAATGGCTTTAAACTGAAAGAGGATAGGTTTAGATCAGTTATAAGAAAGAAAATCTTTGCTGTGAGAGATGAGACACTGGGACAGGTAGCCCAGAGAAGTTGTGGATGCCCCATCCCTGAAAATACTCAAGGCCAGTCTGGATAGGGCTCTTAAAAACCTGGTCTAGTGGAAGGTGTCCCTGTCTATGACAGAGGGGTTGGACTAGATGAATTTTAAGGCCCCTTCCAGCCCAAGTCATTCTATGATTCCATGCAGTATTCAGCAACAAATATGTACAATTTTACATGGGCAATTCTCAGCTCATTCCTGTCTCTCTCTACCAGTGTGGCAGTTAAAGAATTACAACCTCTTAAAACAACCAAATAAGAGAAGATATGAAAGATTCTCTAAGTTTCTCTTACAAATGTGATGGAAAAGAGTGGGTTTGGCTGTCACATGAAACAAGGTTCATGTAGGAAAGGAAGTACTTGAACTGTGAGATGTCACATTATTCTGGCCTGTGAAGAAGGCCACTTACCAACTTAACAAGAGAACAGAAGGAAAGCGGTGGATTTAGGAGACAGAGCATGAAGGGAAAAGCAGAAGAGATCAAATAGAATGAGAAAGTACATCTGAGTCTTTTAAGTCCACTGCCACATCACATAACATACTCCATCTGTGACTGAGCATAATGTCATAATGCTAATGAAGAAACAAGAGATTTTTACTAGGCCATTTCACTATATGGATCTACTGCAGTTTATCAAGTTTTGACACCCTGGTGGGGTTTTTTCTGCCCCAGACTAAGCCAACACAGAGACAGGATGTTCCCAGAGAGCAGCAGGGGCCATAGAAGCAGATGGGGACAGGCCTGTTCCTTGCTAGTCCTGGTACACTCCTCACAACATAATTCCCTGTGCTTTATCTTGAGCTGTTAAAGTTCTTACAGGCAAGGGAGAGAAGATGGCTTGTAACATAAACACAGCATGTGAGCTGACTTTTGTCTTTATTTCTAGTCCAGGTCTTTGAGTCATAGAATATGTCCTGATTTCCAAAGGAAGATATTCTCGACTGCTTCAACAATAACATTTTTTAAAAATAAATCTTTTTCTTCCATCATGTCACAAAGTCATTCTCTCTTTAGACTTTTGTATATTATTTTTATTGTTGTTTCAGTCAAGGTAACAGATTTGCTGGCACCACAAACTGGAAGACTGACAGAGAGACTTGCACAGAGTGTGCATTTTGTATATACAGCCACACCTGGGCTAGACTGACTGCATCCTCTCAGAAGTAAGAACTGTTTCTCTTTCTTTTGTCAGACTTTTTTCAGTGAAAGATTACGCAAAGTTATACATACCACCCTGTTGGAGCAGGTGTCATGAGGAAAGCCCATAGTGAGTGCCATGGCATGCTTTCTGCAGCAATTATCCTGCCAGTACTGTTTCCACATATCTGCAGATTTTTGGTGACCATAATAGAATAATAAATCAAACAGAACAACTTTCACATCTGATGAATTAGTAACATGGCCATTGTGCAGCCAAAGACCCCTCTTTTTTTTTGTACACTTGAAGACAGCTTCTTCAATTTTATTCTGGAATACACAACAGAAGGGAGAATACCAGATGAATTGCCAAATGGAGAGGAATTAAACTATGCCAAGTGCTATCTGGAGTTTACTCACAGACACATACACCCATATCACAAACTGTTTTGCTGCAATGTTTTTCCACTAAAACTAAAAGAGATGCAAGATGCATTATTGTGCATGTCTTCATGGATCACAAGCTTTCTATATACTCCATTGCCTCTGTATTTGTAATATATGCCCTGCTATTTCTGAAATGCATTTTGGTACATTCAAACCTGTCTGCTGTCTGTCATCAGTGAAAGTGTTAATGCATCAGATACAATAAAGCTTTGTAAAAATAGCACCCTCACCAACCAAGGTTTATTCCTAGGGAGTTAAATAACACTTCTTTTACAGTTCTGCTGATTTTTACACCACACTCCAACCCCAGCTGTTCACATGCAGTGGGCATCCCTGTGTCCTGCAAAATAAGAGCATTTGCAGGTCTTGTGAGTATATTAGAAATAGTTGGGGTTTCAAACCTGGGCTTGTTAAAATACATAGTCCATCCTGTAATTGACTGTCAGGTTGATTTACAGTGGAAGTTGTGATGGGTTTGGAGATTTCAATCCAAAAGGCTCTCTAAAATGAATGAGGGAAAGAGTCAATCCAGTAAGGCAACTCGATTTATTAATATTTAAATTATATGATCTGCATCTATGAATCTTTCAGTCAACCATGGTTTGCTTCGGAAACATCATGCCTGACCATCTTCATTTTTTTAAATCCTGAAACTCTGGTTAAACATTAGGAAGGCATGTAAAGAGGAAGGGAAGAAGATGTGGTTGGAGACCTCCATGTTCCTTGGTTGCTCTCTGGAACAACAGATGTCATCTTCACTCCTGAGGTCTTGCATTTTGCAGCTATTGCCTCTGCATTTTGGAAGTGAATAGAGACACTCCAGACAAAGTATGGTTAACCAGAACTGAGAGGACTGAGGGAAACCCT